>NW_024412394.1:60358816-60537416 GCF_014898765.1 Herpailurus yagouaroundi
GAATGCAACTTAAAATATAAGAATATAAGAATAATCAGAATATAAATAGATACAATTTTGAAGCTAATAGATTAACAACAGAGGAATTAAAAATGGATCAGGTCATTGATAAGAAAGAAAAGTATATAAAAGTATAAATTAAAAACAAAAAAATACCTGAAAGCCAGGGAAAGCAGTCACATTGGGAGCTACACGTAGTTCAAAGTGGCTGAAGAGGAAGCAGCTGAGGTGCACAGGGGGGAAAGAATTAGGGTGAGATGAGGCTAGAAAGGAGATCAGGAGCCACAAAAAAATCACATTTCATATCAAAAGCTGCAATAATGTGTTAAGGTAAATGAAGCAGCCAGACTAATATGCACTGTAAGATCAATCCTGGCATGTAAAACAACATAGATGGACCTTGAAGGCATTATGCTAAGTGAGATAAACCAGACAGAAAAAGACAAAGACTGTATGATATCACTAATATGTCAAATCTAAAAAAAGCAGATGTCATAGAAACAGATTAGAATGGTGGTTACCAGGGTGTCAGTGAAGGAGAATTGGGGAGATATTCAATTACGTAAGCATGCATCCAGAACATGAATACATTCTAGAAAAATAATGCACAGCATAGTTATTATAGTCAACAATACTTATTATAAACTTCAGAGTTGCTAAGAGACTATATCTTAAATGTTCTCACCATACACACATACACACACAAAGAAATTATATGACATGATAGAGGTGTTAGCTAAACTATTATGTTAATCCTATCATAATGTGTAAATGAATCAAATCAAAAGTTGTACACATTAAACCTGAAAATCATAGAATGTTTTATTTCAACTCTATCTCCATAAAAAAAAAAAGGAAAGATTATTTTGCCTCCAGCGAACAATACATGGGAAAGACAGACTTGAGGCAAGAACACCATCAGGCTAATGAAACACAAAAATGGCATGATAAAAGATGGTGGCAGTAGGAAAAAAGGTGGTGAGCGACCAGAGAAACAAAGCTGAAAAAGTTATATAATTTAGAAAAATATGTGGGCGGTGAAGGGAGAGGAGAAATAAAAGATGAAACCAAGGTTTCTGGCTTGGATATTGGAGTGGTGAAAGGGCTGAGATTCACTGAGACACTGAACGGGTAATAATTTAAGATGGTTGTGAAGTTGTCAGATGCTTCATAGAGGCCAAGTTGGGAATATTTACACTGCCAAAATTGGCAAAAGATAGATTCGGGGTTGGTTTTTATTTTTAAGTGCTACTTTACCAGCATATGACTGAAATTTGGATGTTTGTGTTAAAAGTACTGATTGGACATCCAAATAGAGATGTTTAGTAGGTAATAGATTAAATGTGTCTGGAGATCAGGAGGGAGTTTGGAGTAGAAAATTGAGTCTTGGGCATTTTGGGTAACTGAATTATTTATTGACTAACTCAATTTGTTTACATACATGAAGGGAATGTTCATAATAATCTGGATAATGATAGCTTTTTAAAATATTCTTAAGTAACTTCAAAAAGGTGGACAGTTTTCTGCCTGTCTTTGAAGTATATATTGTATATAGAACTAAATATGCTTTTCTGTCTATATGACATACTTGGGATAAATTTGAGCTTAATTCTTCATTTTTAAAACATAGCGTATTTGAAAACATTCTGGTTCTCTTTTCCTCGATGTGTGCTTCTCTTTCTTAGTATTTAACAAAGTTAATTTTGTGATTGACTGCACCAGCTTATTTTCTCTCAGGTCTAAATCCACCCTTCTTTTTCTCTGTTTTGATGTACTAGAGCTGAACCCTATAAACACTTCTACTTTGCCGCATGACTCAGTGTCCTCTGGACATTGGAGGGCAGTGTAAGTTATAACAGAGGAAAGGACTTCTCTTTCTGGTTCTGGTGTGACTCTTCCTCTTAGCTTGTGGGGATAGGTATGTAAGAGCCTGTGGTGCTGGCCCTTTGGGGCATTTCTCCGCTCAGCTTCTGAAGACTTTCTCCATTACTGCAGCAGTTGTAGACTGACCCCAGCCCATGCCTCCCAGCAGGTAGCTCCCTGTGTACCAGCTCCAGGCCATAGTGTTCCAGTGGACCTTGAAGGCAACCCAGGGGGGGAGGAGTCAGGATCCCTGGGAAAATGTTTTGACCATCTAGTGGGCTTCTGTCAAACCCCTCCCAACAACTTTGTAGGAAAGGGATGGGAGAACTTAAAATTTGGCCCTTTCCTAGATTTTGTGTTAACCCTATAGATAGAACTTTCTCTCTAAATCTGCTATTCCTGTAGTTTTTAAAGAATTGCTTTTACCCCTTTTAGATATTAACTACTTTTTACTAGTTAATAAGCCTTTATATTAAAATTTTTCCTGTTTAAATTATTGGTGTAGTTTGTGTCCCTTCACTGGGCCCTGACTAATACATGGACTATAGAAGTTAATTGGAAACCAGAAATTTTCCAAAGCACAGAAATGTAACTTTATCCTTTTGTGGGAAACAAAGATGATGATCTGACATCTCTTAAAATAGTGGTGCCTTCAGATGACATTTTTGCTGACTTTCATTAAAAAAAATACTGTACTTTCAGAATTCTTTATCAGATTCTGTATCTGACTTTCAGAAGCATCAGTTGAGTTTTTGTTCTAGCTATGATGTCTTTTATTTATTTATTTTTAATTCTTCCACACAAGTCTACATAGTGTTCATCTCCGTAACTTAGATTTCTTGTAATCTTCACTTTGTACTTCTCTCTGTCCTTTTATAATCTTCTAATGCTGGTCATCCTTTGTGGTATAGCTCCTGCTATGGGACCACCAGTCTTTCCAAGCATATCTACTCTGCCCTTCTCATGCAGAAGCTACTACTCCTTTATCTCTGTATGCCAATTCCTGTCTCAAGATCCATCTCAAATTCAACTTACTTAAAGATTTTAGTTTTGTTATTTTCCTGATGACTAAAAGCAAACATTATATATTCCTTTCTTGAAATTCTGTGGAATTTTGTACTTCACTCAGAGGGAAGTTTTTTTCTCCTTTTCATAATATTATTTTTTTTCTTTCCATGAGCTTTAAAAAATATTTTACAACTGAGTTTGATAAGAAAGATACTTGTTAAAATACAAGAAACAGACTAACAGTGAAGCAAGGAGGTGGGAATGACTGTAAACTAAATATGATGAGTTACCTTAATTGAGCATTAAATTCAGCTAAGAGTTCCTGGTTGGTGAAAGAAAAAGGCAACATGATGGGCTTTGTGTTCATATATATTTATTTCATATTTTTGTTCAGAGGTTGGAGTCCTTGGGAAGGAGATTGAAATAGATATTTGCATGCAGCAAGTTCTTTAAATTTTTTTTTTCAACGTTTATTTTTGGGACAGAGAGAGACAGAGCATGAACGGGGGAGGGGCAGAGAGAGAGGGAGACACAGAATCGGAAACAGGCTCCAGGCTCTGAGCCATCAACCCAGAGCCTGATGTGGGGCTCAAACTCCCGGACCGCGAGATCGTGACCTGGCTGAAGTCGGACGCTTAACCGACTGCGCCACCCAGGCGCCCCTGCATGCAGCAAGTTTTATAGGAAAATGAGAGAGAAGTAAGAGTGGGCAAAGGAAGAAGTTTGGCTTCTTATGACTGGAGTGATAAGAAGGACTCAGCTGACCCCTCAGTGGTGCTCTGAAGCTGCTGTGGCCTTCAGAGTCACCCCAGGTTGGGGAAAGGGCACAGGGGCCTTGTTTGCTGGCATTGATGAGTTCTTGGGTATGATATGCCCCAAGAAGGAGATGTCCTTTGCGGGAGGGACCCTTCAGCAGAGAAGAGCCTGCTGGGAAGGCCAGCAGAAAAACCTTCCTAGTGACTAAGGGAATAAGTCCTTTGGTCTTAAAAGGGATCTGGGATCCACAGGACAGAATTGCTAATATCTTCTATTTTTTGCTTCTAATAGACAATAACTGTATCATCTCTTTAGTAGGAAGGACTGAACTTTGCAGAATTATACATCAATAAATTTGTAGATTGAAGCAAAACAGTATGCATGAACCTGGGGGTGTGGTATAGAGGGGTGATTAAAACATGGTGTCAGTTTCTTTCTTTTTCAAATGTTTATTTATTTATTTTGAGAGAGAGAGAGAGAGAGAGAGCGAGCATGCACAAGCAGGGGACAGGCAGAGAGAGAGGGAGAGAGAGAATCCCAAGCAGGTGTTTACTCACTTAGCACTGAGATCATGACCTGACCTGAAATCAAGATTTGGATGCTTAACCAATTGAGCCACCCAGGTGCCCCATGAAACATGGTGTCAGTTTTTAATAGAGGTTAGTGTCTGACTAGAAGACCAAAAAAAAATGCAGTTAAAAAAAGGAAACTATATAAATGAAAAGAAAATATAAGTAACAGTTTGATGCAACAGCAGAACAGATGCCACAAGGAATTAGGTTACATGATTAATTGTCAAATGAGCCACATTAAATCATGCTGGAACAAATAAAAATAAATTACCAAATTAATGATAGGCAATTGTTGTTGCAAGAGTTTAGTTGGAGTGGAAAGTAAGGAAAACTAAGCAGTTGGAAATAAGGCTGTAACGCCTCCAGATAAGGAACTTAAATGATTTCTTCCCAAATTCTATGAGTATTTGAAGGTGTTAACAAAAGGACCATGAAGACTTAGTAAGAACTTAGTCTGGGAGTAGTTGCAAATAGATGAGAGCAAGAAGAAACTGGGGGGTGGGAGGGACACGGAACACTGATAGACAATTTCCACAGTCTAGGTGAGGTGGCCAAGGTGATGATGGAAGCAAACAGCTTCCAATACCTAACCCTCTCTGCTCCATGTCTATTCCTCCCTCTCATACCTCACTGCTTTACACATTTCGGTCTTTGATAATTTGCTATCATGTAGTCAGTATAATGTGAATACCTAAGAGTTGTCTACTTATTTATATTTCACAGAGTGCTTTCACTGTTCATCTGAGTCTTCCAAGCATACAGTGAGTTGGGCAGGACAGAAGTTTTTATCATCATTTTTAGATATGGAAACAAAAGCCCAGTTGCATAATGTTATTATTCCCTTCACTATAACTTCTTACAGGTATAGGGTTTATTTCTATCCTTACAGAAGCTAGAATAGTGCCTTGAATATGAAAAGCAGTCAACACATTTTAGTGAGATGAGTGGGAACTTATATTTGAGCTCAATCTCATAAAATTCGGTGTTATAGATTATGCTGCCAACAGATGACTCCAAGTAATATTAAAGTTGACTTTTTCATTTTTTACTTCTGAATGAGCAAGATTTAGTGTTTGAATAGATGACAATTTCATATGTTGCTGTAGGTATAATATTATATTTGGGGGAACTTTGTCTCATGCTATTGGAAAATGTTACAGAATTTTCAGATACAATAGTTATAAGATTTCTCTAAAATGAATATACCTCCAATGAAAAATGTATGTGTATTTGGATATACTAACATCATCTGAACCAAGCCACAGAAAAAAAATATATGCAAGAGTAAAATTATGAAGTGTTAAGTGTTGAGTAATATATTAAGTTCACAATTTCTGATAATCATGGTAGGTGATTTTCTTAATTTGGTAAGTAATTACTTTTTTAAAAGATATCTTGAAAAGGAAAAGATTCTATAACAATTTAGTGTATAATAGAACAAGCATTAAAATGTGGAAACATGTACTGGAATGAACTCTAATGTTCCAGCTCTACCAGTAATTTATCTTTTTTTTTTTAACAATGGGAAAGCCAAAGGGGGCTGGAGTAGATGATCTCTGAATTTTCTTTCAGGTATTAAATATATTTATTCAATTGTTGTTTGGTGGTTAATGTGTAACTGTTCCTGGAGACACAATAAACAATAAGAAAGACATTTGTGCTCCTGGATCTTATATACCAGTATCCTGTATTTGATGGACTGTTGTATCACAACTTAAAGTAGATAGAGCTTGTATCACACAAAAAAGCATGTTTATTGCAAAGGAAGCAGAACTATAAAAATTGGCCTGAGGTTGGGATGTATATCCTATGTTTGAGGGAAAGTTAGTAATGTTTCTACTAGTATTTTTTTGGGTACTGGTGGAATTTTTACTTTCAGAACCATGTGAGAAAAGAGTCTCAATAAAGATATGACAAAATCCAATACCAAAGAGATCATAAGGAGGAAGAAAACAGAAAACTGATTATCAGTTGGTCCTTGGTGACTTCTGAGGAAAATTAAATAGAGTAACCAGGCAAAGCCAGATTGAAGGAATTTATGGTGTGGGTAGATGGTAAAAAGTAGAGGCAGTGAAATACGGGTTATGTTTACAAAAATATTTGTAGTTTAAAAATATGGGTAAAGATGGATAAGGCGTTAAATTACAGGAAATAAGAATTGGAAGAATGTTTCTATATTGTTTTTAAGGAAGAATAGTGAATAATAGTAAACAAGCACATGGGAATAAGTTTGGGTAAGATACTGAAGTCTGGAAGCTGTTGGATCAGGGAAGAGTTGGGTAATTAAGCCCGAGGAACACAGAAGTGAAAGGAGGGAAGTGCAGATACAGAGAAACTTCAAGTTGAACATTCACAGACTTTCCAAAATCCTGAAACATTTGGAATAGTTACCTTAAAGACAATGATGGGGAGTCAAAACCATGAAAATGAATGGGAAAAATAAATAAAAGAAGCTCAAGAGAGTGAGAAGATAAGCCATAAACTAAGAGAAAGTATTTATAAAGCACACATCTGATAAAGAGCTGTTATCCAAGATATAAAAAGATTTCTTAAAAATTAACCATAAGAAAACAACTTGACTAAAAAAAGGGGCCAAAGACCTTAACAGACACCTCACCAAATAAAACATGCAGATGTCAAGTGTGAAAAGTTCTTTCACATAATGTATCATCAGAGAAATGAAAATTAAAACAATGAGATATCACAACACACTGATTAGAATGGCCAAAATCCAGAACATTGACAACACCAAATGCTGGTGAGGATGTGGAACAATGGGAATTCAAATTCATTGCTGTTGGGAATCCAAATGTAACAGCCACTTTGAAAAAGTTTGGCACTTTCTTGCAAAAGTAAGCATCGTCTTAGTATACAATCTAACAATCACACTCCTTGGTATTTACCCAAAGAAGTTGAGAATTTATGTCCACACCAAAGCTTGCATGTGAATGATTATAGCAGCTTTATTCATAATTGTTACAACTTGGAAGCAACCAAGATGTCCTTCAGTAGGCAAATAGGTAAATAAACCATGGTACATCTGGAGAAGGGAGTATTAGAGTTAAAAAGAAACGAGCTATCAAGCCATGAAAACACATAAAGGAAACTAAAATGTCTATTACTAAGTGACAGAAGCCAATCTGAAAAGGCTACCTACAGTTTCATTTCAATTATGTGATGTTCTGGAAAGGGCAAAACTATGATAGCAAAAAAGAGCACTGGTTGCCAGGGGTGGGGGGCAGGGAAGGATAAGTAGGTGAAACACAGAGGATTTTTAGAGCAGTGAAAATATTCTGTAGGTACTGTAATGATGGATTTATGTCATTACACATTTGTCCAAATCCTTAGAATGTACAGCCAAAAGTGAATACTAATGTAAAGGATGGACTTTGAGTGATTTTGATGTGTCAATGTAAGCTTATCGTTTATAAAAAAATGTAGCACTCTCTTAAGGGATGTTAATAATGGGAGAGGCTATGTGTGTATAGGGACATGTAGTATAATGAAGATATCTGTACCTTCCTTTCAATTTTGCTGTGAACCTAAAACTGCTCTAAAAAATAGTTTTTAAATATAAGGACATAATAGTAGGCACTCAATCAGTGAATATTGTTAAAAAAAAAATAGAAGGAGGGACAGACAGAAAGCGGGAAGTCAGGAGATTGGGAGGTTGATGGTCCAGGTTAAAGGTAAGCAAACATTTCCTGTAATGGCCCAGAGAGTAAATATTTTATTTGGGTCAATTTATTTTACCCAGTCATGAACCCTGCTGCAATTATCTCAGTCTACTTTGTGTCACAAAGGCAGTCTTGGACAATATGTAAGCCAATGGATGGTATTTGGTTCCAAAATAGGTGGCTTGTCATACTTGACCTAAGGGATATAGTTTGCCAACTAGCATGGCTTTATGACTTTCCTGAGTGTAAGAACAGGCATTGTGTACACACACACAGACATATACATATGCATATGTACATATGTAAAAATTTATATGCGTGTGTGTATATATTTTCCTACATATGTACACATACCAGAAGTCATCTAGAATCTCTAACTCCTTAAATTTGAATAAGATCAGCCTGTCACAGACCAAATTTTGTGGTTTTGTATTCTCTTAGTCACTTCTGGTCTTGATTTTCTGTTTCTACCAATATTTTTCTCTGTGTTTTGCACCCTTTTTTCTACCTCTGCTCTAGGTTTAGCCTAAATATTATTTACAACTTCTTGTCCTTGATTCCCCATACCTCAACTCCAAATCTATGAATAAAAAAAATGTGTGGAATGCTAGGTATGTGGGTCTCTGAGAGTCATCACATTATGAATTAAATAGCAAACAACTTCAAACTTTAAACTGATTTTGATATTCATATTCTAACAATGCCTTTTTTTAAATATGAATTTTTATTGTCAAATTGGTTTCCATACAACACCCAGTGCTCATCCCAGCAGGTGCCCTCTTCAATACCCATTACCCACCCTCCCCTCCCTCCTCACCCCCCATCAGCCCTCAGTTTGTTCTCAGTTTTTAACAGTCTCTTATGCTTTGGCTCCCTTCCTCTCTAACTTTTTATTCTTTTTTCCTTCCCCTCCCCCATGGTCTTCTGTTAAGTTTCTCAGGATCCACATAAGAGTGAAAACATATGGTATCTGCCTTTCTCTGCCTGACTTATTTCACTTACTCTCCAGTTCCATCCATGTGGCTTCAAAAGGCTGTATTTCATTCTTTCTCATTCCAAGTAGTATTCCATTGTGTGTATAAACCACAATTTCTTTATCCATTCATCAGTTGATGGATGTTTAGGCTCTTTCCATAATTTGGCTATTGTTGAAAGTGCTGCTATAAACATTGGGGTACAAGTGCCCCTTATACATCAGCACTCCTGTAACCCTTGGGTAAATTCCTAGCAGTGCTATTGCTGGATCATAGGGTAGGTCTATTTTTAATTTTTTGAGGAACCTCCACACTGTTTTCCAGAGCGGCTGCACCAGTTTGCATTCCCACCAACAGTGCAAGCGGGTTCCCGTTTCTCCACATCCTTGCCAGCGTCTATAGTCTCCTGATTACTTACAATGCCTTTTGATCATCATGCCACCAAGAGATTCTCAGATAAGTGATCAACTGATCCACACAGAATTACTTTTAAACTGATATTTATTTTTCTTTCCATGTTCTTTTTTTCCCCCCAATCCCAGGCAAAATAACTGAATGAAGAGTGTGTCACAGAGAGATGTATTCAGTTACCTTTTTCATTGTTTGCATTTTTACCAACATCCTTCTAGAAATTCACCTTTTTACCCAAGAAACCTAATTTGTTCTAAGCAATATCGGTTTTTTACTAGGGTCTGGATTACTAGATCATCTCATTTATGTTACTCTGTGTGATTACAACAACTCTGTATGGATGGTATTGGCCTTTCCATTTAAAGAGATGACAGAAATAATTGAATAGGGTCAAGATATACAGTCAAAATGAAGGGCAAAAGCAGATTTGTTAAGAGTGAGTGAGTAGAATTTAGATTTTTGTATCTCTTGGAGATGGGCTTGATAATATTCTAGGTTAAGATGAGAGATAATTAGTAACACTTGATTCCCCTCCTACCACCTTCCCATAAAAGTAATCTCAAAAACCCTTGAACAGAGGCAATGTTTTAACTGAATGTGGAGACGGAACAATAATTAAGGCTTTTCTACATCCCGGGAGGTATTCCTTCAATAAAAATGCAGGTGATCCCTGAGATAGTATAGCCAAAGTGAATAACTTAAAAAAAAGTCTTTATGTATAAAGTTTGAACAAATCCCTATCTGCACTTTTGTGTTGATTTCAGTATATGTAAAAAAGGTAATGATTGGGTCGTCATCATTTAAGATGGCCAGTAGCAAATACTGAATTGGAATATAAGCCCATTGGAATGTAAACCACGTGAGCACAGGATTGTTTTGTACAGTGCACTATTCCCTAGCACTAAGTAGATCCCGCATAGTAACTTATTGAATAAATTAATTTAGGGCGTCCTCAGTTCTAAAACAATTCTGAGTTAATGGTATCCGTGTTGTTAGAAGCATCAGGAAACATACGTTAGCTTCCAGTCTCAGAAGGAATTTCCTGCATGATTTTTATGCATGTCCTTCTGCTGTTCATTGGCATCGTTATATCATAGCAAGGATTTTTTTCTGTTTCAGTGTGAATTGTTAAAGAATGTTAGTGGAAGTATTGGAGTAAAACCAAAATGTCATTGGGGCAACTTGACCCTTTCTAGTCCTTTGAGGATCCTTTGGCAGTGGTGAGGTTGGCATTTTACCCAGTCACCTGAGGCTGTAGTTGCTTCCTCTGAATTTCCTGGTCTCAATTAGTGCTTGCAGCTATTTCTGCATCCCTCAAAATAAGAAACCAAGTCGCTACTCCTTGATTTCCCCAAATACCATCCACTCACAGTCATGAAGTAGGATAGAATTTACTGAATGGCTGTATGGCTAGAACATATGCAATAATTTTTATTTGTATTTTTTATTTTATGAGAGAGAGAGCACACACGCACGCATGTGCACGTAAGCAGGGGAGGGATAGAGAGAGAGGGAGACGAAGGATCTGAAGCAGGCTCTGGGCTGACAGCAGAGAGCCAGATGCAGAGCTCAAACTCACAAACCATGAGATCATGACCTGAGCCAATTCGAGAGTCAGGCGCTTAAGCAACTGAGCCACCCAGGTTCCCCTCCCCTCCCTTTTTCCACATGCATTAATTTCTAAATTCAATTGGATATTAAACTTACCTAGTTTTAAAAGTTATTTGGACAATGCTCTTTTTTTTCTCCTCCTGCATTTTCACTTATTCTCTCCTGTTTGTATGACATCAACCTGGCTTGTTGCCGAACTTCCTAATCACTGTAAGCCCCTCTACAACTTCTTCCTAGTTCACATTTTCCTGTCTCCAACCCTGCTTTACTACTTCTTTTTTTTTAATTTATTTTAACGTTTATTTATTATTGAGAGACAGAGAGAGACAGAGCATGAGCAGGGGAGGGGAA
The DNA here is from genome assembly GCF_014898765.1 of Herpailurus yagouaroundi. Taxonomy (NCBI): domain Eukaryota; kingdom Metazoa; phylum Chordata; class Mammalia; order Carnivora; family Felidae; genus Herpailurus; species Herpailurus yagouaroundi. The sequence goes on from NW_024412394.1 coordinate 60,370,040, forward strand.
GAGAGAGGGGAGACACAGAATCTGAAACAGGCTCCAGGCTCTGAGCAGTCAGCACAGAGCCCAACGCGGGGCTCGAACCCACAAACCGCGAGATCATGACCTGAGTTGAAGTCAGATGCTCAACCAACTGAGCCACCCAGGCGCCCTGTCTGCTTTACTACTTCTTAAACAGAACAGTGTGCCTTTCCTGTGTGTCAACATATTCTTGGGGCAACAAAGTTAACGTTTAAGTGTGTGGGCTCTGGACTAAGACCTCATTGGTTCCCATTCCCTCTGCTTTTTATTAGCTCTGTGGCCCTAGGAGATTTACTTAACTTTTCTGTGCTGTGATTTCATTTCTTATGTGTTTTTGCAAGAATACAAATGGATTGATAAATGTAAAGCATCTAGAAAAATATAGTATGGTAGAAAGGTCTCATTAAATGTTAGTTATTAGTATTATCTTGCTTCAGGGGTTCTCTTCTTAAAAAAAGAAAGAAAAGACAAATTTTTTAAAAAAAATTAACGTTTATTCATTTCTTGAGAGAGAGAGAGAGCGTGAGTGAGGGAGTAGCAGAGAGAGAGGGAGACAGAATTCAAAGCAAGCTCCAGGCTCTGAACTGACAGCACAGAGCCTGACATGGGGCTTGAACTTACAAACTGTGAGATCATGACCTAAGCCAAAGTCAGACCCTTAACTGACTGAACCACCCAGCTGTCCCTAAAAAAATTTTTAAGTACCCTATCATTGTTTCCATAAACAGAGATAAATATACTCACCGCAAGGAATTCAATAGTCAACATTAAAATAAAATTATTACCTCCCTGCTAAAGAAAACAAGTTGTAGTTCTTTAAAGCTAGAAGCCACTCTACTTTCATTTTAATCAGTTGTTTTTGTCTCCAACTATGAAAAGTGATTATCATACTTTCTTTATGGTGAGTTCACTATTTTTTAGATATACCACGGTATAATTTTGTAGCCTCACTTTTGTTGTATATATGCAGCTTATAGGATTTTAATGATAACTGAATAGAATAAGGATTCTTCTTCCAATTCTTCCGACAATGATTAAGACATCAGATAATACCTCTTTTTTTTAACTTTGGGGTTTGCTCTCTGAATTTTTTTAAGTTTATCTATTTTGAGAGAGAGAGAAAAAAACAAGAGCAGGGGAAGCGGAGAGAGAGAGGAGAGAGTGAGAATTCCAAGCAGGCTCCGCACTGCTAGCACAGAGCCCAATGTGGGGCTTGAACCCACGAACTGAATGATCATGACCTGAGTCAAAGTTCAATGCTTAACCGGTGGAGCCACCCAGGCACCTCATTAGACAATACCTCTTAAGCAGAAATTATTTCATGTTTTTTAATAATTTCTCTTAAGCAGAAATTATTTCATGCTTTTTCTCATTTAAAAAATTCTCAGAGGGAGATACTCAACGAATGACAGACTTTTTTAGAGATAAGAGTATAACATAAGGTAATACAGTATATCACCTCACATTTTAACAATAGCCTATTTAGTTAGATGACTGAAAGAAAGTCTTGTGCTTCAATGTCAGAATTGGAGCCAAGCAACTCTAAAAACTACTATTCCTGCACTCTGCCATGTAGGTGTTAACATAATTCCAGAATGAAATTCAAAATCAGTAGTGTTTACCTTGAATCAGCATAGAAAAAACAATAGTATTCATACTTCTCTCAAGAAAAATGGTCAAGGATAATATGGATTCATCACTTATTTGAATTGTTAAGTGAGTCATACCACATTAGTTTAAGCCCTCATCAAAGAAGATTATCTTTAAGAATAAAGTGGCCATCTTTGTTATTTCCTATATTCTCTTTTACTTTCTTATACTAGGATCTCATGTAGCTCTCAATGTACTTGTTGAAACCATTCTACTGTTACATTCATTTACATAATACATTCCAAAGTTACCTTTTAATATATTAACTTTCTTTTAGCTAGCATGTCAAAGACACAATCCCTGAGCTCAAAGCCATTATCATTCAACTGAAAATAATGGATGTGAAGTAGACCTAAGAGGGGAAATAATCAACAAATACATCGTCAGTGTCAATTGAATAGAGCAGAGTTTCATAAATTCCAATGTGTTCACATCAAGCCAAGGTGGATAGAGTAGTTGACTTAGCTGGCTTAATTACAGCTGCCTTAGAAGTTAGTATTTTGTTAAAGTTTTGAAGGATATCATTGTGAGGGCAGAGAATAGCATAACCACAATTGTGGTAAGCTGGATTTTGGGTTGGGAAATTGAAGTTCACATGTTGAGAAAGAGTTATTTAAATTCAGGGGTGGAGTGAGACTGGGGCTGGAATTATTTGTGGAGAAACTTAAAAACCGTGCTCAGCAAAGTCTGCATTTAATTTTATGATTTAACGTGCTTTGCTTTTTACTCTCTTTTGGCAAGCTCTTCCTTCATAAACTGAAAATAACTCATGAATGAATTATAACCAGTATCTCTTCATGTTTTAGAAGCTCCATGAATTTATAATGAATCGTATTCTTTATATTCCCTGTTTGAGTGATGAAAGGGTCAGAAGCACAATTTATAGGTTAAATGATATTAGAGAACTATGCATTGTATGACATATTTCATTAAAGCAGAGGCTATGAGCTGAGGCTTTAACAACTAGGAATTTCACACATCTGACCAGCAATCTTGTTCATAATTACTTTTATAATTGCTAAGAATAAGAAAAAAAGAACTGTGTGCATGCATTTTCTTTAAGTTTTACAACTGTAGTTTCTATTCAGATTGGATTTTAGGTGTAAGGAGATACTATGTCATATAAAATATAAAGTATAATACTTCTGTAGTGCTTATGTAAAGTATAAAAGTTTGTCTATAACTAAGTGTTCTGAAAGTATATAGTAGCATAGCAGCAAAGTACTAAAATTAGAATTAAAATTCTTTTAAAGACTTATCTTTGTTAGGAATAGAAAAGGTTAGTTACAAATGATCCCAAGAAAATTAAGTAGATTGAATCCCTTGCTTCTCATTAAAAAGGTTAATTGTTACCATTTGAAAACTTGGCTTAAAATCTCCCTGTTCATAAAATTAATATATAAGTATTTTAAAATAAAAATGTAATGTAATATGTAATGTGCAATTGTAATATGACAACAAAGCATGTATATCGACATATCCAATAGATGATATTGGTAACTAACAATAAGTCCATTTTTAAAAATTTCACACATGGGGCGCCTGGGTGGCGCAGTCGGTTAGGCGTCCGACTTCAGCCAGGTCACGATCTCGCGGTCCGTGAGTTCGAGTCCCGCGTCGGGCTCTGGGCTGATGGCTCAGAGCCTGGAGCCTGCTTCCCATTCTGTGTCTCCCTCTCTCTCTGCCCCTTCCCCGTTCATGCTCTGTCTCTCTCTGTCCCAAAAATAAATAAACGTTGAAAAAAAATTTTTTTTAAATTTCACACAACTTTCTTTTTTTTTTTTTTTTAATTTTTTTTTTCAACGTTTATTATTTTTATTTTTGGGACAGAGAGAGACAGAGCATGAACGGGGGAGGGGCAGAGAGAGAGGGAGACACAGAATGGGAAACAGGCTTCAGGCTCTGAGCCATCAGCCCAGAGCCCAACGCGGGGCTCGAACTCACAGACCGCGAGATCGTGACCTGGCTGAAGTCGGACGCCTAACCGACTGCGCCACCCAGGCGCCCCAAATTTCACACAACTTTCATTTGCCCTCCTAGATCCATGAGATTTCACGGGAGCCTAGTTTAATATACACAAAACTGTGATGGGAATAAAGAGCAAGGCAAGACAATGTATAATTAAGTGATAAATGAGATAGCTGGAAGTGGTGTTAGAGTTTAGCAGAAGTAAATATTGCCTTTAAGAAGAACAAGGCATTTTCCAGATTTTGTAGCACTCATTTTCATCAATGGCCAAAAGGAAGTTTCAGACCTAAGAATGATAAACTATGCTATTTGAAGTGCTGTTAGAAGATAAGAAGACTGGTTAATTATCCACATAATGATGGTTTAAAAAGCCAATAATTTATTTAGATATGTAATGACCTATTTGATAACGAACATTTTTTTTCTGCTTTGTACTGAACAAGATATGATATTTTAATTTCTTTATGGTGACACATAACATTTAAAAATAATATTGAATAGCTTCCTTTTTTATCTTTTTTTAACTTGTATAATTTTTTGTCTTTTATTTTTAAATTTTTTTTTTATTTTTTAACGTTTTATTTATTTTTGAGACAGGGAGAGACAGAGCATGAACAGGAGAGGGTCAGAGAGAGGGCGACACAGAATCTGAAACAGGCTCCAGGCTCTGAGCTGTCAGCACAGAGCCCAACGCGGGGCTTCAACTCACATACCACGAGATCATGACCTGAGCCGAAGTCGGCCACTTAAGGGACTGAGCCACCCAGGCGCCCCTATTTTTTTAAACTTCCTTCCAAATTAGTTAGCATATAGTGCAACAATGATTTCAGGAATAGCTTCCTTTTTTAGGTGCAATTAAATGTACTAAGTCTCCAAAACAGTGGGTGGCTTGAACCTTGTAATTTAAAGTAGACCTACAAATCTGTAGAAATAACAAGAACGGTATAGTGAAATGAGAGGGGTTCACAATTGTTAATAATTTTTTTAAATCTTACATAGTTACTGGATGAAACAATACCATTGATTTATGCCTCTCCCTTTTTGTTGGATATCATTCTATGAGAGAGAAATTGTCACTATTTATAATTTTTAATGAATTCCTGCCTCCCAACAAAGTACAGTGGAAAGGTTTGATGTTTACATAGGACCTGAGTCCTGACTGTATCATTATCCTGCTGTGTGATCTTAAACAATTCATGTAATTTTTCTGAGTGAGCAGTGTATATTCTCTCATTACACAATAGTGACTCTGTGCATGCTTATGGAAACAGTGTTCATTACCAAGTGCTTTAAAGTCATCAATACTTCTTGTATTCCTATCCCTTTCCCTTCCTTCCATCCCCCCCCTTCCTTCCTTCCTTCCTTCCTTCCTTCCTTCCTTCCTTCCTTCCTTTCCTTCCTTCCTTCCTTCCTTCCATCTTACCTTCATTTTCTTTCCAATCCATATTAGAGAAGGTATCTAAAAACAACAACAAGAAATCAAAGCTTAAATACTTGCTCTCTAAATTGCTAAACGTTGGGTATGATTTTACAAACATTTTAACTCAGAGTGCCTCGGTGGCTCAGTCGATTAAGCATGGGACTCTTGATTTTTGCTCAGGTCATGATCTCATGGTACACAAAATGGAGCCCTGCATCAAGCTCTTTGCTGACAGTGTGGAACCTGCTTGGGATTCTTTCTCTCCCTCTCTCTCTGCCCTTCCCCCACTCATTTATGCTCTTTCTCTCTCTCTCTCTCTCTCTCTCTCTCTCTCAAAAATAAATAAATAAACTTTAAAAAATATGTAACTCAGTTTTTTTTTTCTTTTTAGGTAGATATTTAAGTGTCCTGTAGGTACAAGGTGACTAGATACTTTCTGTGATTACCTTGGTATAAGCTAAAATCAGTGTTATTTCCTCCTAACATTTTCTTCCAAGCTCAAATAAAACTCATAGAAAATGGTTTTATAGAGTATCTCATTAGCATAATAATTTCATAGGATAGAAATATAATGATTGGATTATTTCAAATACATAACCTATTTCTAGAAAGTAGAGCCCACTTCCTATTCTTGGATGAGATAATAATTTTCTCTTGGATGTGGCATGAATAGAAAAGGCAGTAGGCTGACAGAAATCCACAGTTATGATTTCTGCTGTTTAGTGCAAGGTCAATGGTTAATTAAGTCACCATCAGTGGAAATTTGATCACGGATGAGGTCTTCAACTTTGCCTGTATTACTGGGCTCTCACTAGATGACTCAGCTAAGTCATCATATTAACTTTGTTTTCTTCAGACAGGTATATGATTCAGACTGAATTGACAGGGGATTTGGGTTGTGATGCTGTAATATGACTTTCTAGATACCATTACGCATTTCAGAAAACACACATTCACCTCTGAACCAAGATTTAATATTAAGGGTTTTGTCATGCAAACTAACTACATAATGTCACGGATAGTTCAGATTGGAAGCATCTTATGGGTGCCTTTTTCACTGATTCATTAAATAATGCATGCATCCATTTCCACAAATACTCATAGAGTATCTCTTGTGTGCTGGGTACTAGAATGAAGGAGATGAAAAAGAACAGCATGTGGCTTCACATTACTTGAGTCCTTCAAGCCCCTCGGTTTCACAGCAAGGTCAATTGAGGCCCAGAACACTTAATTGACTTTCAGAGGTTCAGAGATAGTTAATGGCCAAGCCAGGACTAGAATCTCAGGCTCTAAACTACCACTCTGCTTGACACTTACCATAACTATGATGCCTTTTAATTATCCCTATAAATTCACATAAGCATGGCATAGTATGATTGAACATCATATATCTGTATCAGCACTTAAATATATAAAGTTAAACAACAGATACCAGAGAAAACTCAGGTGGATTTAGATGCAGGTAGGGTACATCAGAGCCCAAGAAAAACTTTCCCGGCTTTAGAGGAAGAATATCTTTGTCTAGATCTGTATCTTTACATTTGTGTACATTTATATCTTCATTCTGTGAATCTGTTCATAAATAACCTTTCCTCTCCTTCCTCTAAAGTGTACTTTGTGCCACATTTTCTATGTCACAAGCAGGTATGTGAGAAGAAAAACAAATGGCACTTTTACTCACATTACGACTATGGGATATTTGTTGTCCTCTGACAAAAGCTAAATACATATTCATGGAATCCTACAAATGTAGTGGAAATTCCATGCCTGCCTCTAGGCTGCCTTCAACTAGGTCACACCAGGCAGTTAGGGATATATATTGGTTCTTATATGTCTATTGGGAGAAATCCATTTCTGAAGGTTGGGCTGGGAAACAGTTTAGGTTGTGGCTTATGTATATTTATAGTGCTTGCATTTACTCTCTTGCTGTTCCCCTGTGTGAATTGTTGTATCGGTTCATTTTGACAACATTGGATGAGGCACAACATTTTAACCTCTTTTCTCTTGTAATTATATAAACATGTACACTGTACATGATGACCTGGGAATGCTGATCAGAACATCTGTTATGATAAACGGAACAGTGAATGAGAGTTGATTTTTGCATTGTAAAGTACTAAAAGTCACTCTTCTGATCTGTGGCTCTATGTAAATCAGAGTGTTTGAAAATGTTGCTGAAACCTGTCATTCTTTCACTTACCAGAGACAGAAAGGGAGCTTGTTTTTTATTGTTCTCACATGGGTGCTGCCCAGCTAGGGAGTTATCTGTCTCTCGGAATCAATTAAGTTAACCTTTATAGCAATTTGTATAGCCGTTTAAGCATTCTAGAGCCTGCAGGAAAGTGCCAGCTTAAAGTAACCAATAATGTCAGGATAACCTCAGGATATCGGCAAAGGTTCTTCCGTACACAGTCAGCATTAATTCCTGTGTCCTCAGTAAATTTGGGGCCAAGGAGTTCTAGGAGCCATGGGGCAAAATAACAAGTGAGGTAAAATGAATATTGTTTATCATTCTTCTCCCAAAGTGAATGATTGGTTGCAGACTGTACATCCAGAAGCAGATGATGAGCTTACCTTGCATGAGAACCTCAGCCCATTCTTCTGTTTTCTTGAAAACCATCTTCACTGCATCATGATAGCCAATCTCAGGAGAATTATCAGTTGCCTTCCCCATTCTCAGCTTGGCTACAAGCAGAAGACATTTTTACATATTATTTTAAAAGTACTCTTTATGTATTCATTGATTTTTAAATATATATTTTTTCACTCAACTTACAATTGGTTTCTAGTTTAAACAGCAAGGATTTTGATTTTGAATTGCTTAGCACATCTGAGACTTGGGAGAAAATTTTAACCAAATTACTCACATACTCAACAAATATTGAAAAGTGGTCTTCTGGGGGATATAGGAGTTGCTAAAGCGGCATTATCTCTGCCTGATCCGAATCACTTCTCTTAAACCAGGTCATTTTCTTTGTTGTTGCTCAACTTTTAAGATCATTATTATGTACAGGTGAAGTAGTTCATTTCTTTCTTCTTTCAATTGAAGTATAATCTACATACAATATTCTATTAGTTTCAGATGTACATCATGGTGATTCAGTATTTTTTTTATAAATGTATAGTGATCCTCGTGATGTCTAGTTAACATCTGCCACCCAAGTTATTCCAATATTATTGACTATATTCCTTGTGCTGTAAATTACATCCCTGTGACTTATTTATTTTATGACTTTAAGTTAGTACTTCTTAATCTCCTTTATTTATTATACCTGCCCCCCCAACCCCCTCCCCTCTTTTGATAACAAGAAGTTTGTTTCTTGTATCTATGAGTGTTTCTTTTGCTTTATTTGTTCATCAGTTTCATTTTTTAGATTACACATGTAAGGGAAATCGTATGATATTTATCTTTCTCTGTCTGACATTTCATTTAGCATAATATCCCCTAGGTCCATCTATGTTGTCACAAATGGCAATTTCATTATTTTTTTATGGCTGAGAAATATACTATTGTGTGTGTGTATAAATACCACACAGTGCTATCACATCTTCTTTATTCATCTATCAGTGGACATTTAGGTTGCTTCCAATTTTGGGTTATTGTAAATAATGCCGCAAAGGGATATAGGGATGCATGTATCTCTTCTAATTGGTGGTTTTTGTTTTCTTTGGCTAAGTACCGAGAAGTGGAATTGCTAGATTGTATGGTACTTCTATGTTTAAGTTTTTGAGGAATTACCATACTGTTTTCTATAGTGGCTACACTAAATTATATACACACCAACAGTGTACAAGGGTTCCCTTTTCTCCACATATTATTCTAAAATTTGTGTGGGGCTATTAAAGACCCCAAATGGCCAAAGCCATCTTGAGAAAGAAGAACAAAGCTGGAGGCGTCATTTTTCCTGATTTCAAACTATATTACAAAGATACAAAAATCAAAATAGTATGGTACTGGCATGAAAGCTGACATATAGATCATAGAACAGAATAGAAAGCTCAGAAATAAACCCACACACATATAATCAATTAATCTATAACAAAGGAGACAAGAATATGCAACAAGAAAAAGATGGTCTCTTTGATAAATGATTTTGGGAAAACTAGACAGCTACATGCAAAAAAATGAAACTAGAAAACTATCTTATACCATATATACAAATCAAATCAAAATGGATTAAAAACTTGAATATGAGACCTGAAACAATAAAGCTCCTAGAAGAAAACATAAGCAGTAAACTCTTCAGCAGCAGTTTTAGCAATATTTTTTTGGACCAGTCTCCTCAAGCAAGGTCAATAAAAGCTAAAGTAAACAAATGGGATTCTCAAACTAAAGTAGTTCATTTCTATAATGATGAGCTGAGTTTGCTGAATCTATATTTGTATATTTTCCTAAGATTGAAAATATTCTTATTTTTAGTTGGGTTCTGTCCTATCCTAAGAATCTAAAATTGTATAATGTTTTGTCCCAAATTACTCCATCATCAAAAATTGTTTTCTGCCTATAAAGGTATCTCAGATATATAAAAATCTCTGTATTTCAAAAAGTTTAGAAAATAGCAATAACCTATAATTCAATTATTCATAACTATCTTCCATTCATACTTTTATATGTATCCTTTCAGGCATATATCTATATATGTATATTTATTTTATATGTATATATCTGTAAGTAAATATTTAGAGATAACCAACATGGAATAACTAATTTTTATTGAGATAATATTATTATTCTAAGAATTTTAATTTACTCTTTCATTTAACCTTCACAATAATCCTATGAAGTTGATAGTTGGTAATACAAACAACGTGGTATTTTTTACAATAGGAAACTGAGGTATAAAGAAATTAAGTTATTTGCTTAAGGCCACTTAGCATAAATGCTGAAGTGGACTATGAACTCAAGCAGGCTGACTTCAGAACCTTATTGTTTTTAATTTAAAATTTTTATTTTAATTTCTGTTAGTTGACACCCAGTGTTGTATTAACTTCAGATGTACAGTATAGTGATTCAACAACAGAGAACTTATTCTTCCCTACTACACAATATTGTCTCTTAAAAACATGCTGATTTTGACTTGGTATTTCATTAGCTGTATATTTTGAGCATTTTTACATGGTAATGAATGTACATCTAACCAACTATTTTAATAGTTGCACACTATTCCAGTGGTTTACAATGCTTATAGAACCAACCACAGGTGGTAATACATTTAGACTGTTTCTAGTTTGTTTCATTATTAAAAATAGTACTGCTGCAAATGTATTTAAACATGCATAATTTTTAGTATAATTTGTCTAATTCTTCAATATCTATGTAATGATAGACACTCAGCTAAAAGCTGTGAATTCAACATGGAGAAAATTCACAAGAGTTTACAAGCTAGTTATTCCAACTAATGAATTTTAGGAGCATTTTTTTTTAAGCTTGATTATAGACCCACAGTTCACTCTCAGGAACTCTTTATGAGTAGTATCAGTTTTATTTACTTATTTTTAGTTTTCTTAAATGTTTATTTTTGAGAGAGAGAAAGAGAGAGAGTGACTGGGGGAGGGGGAGAGAGAGAGAGAGAGATACAGAATCTGAAGCAGGCCTCAGGCTCTCCGCTGTCAGCACAGAGCCTGATGTGGGGCTTGAACCCATGGGCTGAGCCGTGAGATCATGACCTGAGCTGAAGTCAGACACGTAACTGACTGAGCCACCCAGGAGCCCAGGGTAGTGTTAGTTTTAAGTGAAAATCTATTGAGTGTGTGTGCATGTGTATGTATATGTCTGTGTGTGTTGACTCACCACGTAAAACCCCATAATCTACAACTGGGTCATTTCATTTGACTATAAGATAGACTCATTTAGGCTGTGTCTACGTAGAGTCAGTGTAAACATTTTTGTCAGTGACCTATTGCTTTGTTTCACAGTATCAGGACATTATATTTTTTCTCCCTGACTTTGTGGATTAACTACTTGGTTAAATTTCCTTTAGATCTTGCTTATGTATGAGTCTTTATAGGTGCATATCAGTGTTGCATGAACATTCGCATATGTGTACATTATTTCTGTATTAGATCTCTACTGACTTAGCCACATTAGCTGCATTTAAAATTTCCACATGCTTTTTTTTGAATTAGATGTTTGGGAGAGGAAAGTTATTAACTTTAATACTTTACTTATGTATTTACATTTTTCACGACAATTTTCTACAATATTTTCTTTTCACATCTGCTTGGATTCTTTTAGTTTTGAAATTTCTCAGGACATAATACCCATTATTGAATGCTAAAACTGTTTCTGAGGAGTAGGAAATTTTAAATAAATTCTTATTAGCCCTAAAGATGAAGTCCCTATTTTACAGACAGTTTTAATTATAAAAAATAACTTCTAAAACTTTAAAATGTACAAAGGGCTTTATCAAATAATTTGGGCTTTCTGGATTGCTGTGAAGAAAAACATGAAGGAAGGGACACAGTCTGATCCACATGATTCTCTTAGTTGCTTGGAAAAAGAAAAATAGATAATGGCAATTATCAGTTCCTACAATATTTGTTTTATATTATATTGATATATAAATATGATTCTAACTTCCTTCCATTTATTTTATATTAATGCTTACAACACTATCACATTCCCTTCCCATTTATTAAACACACTCTATATGCCAGGCACCGAATGAAGTCTGACAAGTCAGAAATGATAAGTTATCATCCCTGTCCTCAAAGAGTTTTCAGAGGAACCACCCATGGTAATAATAGATTATGCCAGTGGATGCTGTTAGAGGTACCAAGAAAGAGAAATGAAAAAGTGTTTCCGATGAGAAGCATCAAATCTGTCTAGGCAGTTTGTAGAGAGGTGGACTTTGCTGAGGAGATGATGAAGTGCTATCAGTGGTCACACAAATGCTAACCTTTTCAGCAATCTTGAAGTGTGTTACGTCTGATTGATACTGCAATTTTTAAAAACGGCAAAAATATTTTTAAGGATTTTAAGAAACGTTGCCTAAAAAGGTGAAACTAAATATTTTCTTTATTTCTCTTTATCTCCTTAGTTAAAACAAAGTAATAAACACACAAGAATACATGGCTCCTATTTAATAGTTTATAGTCCAACTAATAGAAGTAAGAAGATTTTTTAAAGGAAACTCTGCAAACTAATTATGTGAGAGGGAATTAAAAGACTTTCTTGAAGTAATAGTCCAAATAAGTAATGTAAATTCTGTTGTATGTGATATCAAATTACATATTTAGGCTGTTTTATGGATTTCGCTATTACTATTAAATTGATTTCTGATTTCTTTCTTAAAATATCAATTTTCTAACCATCTTTTTATTACTCTTTCTGGATTAAAACTTAAGAAAGTTTATTTTAATGTCTCTAATTTACCCTCCTAACATCTTTGCAAAGCTCTTTGCAAACTCAAAACATATTTGCATCTAATTTTAATTGATTGAGCTCAATGGTATTTGGACACATGATTTCTCAAATCAGTATAATTTTTTGGAGGGGTGCCTGGGTGACTCAGTTGGTTAAGTATCCGACTCTTGATCTCAGCTCAGGTCTTGATATCACAGTATTGAGTTCAAGCCCCACCTTGGGCTCCGCACTGGGTATGAGGCCTACTTAAGAAAAAAATTGGAACTGAACATTAGGATGCTAAGGAGAATGCCATATTTGCAAAAGAATGGCATTCAATCAGGTTTTAAATTCTTACAGAATCAATGATGCGCCCCAATTTACTTTGCAGTTCTTAATTAGTCTTAGAATCATGAATATTTTCTGAATCTCTGATCTTCAAGATCATTTCACCCATTCCCTACATTTTGCAGAAGAAATAACGGAGGTCTAGATTGTGAAAGGACTTATTCATTCAGTCACTTTTTGCCTCCTTTTTATTTAGCTGACCTATTTTTTAAAAAATCAATATAATTAAAGTGTGTGCTCTTGGCCCTCAAATAGTTGGTGTTATTTATACTGTTTATATGGTGATTATTCATGTGGCTGCCTTCCCTGTTATCTCAGTTTGATCTGCACTATTTATATCTTGATATTATTCAAGCATCTGCCTTCCCAATCAGTATGCATTCCTTCTAGGTCTTAAATTGCTAACATTTAAGTACCCATTTCCCAATTTTCTTCGCAGTATGCAGTGCATCTGCTTTAAAAGTAATATTTGAATGTGTAACACCATAGTCCTCTCTTTGATTTCAAGGATCTGTTTGTAGAAGGAAAAATCAGCACCTATTTCCCATCCACTGGGAAAAAATATGTTGGAAACAGTAGGAAGTTTGTAAAGTTAAATGCTTTTTTGTTTTTACAATAAGAAAGCACATTTACATGCCTGAGCACAGCTAATCTTTGTCTAGTGGGACTATGACATTTCCTGCAACTTGATTTTGGTTTACATAATGCCTTCTAACAGATATTCTTTATTCTAGACTGCATCAGCAGCTTCCTTTTTCCAAATGCCCAGTACAAGTTTGAGTTGAATGGAGTATGATAGATGGAGGAGGAGTTATGCAAGATTAGCTTTCATACCTTCTATAGTTGAAGAATTGCACAGTGCTAGAACTTCAAAAAATTCCAGGACATTCTGCAGACAAAATTTTCATTGGCCACATGTTTGTATAGTTTTTAGTTTACTTGAAATATTGACAAAGCTGCTAATTTTTATGTTTGGATGATACTTAGTAATATTAGAGTAAAGAACATTTTTGTTAGTAGAAATATGGCTCAAAATACTGGAGGCAGTGAATTCAATACAATAGGAATACCTGTTGCTTTGTGGCTGAGGAGAATCAAAAGCAAGTGGGGAGAGTAGGAGGTATCTGTCAGTATGCAGTAGAGACGGGTCACCACTTTTCTTCTTGGAAAATTCCTGCCTTACACTATGTGCTTCCCACACAATCCTCTTTTTGGGGGGTGGTGACCTACTAATTCATTTTTTCATGGTGTATCAATTAGGTCCATATGCACATGTGATTTTCTAGCTGCATATACATATACTAGGATGGCATCCATCAAATTCACACATAATGAGCTTCAGAATGTTATAGTCATACTTCATATGGGTATAAATGTCTAAGAATCTTTTTCTTTTTTTTTTTTATTTTTTTTTAACGTTTATTTATTTTTGAGACAGAGAGAGACAGGGCATGAACGGGGGAGGGTCCGAGAGAAGGAGACACAGAATCTGAAACAGGCTCCGGGCTCTGAGCTGTCAGCACAGAACCCGACGCGGGACTCGAACTCATGGACCGCGAGATTATGACCTGAGCCGAAGTCAGCTGCTTAACCGACTGAGCCACCCAGGCGCCCCTAAGAATCTTTTTCAAAGGGCTTACCATTGAGAAAAAAAGAAAGTTGCTGTGAAAACAACCAGAAATTGAAGATACAAAGTGAAGATAGTGATTAAAAGATGGGGCCTAGATTGAGGTCTCCTGAGTTCTAATCCAGTATCCATCACTTACTGACTGACTATGTAACTGACCTAAAACAAGATACTCAGGGTGCTGAACCTGCTCCAATGTCTTGCTGAAGCAGAACAGAATAGACTCAGTAAAGCAAATTATTTGGCCTAAGAATTAAACTGCCTTAGAGACCATGGAGCATAAAGAAGGAAAACAATCCTTAGACTTAACAATGTAGATGACTTAAATGTCAGATTTATATTCAGAATTAAAATATAAAAGATTAAGACCTTGGAAATACATTAAATACAGAAAATGTATTTAATTATGTATTAATTATGTATTAATCTATGTATTTAAATATGAAAATGTTCAATTACATTTTTGATGACTTTCTATTAATGTTTGTAAAATATTTACCACAATGCCTGATATACAGTATGCTCTCAATAAATGTTAACTGTTAAAAGCTTTTATTCTTTAGAATGAGCTCAAGTTTAAACATGTTTTATACTGATTTAACTTTCTTAAGCTTCAGATTGTAGGAATATACATTATGATGTTTAGAAGTGCTCTGGAATTGAGGGAATACAAATCAAAGACCCAACTTAGTCAGGTTGGGGTTTGGGCCAGGGAAGAATATCTTCCCAGAGAAGATGACTATGCCAAAGGCTGATGATACATTAGGAGAGAAAGATGTATGTGTTAATATTGCAGATGTATGTGTTAATGTGTCTGTGTGTGTGTGTGTGTGTGTGTGTGTGTGTGTGTCTATGTATATCTATGTATGTGGGTGTATAAGTAGGTAGAAACTAGGTTCCTGGGCAGAGGAACATCACTCGGAAGGAATGGTGGCATTTGATTCTGGTTCACTCAGAGAAAGGCAGGTCGTTCCCACTGGGAAAGTGGGAATGGTAAGAAAGGAGCCTGGAGAGAGAGGCAGAAGGTAGACTATGAAGACCTTTGTAAATGGAACTAAGCTTAAAAAGTAGGCAGTTATTGAAAGATCTTAAGAAATTAAATGACAAGATCAAAGTTGCATTTTAGAAATATTACTCTGGTTGCAGAAGAAAGCCTGATACGAGCAAGTCTGAAAAATCCAGTGAAGATGTGCTATTACAGTATGGAAGACATAGTATATATCTGGACTTAATCAAGCATGTAAGAAGGCATACATTGATATTCCAGCAGAAGTGATGGAGACCTAGGAACTGTCAGCTAGAATAATTAAGAAGATCATTAGTTAGTATAATAGTAGGAAAAGCCTCCAGTGGGGTATCCATGTGGGTAGGATCTCAGATTTTTGTCTTTAACTCTTTCTTGCTCATCATTTTTATCACTGACTTAGGCATAGAAACAAAACTGAATATGACCTAAAGGCAAAGGAAAAAGAAACACATTTCACATTTTGTAGTATTAGTAACTTACCTTGATAAACTAATATTAATAAAGAGTTGATGATAGGATAAGAATCCAAATAGTCTTGGGGTGCCTGGGTGGCTCAGTTGGTTGAGTGTCTGACTCTTGATTTTGTCTCAGGTCATGATCTCATGAGCCCCACATCGGGCTCTGTTCTGACAGTGTGATGTCTGCTTGGGATTCTCTCTCTCCCTCTTTCTGCCCTTCCCACCTCTTTCTCTCTCAAAATAAATGAACATTAAAAATCATTAAAAAAGGAATCCAAATAGTCTTAATTAGAAATTTAGACAAACAATAAATAGATGATATGTTTCAGAGACATGTATGAAAAATAAAAGTATGTTAGAAACATAATTTTTTAATAAGAAGTTCAAGATCAATAAACCCTATGATATTGTATTCCAAAAAAAGTCTACTATTTATATTGTTTATACTACATTGAGAATCGACAGCCCCATCGTGTTTTGTTTTGCTGTAACCTAATTGGAATATAGTTAAAAAGTGGACCAACATTGAGTTGTAGATACACTGCAGTATTTTCAGAGAAAAATAACTAGAAAAATGAAAGGATCAGAATATTCATGTGATAATCAAAAGATTTGAAAGTTTTAACCTGGAAAAAAGAAAATATAGCCAGAAGAAAGTATCTGGTTTCAAATTCTGGATGATGACCATATGGAAGTTGGGCTTAAATTTATTCTAATCAGAACAAATGGTTAGAAGGTTCAGGGAAGCAGACAATGGGTGAATATGTAGAAGAATCTGGTGCTAGAGCTCTTCCAGGAAGTAAAAGACAACTTTAAATAGTAGCAAGTTTGCCATTCCTGGAGACCCAAATGTAGTAGTAGAGACAATCTAAGTATCCAAAGGATGGATAGACTAGATGATTTATTGATTATGTCATCTTAGACTCCTCTTACAATAATAGTACAATTGTAGTGCATTGTAAGTATTTTTATAAATGCTTGCAGAGTAATTTAATGGTCTTTTTGAGAAATCCGTTAAAAACATGCAGTAGTAACAAACTGTATAAGAATTTTATTTCTTTTTCCTCTTCTTTTTCTTCCCCTGCCTAAACTTTTATTACAAACTTTAAAAATATGCAGAAATGTTCAGATGATAGCATGCATAGTCATATACTTAAAACTTTGATTAAATAATTGTTAACATTTTCCATTTTTATTTTTATGACGTCCAAACACTTCATCATGAATCTCCTAAGAATAAAGTTTTTTTCTTACATAACCACCATATCATTATTTTGCCTGCGGAGAAAAAGAAATAAATGATTCCCTAATGCCATTTAATATCCAGGGCATTTTGAAAATAACCTTTCACATTTGCAAAGAAGCATGGTGACTTTATCCTTTGGATAAGGATTTGTACAAAATTAAAATGTGGAGACCATGCTTTGTATTTATTTAGATAGAAAATAAGATTATTGTAATGGTTAAAAAAAAAAGATTATTGTAATGGTTGGTGGAACAAACTAGCATATCTTCTGAGAGAATAACAGATGTTATTCATAACATTGATTTCTTTATGAAATGAAACATCTCTAAAACACTGATCTTTACCTACTTTAAGATAAGACCTATTTGAACAGTCTCAGAAGTTAGATGTGATGTTGGTTGGCACATTCATCACATCCTTATGAGTGACACAATCCTCAGTAGTAGTTAAAATAGATCTAAAAGAAAAGATTTGACAGGCTTCAGCAGTTAGCTTAATATAAATCTTTTATTTGAAGTCTTGATCAATATTGTTTTTTTGTGAGTTAGGGACTGTGATGGGAGAAAGTTTCAGCGTTTGTGAGTTTTGTGTGAGCAAAGGATTCCTTGCCATTTATTCTTTCATATCTACAAAATAAGGTGGACAAACAGACCTGTGGAAACGAAGGCTGTTGTCCTCTGTTTTTCTTCTTCTTTCTTTATCAGGCCTATTATAGAGTGATGAGCACTATTAACTTTTACAATAGGCTTGGAGACAGAACTTGCAGGCATTTTATTGTTTGATATAGAGGTTACATGAGATGTGGTGACTCTTTCTGAATTAAAAAGAAACAAAAAACAAAACTAAACCAAACAAAAATAAAGCTGTGAGAATGATTATCTTAAGTGATTTTTTTGTTGTTGTTTCAAAAAGCCAAAGGTACGCAATGTATAAGAAAGCAGTGAAGTGTTGCTTATATCCCATAAAGAATAGGGAATTTGAAGATACTGAGAAAATGGGCTTTAGATTCTTGAAGATGTAAAATCAGGTGAATCTTGCCACAAGTCCCAGGAAAGCACATAATTATACATTAGGAAGGTGCTGCTTTAGGATCATAGAGTTCTTCTGTGTTCTTTATTACTCTGGGATGTACTTTGTCCACAAACATGATTTGTGAACTCCTTAGGGTAGCAGTTCTGTCTTCATGTACCACATGCTTATGAAATGCTACATGCAATTCTGACACTTTATAATAAAATGAGTTAAGTCCAGAAGCAAACACTTTTTATAGGAGGTACATAGTAGAAAATGAGTATTATTTTTCTCAGGCTATACAAAGAGAAAAAGCCCTATTCAAAATCATGTGAACAATTACTCTTTTGTAGGTTTATGAACAGGTGGAAAAAATGCTTTGCCTTTCAATTTTTTATTAGTAATTTTTAAAATAAAAAAAATAGCTGATTTCTTCCTCAGAGAATCAAATTTATAGGCTCTTATTTTCTACTTCAGAAAGAAAATAGATAAAATATATATTCTCTCAGTATCCTACCCATCTTCACATCAGCAGATCACAGATAATTGCCTCTTGCTTGGATGAGTAAGGTGTCCTCCCCAGGCTTAGTTTACCATTTCCTTTAGATTTGATCTTCTCTTGCTCCTGAGCCACCTGGCTTCATCAGTAATACCCTGTTTTCTACGTTTTACCTTTCTTTTCTATTGTTCTCTCCCTATCATATCAACATGCTGTCTTTCTCATCATAAAAGAAACAAATGCATTAACAAACACCCTGAGATTTCACAGTATCCTCCTGTTTTCTGCTACTGCTTAATAATAGTCTAGCTTTATTTTAAAACATGTTTTATTCATTTTTTCAAAAAAATATAACATTAATGCAGGTTCATTCTTAACAATTTATAACGTACAGACAAGAGAAAAGAAGAAAATTAAAATTAATCAAATGCCTATCATCTGAAATAAACCACACTTATTTTGTTATGCATGATTACATATTATAACTATTTATATAAAGTTTTTGTCATCAAATGACTTCTGTAGAATAATTTAAAATGGCTAGCTACATAGTATTTTATTAATTAAATGTACCATGATTTATGTAAATAATTCTTCACCATTAGGTATTTAGAGCATTTCTAAGTATATTGTTCTTGTTCTTATGTTCTTATGAACAAAGTGAACATCCTTGCATCTAAATCTCCCACGTTTTTCTTCATGTTACATTTTTAAAACTTGATAGATTTAAAGAAAGTTACAAGAAGGTTTATATCAATTTATTTTTCTCTTCAACTATGCTTTCTCTCACACACCTTAACAAATGTAGTCTGTAAAATTTCTGTTTGTTTTAGTCTTTCCTTTCCTATTTTTGAACATTTTAATATGCCTATTAGTTATTTTCATATGATACTTATAAGTTATCTACTCATTTCTTTGCCAAGTTTTCTGTTGTAGTGTTTTATCGTTAATATTATTTCTATATTGAAGGTACTAACCCTTTGTTTTTTAATATACTATGTTTATATTAGTTAATATACTTACATATATTTTCTTATTTGTATTTCTTTAATCATGTTTATGTGTTCGATTATGGATTTTTTTTCAAATATTCAAGTTACATTCAGCAGTATTGCCTTTATTTTAACTACTTGTGCTATCAAAATTAGATAAGGCTTAGCACTTTTATGCAGTTGTTTTTTGAAGTAAAATGTTATTGAAGGATGATCCATATATACCAAAGTGCACAAATCATAGAGTAAAGCTTTAATAAATATATATCCGAACACTTAGGTTAAAAAAAAACAAAACAGAACATCACCAGCACCTCCAAAGAACATCATGCACCCTCCCTATTCCACCCCACAACTATTTTTTGAAGTTTTGCAAAAATAAAACCATACAGCAGTATTCTTTGTTTGTCTTATTCCACCCAATATTTTGTTTATGAGATTCATCTTATATTGTAGCATGCAGTTATTCAATGATGCATGCATTCCATGCTGCTATGAATATTCTTCTATATGGTTTTTGATGAACATGCATGCACCTTTGTGTTGGGTATATACCCTGAAGTAAAATTTTGGTCACAGGTCTTGTGTATTTTCAATGTTAGAAGGCTCTGATGCACAATTTTCAAAGTAAGTTGTACCAGCTTCTAGAGAGACCAGCAATGTATGGGAGGTCTATTTGCTCCACACTCTCAACTACAGTTGATACTGCTTGTCTTTTCCATTTTAATCATTTGAGTCAATGTAAAATTATTTTGAACTGTAATTTTAATTTTTGTTGTCCGGATTATTACGAAGTTGAACTCTTTTTTGTGTGTTTATTGTCCTTTTGGGAGGAAAGTGCTTGTTCAAGTTCTGTACCCATACTTCTATTGATTTGACTGCCATTTTCCTTTTATGAATATTTTAAAGAGATGAATTCTCTGTTTTACACACACACACACACACACACACATATGCACACATCCTCCGAATTTTTTCTTGTACTGGGAAGTTCTTAATTTTAATGTAGTCTAATATGTCATATTTTTTACCTTTTGGTTATTGCTTTTTTTTTAAGAAACCTTCTCTTAGTCTGTTTTTCTTTTAGCAACAGTATTGTTTAACTTTCACATTTAGTCATGTGATTGAAATGACTTTTTTAAGTGTGATTATCAAACTGAGCCAGACATACTTACTAAAAATACAACTCTTTTGCACTATGCACTGATGCACTATATAGAATCATCAGTTATATGTCAACAGCTATACAGGTGAAAGTATAGCTTTTATGGATTCTATGTTCTGTTCTATTTATCTAGTAGTCTATCTTTATACTAATACAAAAATTGAGTAATTTATAACTGAATTATTACAATTCTTGAAATACAGTAGTGTAAGTCCTCCAGTTTTTGTTTCTCTTAAGAGTGCTTTATTATTTTGGGCCCTTTGCATTCCCACATGTATTTTAGTCTTATTGTGATTTTGATTGGGATTGTACTAAACTATAGATAAATTTGTGGATAATTAATGCCTTTAAAATCTTGAGGGTTTTTTTTTTTAAGTTTATTTATTTATTTATTTATTTATTTTGAGAGTGGGAGAGGGTGTGCACAGGCAGAGAGAGAAGGAGATAGAGAATCCCAAGCAGGCTCCGCACTGTGCAGAGCCGGATGCAGGGCTCAAACTGACGAACTGTGAGATCATGACCTGAGCTGAAATCGCAAGTAAGATGCTTGCTGACTGAGTCACGCAGGTGCCCCACTGAGTTCTTTATTTCATAAATTTAATATATGAAATAAATTTAAGATTTCATAAATTTAATATAATTTTCTCTTAATAACATTTTATAGCTTTTACCACAATATTTTGCATATCCTTTATTATTGAAAATGATTCTTTATAATTATTTTTTCCTTTTGGTTTGTTGTAGATATATAAAAATATCGTTTATTTTTATACATTGATCTTATGTCCAATGACATCTTGCTAAATTCATTCTTTTAATCATAATAATTATCTGTATTCTTTTTTTTTCTTTAAAAAATACTTTTTAATGTTTATTTACTTTTGAGACAGACAGAGACAGAGTGTGAGTGGGGAGGGACAGAGAGAAAGGGAGACAGAATCCAGAGCAGCCTCCAGCTTCGGAGCAAACTGTCAGCACAGAGCCTGATGCGGGGCTTGAACTCACAAACTGCGAGATCATGACCTGAGCTGAAATCGGATGCTTAACCAACTGAGCCACCCAGGCGCCCCTATCTGTATTATTTTTCTGTATTCACAATCATTTCATCTGAGAAGAACCATAATTTCATTTCTTCCTTTTCAAACCTTTTATTTTTTATTTTTAATTTTTTTTTTAGTTTCATTACTAATTAATTGAACTAAATAGGACTTTCATTTCAATGCTGAATAAAAGTGGTCATAGTGAGCACCCTTATTTCATTACCAGTCTTATGGGGAAATATTTCAAAATTATACCAGTAAGTCTGATGTATGATGTAGGTTATTTATAGATACACCATACTTGCTCAAAAGGTCTCTTCTATTTCTAAATTGCTTAGAGTATCTAATCATGCATTGAAGTTGAAATTTATCAATGATATTGTTATGACTATTAAAGGATTGTTCAGTTTTCTCTGTTTTATGTTAATATTTTAAATTACATAGAATTATTTTCAAATGTTAAGCACATCTTAATTTCCTAAAATAAAACCCACTTGTTTTTTTTTTTTTTTCTCTTTAGGTTTTTATGCAAATTCCAGTTAGCTAACATACAGTGCAATATTAGTTTCAGGTGCACAATATAGTGTGATTTAACACTTCCACACAATACTTGTGTTCACCACATGTGCACTCCTTAATCCTCATCATCTATTTCACCCATCCCCTCCGTCACCTTCCCTCTGGTAACCATAAATTTGTTTTCTGTAGTTAAGACTCTTACTTCTTCATTTGTGTCAATCTCTCTTTGTTCATTTGTTTTGTTTCTTAAGTTTCACATATGAATGAAATCATATGGTATTTGTCTTTCTCTGGCTGACTTATTTCACTTAGCCTAATACTCTCTAGCTCCATCCAAGTCATTGCAAATGGCAAGATTTCATTCTTTTTTATGGCTGAGTAATATTCCATTGCATACATATACCACATCTTTATCCATTCATCAGTCAGTGGACACTTGGACTGTTTCCATACTTTGCCTGCGTAGATAATGTTTCCATAAATGTCAGGGTGCATGTATCCCTTTGAGTGAATATTTTTGTTTTCTTTGGGTAAATATCTAGTAGTGCAATTGCTGGATCATAGGGTAATTTTATTTTTAACTTTTAGAGGAACCTTCATACCCACTTGGTTTGGATGTATGATTATCTTATATATTGCTAGATTCAATTTACTGTAGTTTATTTAAGATTTGTACATCAAAATGATCCTTAAGAGTTGGTGTGTAATTTTTTTTTATAATTTCTATCTTCTTATTCTTGATTAGGCTTAAGATTTTATACATTTTAATAATATTTCAAATAACCAAATTTTGTCTTCGTGTGTGTGTAGTTTATTGTATATATATATATTTTATTTAATTCTGCTCTAATCTTTATATTTTTTCTTCTGTTTCCTTTGGATTTGTTTTGTTTGTTTTTTTCTGGATATTTGAGATGGAATCTCAGATCATTGATTTTTAATCTTTTGAATTTTCTTTTAAGAATGTACTTAGTTGTATTAGGCAAATTTTGAATGCCAAATTTTCAGTTTTATTTTGTTTCCAGGATTTTGTAATTTCCACTTTTATTTCATTATTGACCAATAGATTACTTAGGCATATATTCTTTAATTTTTGAACTTGGGATTTCTAAGTTATCTTTTTGTTATTTATTTCTAGTTTAATATCACTGTGGTGAGGGAACATGCTCTGAATTATTTCAGTACTTTTAAGTGTGTTGAGATTTAGTATATGACCCAGCTTATGATCAATTTTGGTAAATATACATTTGAAAAGAAAAAAAATATTTTGTCATTTTGAGGTACTGTGTTTCATCTTTGTTAGTTAAGTCAAATATATTTAGATTGTCTAAATTTTAAATATTTTTTTTGTCTGCTTACTCTATCAGTAACTAACTGCTAACACTACTGAGAGTGGTGTTTTAATGTTTCCCACGATGATCTATAACTCCTTCTTCTTTTGTCAGTATTTTTTATTAGATGTATATCGAGTCTGATTTATATCATTCCAGTGTATTGACCTCTTTATCATCATTATGATACGCACTCTGTATCTCTATTCTCTTCTTGTCTTCAAGTCTACTTTATGTAACATTAGATAGCTTCACCAGCTTTTATTTGGCTAATGTGGTTTTAGAACCTATCTTTGCCCATCTTTTTCTTTATTTTGTACTGTTTCTCTTGCAGGTAGCTTATAGTTTTGTGCCTTTTTACCCTGTTAGATAATCTTAAACTTCAAAATGTGAATCTACTCCATTTACCTTTAATGCAATTACAGATGCATTTGTTTTAGATCTAACACTTATACCATCTTGTTAATTTTTTGGTGTTTTTCTCTCCATTTATTTTACTTATGTTTTCTTATTCTTTTTGGACAAATGAAATATTTTTATTATGTGACTTTTAATCTATTAAAGTTTTGATCATATACTAGTTCATTATATTAGTCTCTATCTTAAGAAATTTAAATATGCATTATTGATTTACTATAATCTAAAATAATTATCTTTACCTTTCTCTCATATTGCTAGAACATTTACATTCTTTAATTTTATTTATTTTTTTCTCAACTTTGTTATTATTATCATGCACTTTAATTTAAATACATTACAAACTTCATAAGATATTACTATTTTTGCTTGTTTAGTTAAAATTCATTAATAATCACCCACAGGGGCGCCTGGGTGGCGCAGTCTGTTAAACCTCCGACTTCAGCCAGGTCACCATCTCGCGGTCCGGGAGTTCGAGCCCCGCGTCAGGCTCTGGGCTGATGGCTCAGAACCTGGAGCCTGTTTCCGATTCTGTGTCTCCCTCTCTCTCTGCCCCTCCCCCGTTCATGCTCTGTCTCTCTCTGTCCCAAAAATAAATAAACGTTGAAAAAAAATTTTTTTTAAAATAAGTATTTTTATTTCTAACTGCATTTATTGAAATTCCCAGAATAGTAGTAAAAGTCAATAATGTACACATTCTTATCTTTTTCCTGACATTACTAGGACTTCCTTTCTATTTTACACTTAAATATAACATTTAACATTAATATGTGATTTTTTTTCTTAATAAAGCTTCATTGTAACTCCATTATTTTTCTAAAAATATTTTCCCTTTTATTACTCAAGAATAATTAGTGATATCTATCAGTAATGTCCTTATACCTAATCACCTAATCACCTAATATGGTGATTATACTTTTCTTTTTTGATCAATTACTGTGTTAGATGTTATTAAACTTTCCAAAATTTTAAACAGAATTACAAAAGCTCCCTTTTTTTCCTACATAAGTGTGAGGAACCCACCAAATACTTTTTAAAAAGTAACTCTTTACTAGATTCTTTTACCCTACCTGCCCATCCTTGCCCTCCACACATAAGAAGTAGTGATATCTCTCTCTCTCTGTCTCTTTCTTTTTTGAGTACGTGGCTGGAAGGTGTTATAGAAGATATTGTGCCTGGAAAGCTTGCGTGATCTGGGTGTTTTTTTATTTTTATATGCAAAATTTTAAATTCTGGCTTTGGATCAATAAAAATTGTTTATTTAATTAAGATGAAAATGGGTTGTCCTAAGGAATTACAAAGATTTCCTTAAATATTCAAACCACTAACAAATATATAAACTTACATTTGAATTATTTATTTTGAAAAGAGATAAAGGATGGGGACATTTTAACCCACTGTCATCAAATATTGACCATTTTTGTATTTTTCTTTTGTATGTATATCACATAGAAACTATAATTTGAGGGGCACCTGGGTGGCGCAGTCGGTTAAGCGTCCGACTTCATCCAGGTCACGATCTTGCGGTCCGTGAGTTCGAGCCCCGCGTCAGGCTCTGGGCTGATGGCTCAGAACCTGGGGCCTGTTTCTGATTCTGTGTCTCCCTCTCTCTCTGCCCCTCCCCCGTTCATGCTCTGTCTCTCTCTGTCCCCCCCAAAAAATAAATAAACGTTGAAAAAAATTAAAAAAAAAATAAAGAAACTATAATTTGAACTGAGGAAAGTAGAAGATTTAGTTTTTCATTTTATTGTGCCATTAAGAAACAACTTCAGGTTTGCATTTCTATAATTGACTCTTTATTCCTAATTAATTTTAAGAAGTATCTTACAATTGCTCTATTATTTTTCTGTTCCATATGTAGGATTTTACAGTTCTAATTACATATTATATTAAAGTCAGCATGTCTCACCTTTTAGGAATTTTAGTGTATTTTACCTGAATGAAATTTTGAAGTTTTTGTAGTGGAATAAGTTTGTATTGGAACTAGTTTGTAGTGGAATAAGTAAGGGCTTTTAATTTTTTCATGAACATATTATAATGTTAGCTCTATAACTTCATAGTTATATGATCTTTGGCCAAAAGAGTTCTTTCCTAAAATTATATTACTTGGGATTACTTTGAAGATTCAACGAAACCTTAATCACTTATAGAGTGCTTACTTTATGGCAACCACAATCTAAGTGTTTTGTTATGAGATAGCATTTAATTTTTATAACAACTCTATGCAGTAGTGTTAATTATAATCCTTTTTTTTAGATATGAAGAAATTTAGACTGAGGATTTAAGCAACTACCCAAATTTGAATGGACAGCAAATGGCAGAACCAGAATATGAACCCATTTTGGCTTCAGAATTTAGGCACATACCATTATTCTCCTCCATATATACGAGATATCTGATTTGGTTCTTGACACCCATTAGGCATGTAAATACTTATTGTCCTTCTGCTTAGCATAAGTCTCCAAAGATTTTAAATATACTAAAAGCACTATTTCATAATAAGTTGACTGCTCTGATAATTATACCATCAATTTAGCTGAAAGAATAAGAGAAATATTTCAAACTAGTATGGTGTCAAATAACAAATTTTCCAATTCTTCCTGAATGTAAATTTGTCTGAGCACTGTGGTATTTTCTTGAGTCCTAATTTCTCATATTTAGAGGCATTGTTACCATACCATGTCTTCTTATGAATTTAAAGTAGGAAGTTTGCTGATAGTATAGTCACCTGACATTCATATGTCAGAAGACTTTTGATGAGGTATGAATTGCAAGGTGTGGAAACGGCTTATCCAAGGGAGTTTAATTTGTGAATGCCTATGCTGAGAGCACATGGCATGAAATTTGAAAGGAAGAGAGATAAATGCTTTCTATTGTTTAAGTAGTACTACTTTCCCAAGGACAGAGGTTGGACAGTGTCAAATATCAGATGCTCCCCCTTTCATTCCATTTACCAAAGTAACAATAGGGAAGAGATTCTGTTGGAGGCAAGGTTCCCATAGGTCACTCATAACTGAATAGAGATGATATCAGTAAGAAGCAAGGCTGGGACAAGAATGAGGGAAGTGGACTAAGATATAACAGGTAAAAGGTAACAAATGGAAAGGACATGTTTTTGAATTGTATTCTACATTTTATGGGCTAAATTATATACTTCCATGATATTCACCAATTAAGGGATTTTACTCTGTTTTGGAGATTTATCTTTCACAAATGTCCAAGTATCTTCTAAAAAAGACTTAGAGCAAAACAAATACAGAAATGACGCTTTTTTCTCTTTTCTTGCAAGGAAGATGGTAGAATTTGCAAGTTAGTTTGTATTTGGGGCTTTTAACACAATAAGTGCCATAGAAATTATGCTAAAGATTTCTGATTTCTCAGATAATGGAGACAAATTTAATATAACTTTCCTGATGCTTAACTTCATAGCTTTATATCAATTTAGACGATTGATTATTCTGGAACTGTGTGCAAAATTTTGAGGGATAATACTCAATACTTAAGGCAAGATCTATATATATCTAGGCCCTAAAAGAAGGAATTACCAGAAGAAAAAAGGCAAAGTCATTTTTAAGCTGTGTTAAATAATGATGGCAATAGCAAAGAAATTTTTACAGTGTGGATTTATCTAAAAGGGCACATCCCAAATATTCAAGTTCATAAAAAAGTAAGCAGAAACTCCATGTACTTAAGCAAATAACATGTGTACTTTATTACCCATAAATGCACATATACATAAAATTACAGAAAATGTTACACATTTTCTCCCTTTTGTAAAACTGCATGATTATTCTTTTCGCCAGGTGGTATTTTTGAATATGTGGAATCTGGCCCAATGGGAGCTGAGGAACTTGCGTTCAGATTTGCTGTGAACACAATCAACAGAAACAGAACGTTGTTGCCCAATACCACCCTAACTTATGACACCCAGAAGATAAACCTCTATGACAGTTTTGAAGCATCCAAGAAAGGTAATTGACAAATATTTAACATTGTATTTTCTGGAATTCAATTCTATAGGTATTCTTAAGAGATTTCTTAATTCCAAATATAATTAATAAGTCATTAGGAATATTTTCATGCAATGTTTCTTTCCAAACTGCACGTAAATTTTATCAAATAAGGTAAGGTGTTATGATTACCTATTATGACAAAATAATTTATAACAGAAACTCAGTTAGGTCTATGATTGTTGTAAATTGTTCCCCCGCAATAATCCTTTTCTTACTAAACGACTCCTATTTTTAAGAACCCACTAAATAAAACTATACAGCAGTGGATTTTACCTAGTTTTGGAATCCATTATTACATTTTTATTGTGTTATCTGTCATTTCCAAGAAGTACATTATCACTATTGTCTCAATTTACTGACTACCTTGAAAGTTCTGTAGTTCCAAGTTACTTCATAATGTCAGCCCAATCTTAAAACTTTATTGGAAAATTTTCAACAGCCTTTCATTTTTGTGTACTTCATGCCCATTTTTAAAACTATTGGATGTTTCTTCTTATAACTGAAAATAAATGGCTAATGATATGAAAATTGAATTATAGGGGCACCTGGGTGGCTCAGTCGGTTGAGCGTCTGACTTGGGCTCAGGTCATGATCTCACAGCTCGTGAGTTTGAGCCCCGCGTCGGGCTCTGTGCTGACAGCTCAGAGCCTGGAGCCTGCTTCCGATTCTGTGTCTCCCTCTCTCTCTGCCCCAACCCACTGGCATTCTGTCTCTGTCTCTCTCAAAAATAAACATTAAAAATAAAAAAATTAAAAAAAATTGAATTATAGGAAGATATAATTAGAATACTTTATAAATTTTGTTATTTCTTTTATTTTGTTGTCAAACTGTTTTTTTAGTGATAAGAACAGAAAAATAACTTTGTGGAATATGAGTTTAACATTTAGAAAGTCAGGAAGGTAATAGTGAAACTATTATCAAGGCATTATTTTAACCAAACAATAACTTTGGTAGTAAATGTGTTTTGAGAGATGTTTCCATTGTCTTACTTGTTTAAGTGGGTGATATTTTGTTTTGCATAGTTAGCATTCATCTAATAGGAATTAAATTTCATAATATAGATTTTTCACAAAGGAATGGGATTATAAAGCATTTGTTCTAAATTTATATTTTTAAAAACAACATTACCTTTCTGTAATTCTAGTATTGTTTCATTAGCTACCTAACATTGAAAGAAATGTACATAATTATTTATAATTCTAAGTTGGTCCAGATTTCTTCTAATTTCATTAATATTAATGGCAACTGATAAGGTACAATATTCCTTGAGATGAAAGTATCTTTTTTATCCCCCAGCTAACTAGTGTTTATCAAAGCCTAAATTCTGCTTGCCCTTTGAATTCATATCTTTGAGAATACAAATAAGTTTCCACATTTCAGAACCATGTCAGGGTGATGAAAGGTTTTAAAGGCTGGAAAAAAAGGGTAAAGGTTATTGTGAAGTATTACATTTGTCATCATAATTGCAAAATAAGTCATTAACTGCAAGACAAGTGCGTTTGATTAGTGACATAGTTCAGGATTATTTCCATTAGGAAGAAGAAGCTCTGTCTCAAATGAAATCATTTAGACCAAAGAATATGGAATATGAGTGAAGTATAAAAAAATATCAATACATTTCTTAATGGTGAATTCAAAGGAGCAATGTAAAACAAAAACAGTCTAGTGTGTTCTGACAGCAAACAGGTTACTATCTTGGGAATTATGAGGTCCTCAACTCATTTGGTTTCAAAATACTAAAAAGCGTTTATGAAATTAAAATCCATTGGGAATCAAATTCATTAATTGACTTTGTCCGAAACTGGGGAAAACTCAAATAAGCATAATTAAGTAACTTTGTGATATGTTGAGAGGGTAAATGTCATGGTTTGGGTCTTACCTTCTGAAGCTCTTGCTTACTGAGCTATTACTGATTGGGAGGCATAGCAATATGTGAAAGGGTAATATGAGAGAGATCTGGTATAATATCTGAACCTATGGTAGCTCAGTAAATATATATAAATATAAAATAATATATATTATATTAATATATAATATATTATAAAATAATTTTAAAAATTTGGACATTTAAATTTTTTAAATTATTTTTCCAAAACAAGCAAATGATAAGAAATTAGATGTTTACATTTCAACATTTTCTCTGTTATATGCTCTTATACTTTTCATAAGTGATACTGTTTTGCTGAGCAAATAAATACATTGATGTATTAGATCTTGAATTATTATTTGAATCATACATCACTTTTAAGTGATTCCTCTGATAGCTGAAGACTATTTCATATTTGAAACACATTTCAGAACATTCTGTATAAACCACTATAATGTTTTCAACTTTTTTTCACCTGTGTTCTGTCAAAAACCTGGTAAAGGAAGATCTTTTATTCTCAACGCATATGAATTAAAATCCAAGTTCGTGAAAAATGTCAGTTCCAACATGACTACTGATTCAGAATTCCAATCACTATTTAAAAAGTAAGAACCTACATATTCAAAAAATGTACTTAGATCATACTGAATTTTTGAAGAAAATGTTTAAAAGTGAATTTTTTTAACTATAATTTATTTACTTACTAATATCCCTAAGCTTAAGAATCATTCCATCACATTGTGTTTTATGCAGTGAAATCTCTGAAGGAAATTTTGCTTCAGTAGAATTAAAATTCAGTATAATTTTAAACTATTTTGGAGAGATTCAGTCTGAACACATAATTAATGCCTAAATCCCAATAATACTTCTCCTTAGTCCTGTTTAAATATTTGCAGGGGTGGGTAAACCAATGCCTCTTAGAACAGATTTCTACTTTTTGACATTTATTACTTCCCTTTAATTTTTTTTAAATTAAAATATGTCAAAATTTGTGATGAACCTCTAACCATTTGCCCTATTCTTCCTTTTCTAATCAAATGAAACAAACTTAAGCCTCTTTCACAGGCCAGATCTACAAATATTTAAAGATGATTTTCATGTTTCCAATAGTTATTTACTTTCTAGGCCCAAACTCCCTAGTTGCTTTGAGGGACCTTATAGAATTTGAAGTCCTATCATAGTCTATTCTAATCTGAATAGCTTCTAGGTTGTTTATGCCTTTCTTAATTACTGTATTTATTATTGACGTGAATAAAATTTTCTGTGAGTGAATACAAACCTCAAAAATTAATTTAGAACAATATAAAAGACTTACAGTATACAAAAGTCAAGTAAAAAAAATGATTAAGTATTTATCTAATAATTTTATCGAGGAGATTAAGTTATATGAAATCATCCTTGATAAGCCATATCAGGGTTTTTTTTTTTTTTAATTTTTTTTTCAACGTTTTATTTATTTTTTTGGGGACAGAGAGAGACAGAGCATGAACGGGGGAGGGGCAGAGAGAGAGGGAGACACAGAATCGGAAACAGGCTCCAGGCTCCGAGCCATCAGCCCAGAGCCTGACATGGGGCTCGAACTCAGGGACTGCGAGATGGTGACCTGGCTTAAGTCGGACGCTTAACCGACTGCGCCACCCAGGCGCCCCCATATCAGGTTTTAAAGGTGTATCTGTAATGCTTAGCTTGATCTGTATCATCAGATATGTGCAAATACTTAGCTCTGTGTTGCCCTAGCTTTTCAGATGGGGAGGAACAACCAAATGGCTTCTGATTAAGAATTTAAAATGATGGAGGATGGTCAGTGAATTTGGGAAGGAACACTATTTCCCCAACTTCCTGATATAAACTATTTTTGCAGGGTGAACACTTCCCTTCCTTCTTAAATTCTAGAATATTCTTCCTCTTTCCCCCTTTTGGCATTATTTGTAGAATCATTTGAACATTGAGTTGCAGATGCCTGGAAGATTTCCCTTCTGACAAACTGAACATGTTTGCAGTCAGAAAAAAAATATGAAAATTAGCTAAATGGAGATGTTATTTATAAGGAAAACAAAATCTTTCTTCAGGATAAACCTTCAGGTTCACAACATTAATGTGATAATGTTGGCACACTGGCATCTCTCCTTGTTATTGACAGACTTCTCTCTCTCCTCAGCCTGTGATCAGCTCTCTCTTGGGGTGGCTGCCATCTTCGGGCCTTCACACAGCTCATCAGCAAATGCTGTGCAGTCCATCTGCAATGCCCTGGGGGTTCCCCACATACAGACCCGCTGGAAGCACCAGGTGTCAGACAACAAAGATTCCTTCTATGTCAGTCTTTACCCAGACTTCTCTTCACTCAGCCGCGCCATTTTGGACTTGGTGCAATTCTTCAAGTGGAAAACTGTCACAGTTGTATATGATGACAGCACTGGTAAGAAAAATCAGTAGCCTTCAGGGCTATGCTTTAAATACACATAATATTCTGAAACTTATTCAAAATTCTTACTATATTTCTGTTTTGATTTTTAATTAAGGAAAGAGTTGGAAAGACATTTGGAATCAAACGTCCACACATCCAAAGAACAGTTAAATCACATACTTTCTCTCTGTATTTTTAAAATAAGCACTTTTTTTTTTCCGTGGGGGTCCAGGTAGCATGAACTATAATATTGGATGAAGGAAAGAGATAGTGTGGAAATTAATATTGAAATACTTATTGAAAGTATTCTTCTGCCAGGTTCAGGATAGTTTTCCAAAGTAAAGTTTTATGACTGGCTATTAATGAAACTTATCAAGAAATTCAGGATTTTGCCTTAACATTTTCTCTAGCTGTTATGTGCAAAAACTGTGTATGAAAGGTAGTAACTTTATATCTGTGTAGCATGTTAAAGTTTAAAACTTTTTTTCTCATATTTGAAACAATATTATAAACACTGAAATACTCAGAGTGTTTGGACTTATTTATGTGTAGACATACTTTAGGGACTTGGATAATATAATTTACTAAGTGGTATTTATTTCAGTGTCTTCTATGAATATTTTAATGAATGTTTGCTGCTAGAAGTTGTCTGTGCCTTCCTGTTTTAATGTATGTTATTATTTTTATATATGAGTAGCTGTTTTAAAGTAGCAATTAAAATATATCTCATAGGTAAATATATGAAAGTAAACATTGAAAATAAAGTCTTTCTTTTCCTTAGCAGTTATATTGGTAGAAGTTCATACTATTTTGGTTATTATTTAGTGATAAGAGTTTTACATACGTTAAGATGCTTATCAATGGTGTAAATAATGATCCTTAAAGTAGACCATAAAAATAATGTTGTATTCTGAGACATTTCATTATACCTTTATGCTTACACAAAAATTGGAATTCATTTGAATTTTAATTTCCAAAGTACTCCAGCAGCATACTGTGTTCATGCATGCAATATTTAGAACTATATGCAGGAACCCATCCCTTTGCCAATAGAATGGACCGTCTACAAATAGATGTCAGAGCTCTCCCAGGAGAACAGGGAACAGGAAACCATAGGGTTGAGAAAACAATGAAAGTGCTTTGAAAAACATTTTCATTAGGCTAAGAAAGAGCGAGTCTCAATACACATCAATAGAGTAATTTCATTTTTCTGCTTTTAAAAAGTGAAATGTTTATACATAGTTTTAACTTAGAAATACCTCAACAAAGACCTTCAAAAAATAACTTAGTAAGTACCTTTGGTGTGTCTTTTAACTCAAATTAGACTTATTAAGTTTGTTGTCTGATGTTTTACTCCCAAATCATTACTTTTCTGTCATTGGTAAAGTTCTATATATCATGTTATAAATGGTAGATTCTATGTGAATGGTTTTTCTGAGTTGTATAATGTGATGGTACAGGGCATCCTCAGTTACAAATTTGTCCACATATGTTTATGAATTGTTGTATACAGGCATATATAAATATGAGTACACATGCGTTATGAATCCATGGATTATTTACTTCTCCATTCCCTCTGATATAATTCAAGTGAATGATGTGCAAATATCATGTACCTTCATAGATGCATGCACACACACGGTATATACACACACATATAGGTGTATGTTATGCATGTGATTTTTGCATTTATGTCTTATTCTCTTAAAACTCCTAAGGGTGTAAAGGATATTAGAAAGTTCAAAATGCTTATGGACATAACACCTTCTTCACTATTCTGCTTGTATGTATATGTGTGTATCGTAACATTTTTATTCCACGTATGTAGTTCTTGAGTGATTCACTAAAAAGATAATGGGATTTGTGATCAAGATCAAACAACGATTTGATAAAGTAAAGCTTCATATGTAATTGATCTTTTGGTTTAAATAATATTCTAAACATTTATATCATTGAAGCAAATTTAAATAGGGAAATAAATGTAATTAGTTAATTCAGTGTACATACCTTTAATGGAGACTTGATCTCAGATTATATGTATTAAAATAATTGTTACTATTTAAAAGAAGCTTTGGCATACTCCTCACTTGAAAGTGAAATAGATACTTGGAGATTCTAAAATCTGATTATTTAAATATTAATACTCAATCACTACAGAATTATTTGTAGAGTATTAAAATATTCTGAGAAGAATAAAAGCTTATAATTCCTCTATTTTGCAATATTCAATTTTAAAAATATTGATCAGTCATCTACTACATGCCAAGAACCATTGCAAGTGTGTTTATGCCAATAAAAGAAAAAAAAGTCCTGGCCCTTATTGAGCTTATAGTTCCTACTTAGGAATATGTGATTGTCCATGCTTTTACCATATTTTTAATGAGCTAATTACATTTTCAACTGGACACTTGTAGTCCCTTTTAATTTAACACTTTCGAGAATGTGACTGTGTTTGATATTTTTATAGGACAGAACTGACTCTAAGATTCCTATTGAAATGTATTCATAAATACATGGAAATAGATTTTTTTTTGTCTTTGCAGGTATGTTTAAAAGTCTCAAGGTGGTATTTTAATGACATAATTCAGTAGAGAGGATTTGTAAACTGCCCAAGTGAACAAGATGTCTATTTGATCATGTGCAATGCAATCTGATTATAGCAAGGACTGTGAACTGAAATGGGAAAAAATCCACCTCATACTCAGCAAGATAAACATTATTGACTCCATTATGGATTTATGTATCTGCTGTTTACTGCAGGACACATTGTGCCATTTTATTTACATTTCCTTTTTCCCTTTCCAGATTTATTTATTATGTATGCTAGTCCTCCCATTTATATTCATTTCTATTTTGTTGTGTTGTCCAGTTTGATACATGATAATTATACTTCCATCCAGTCTTTGTTCCCACCCCCAAAACAGATGGGATGATAGATGAAATATAGTGCTGGAGTAGGAGAAATTCTTAGAATGATGTTAACAGGAGCTGTTTTATTTTTTATGATAATTAGCATTTGTTGTTGTCGTGGATGAATGCTTTTAAACACCCTGAAAGTCTGTTATAGCTCTGAATGATGTCCAAAAATGATGGAGAAGAATTGGCTTCAGAAACAAAGCTGTGTTTCTGTCAGTCATTTTGGAACATATGATTCACTTTAAATATAAACTAAAAATAAGTTGGATAGCTGTCAGCTCGTAAGCAATTCCAGGATAAGTTCTGAATATTTGCTTTAAAATCCCTGTGTTTCATCTTTGTTTATAGACCAGCAGTCCATTAACAAAGAACTCTGGACTGGTAAACAGAAGCCTGGGATTCTATTCCCAGTTTTGCTACTAAATGACTGGTACAACTTTGGAAATTAGGAGAATAGAAGGAAAATAACTACAGAAAGGAGCTATAATGCACTAGGCATTGTTGTAGTTGCTGTTATATAAACTATTCCACTTAATTGTCAAAACATCTCTATGAGTCCCAAAGGAAATAGGTTATCATCCACCATCCCTGCTTCCTTCAGTGAGTGACTGACTGGCTCTTCTGCCTACCAGCAGCCATTAAACTTCTTTCAGGTTGCCCAAACTACTGTTCTGTTCACCTGGAAAGCTCTCATTCAGGTCCCCACTCCTCCAGTCCACTAAATGCACACACATGTGCATGTGTGCATTTGCACATACATGTTCATATATACCATTCATATGTACCATCTGGCTTAGATGTTACAAAGAAAATCTACCCCAACCCTGGGTCCCAAGGCTGGAATACGTTTCCTCCAACACATCTCAGCCCTTGGTTATCCCTTGACCCTCACCCATGGGAGCTATAATCACATTATGAATGACATTTCTTGACTGTATTTTCTACTGGATCAAATACATGTTTGAGCAGAATGAGCCCTAAGGCTACTAACTATTCTGTTATTAGCACCTAGGTATTACCTGGATCATGGATATACCTTAATAAGTATTTAAGGAATGAATGCTTAAAGAGGTGTTATTATATCTGTTGCTTAGACAATGAATCTCAAATGGATTAAGTAATCTGCCCAAGGTCAGTTTAGGTTAGGTCACTTTTTAGTACTTGTATTGAATAAATAGATTCAACATTTTTCAGGAATCATATATAGATATGATTTCTTCTATCATTTAAAAACTTGTATAAGAAAGCTAGCATGAATTGTACTTGTATTCTATTTTGACTGCAATTAAATGTATATTTATTCATTTAATTTTTTGAATAGTCATTATTTAGTGAGTGAGTGGTCATGGATATTGATATAGATAAGGGGAGGATTTAAAGGAGAGAATATAAATTATTTTAATTAATGAAAAGAATTAGTCATTTTTAAAGGTATTATAATATTTAACAGGCTGATCTTTGGTTACTTTCTATGATATCAATAGAGAAAAAAAGGCCATAGCCTTTGTCCTAAGGACCATAAATGCTTTCTTTACTAACTTTATTAACTTGGATGTAGTATATGTATAGACTATGTTCTAGATACATCTTTGTGTGCTTTTGGAGTTAGTTTAATAATATATAAGATCACTTAATAGTAAAAATTTATTTTATCTTGGACCTATATTTAAATAGGATAAAAT
The DNA here is from genome assembly GCF_014898765.1 of Herpailurus yagouaroundi. Classification (NCBI taxonomy): domain Eukaryota; kingdom Metazoa; phylum Chordata; class Mammalia; order Carnivora; family Felidae; genus Herpailurus; species Herpailurus yagouaroundi. Next base: position 60,407,000 of record NW_024412394.1, read on the forward strand.
AAAATTATTCAAGAGAATAAGTTAATATGAAAATATATATTCCTGGAAGACACTAATTTTCAGTATTATAACAATTTCTGTATTATAAAACTTATAACCAAATAATTTCAATTTTATTTCAGGAAGTGGGGTAATTTGGATCTAAGATGATTATATGTTGTACATTCCAAGTGCAAAGCTTGAAGTTCTTTAATTCCAAGTGCACATACAATTAGCAATTATGAGTTAAGCCTAATTATTTGGGTATAGTTGATTACATAGCTTGGTATATTAGTGTTTCCACAAAGTTGGTTTTGCTTGAATATAGTTTCTTTATTACGATTTAAGCAAGCATAAACATTTTTGGAATATTATTACTTGGGCTCTGATTACAGGACAGTGAATATTTTTAAACATATTCAAAGAACTAATGTTTTTAAGTTTTAAAGTCTTGAAAGTATATGCCAATCCTAAAACACAAAAATAATATTTCTCCACAATAATCATACAATTCGTATTCCTATGTATATGTAGGTCTAATGAAATAGAAGGGGCAGGTCTTATACCAGACCTCAGTGATCAGCAGTGTTTGCTTTCATTGGAAGACAAATAAATAATAGTAATAAAGTGAAATAATTCCCTGGTGAGAGACAGACACTGCCAGTTTTCCTAAATTTATATCTGGAACTTGATAAATCTGGCATGAGCCTCTTGGTAGCTACTTTCCCCTAGTGTTTTCCTGGTGTTTGTCTCCCTCTCTGAGTAGCATAGGGAGAAGGATAATACTTGTATTATTTCTTTGATGCACTTGACAATTCTGACTACTCCCTCTTCAGGGGAAAAAATAACTCTCCTACTTCGGTTTCTCTGCTATCATTCTCTCCTTGTTACCGTCCTCGTTTAGCCTTTTATTCCTATTTTTATATTCTTAAACTCCTTTTTCTTTCCTTGCTCCTTAAAAATTGATATTCCAGGGTTTTTCAGTCTTGTTCTCTGCTTATTGATTTCATTCTCCCTAACGTTTTTCCCATGACCCATACCTTCCTCTGCCTGTATGCTATAGATAATTGATCAACGCCTTCGGTTGTTTCCACCATGTTCCATACTCATAGATCCAGACACCATTGGACATCTTTATTTGGATATCTCAGAGGCACAACTGATCCAATGTGATGAAAACCAAACTCATTGTTTTTACTCCAAAACATGCCTTTTCTCCTGGTTTTCCCTACTTATGGGGTTTCTGAGCCCCATCCTTAATGATCATGCTAGATTCTTGTCTTTCTCTCATCCCTCATTTCCAACTGATCACTTAATACTTCTCCCTTGTATCTCGCAATTCTCAAATTTAGCTCTATTCTCCATCCCCACCACCTGTCTTAGTTAACATACTTGTATACAACCTTGACCGTGTTCTGCCTGGTACCCTATTTAAGTTCATCTGATGCGGACAAAATAGTCTTTTGAAATGACAATCTGGTGATGTCATTCCCAGACTTAACACTATTTGGCAAATCCTCAGTTCTTAGAAGAATGAGTTCTGATTTCTCAGCATGACACATACAGCCTCTGTCATTGACATTCTCATGCCTGTTTGATTTTGCTTTCCTGGTATTTCTTCTCTCAATACTTATGCCACAGCCTTCCTTGAATAATTGTCATTCCCCCTTACCAATCATGCTGTGCTGTTTCAAGCCTCTTTGCTGTGCACAAACTGTTCTCTCTGCCTGATATGCCCTTCCCATTTGGTTATCTATTCACCACCTTCAGGATGCATCTTAAAATATTCCTACAAAGTATAAATGTGAAGTAACCTTCCCTGACTCCTACCTGTGTAAGTTGATAATTCTGTTTTTTTGTAGGATGCATGACTTTGGTTGATAAAATAATTCATCCTCAATTCTGTAGTAAATCTTATTTTCAGCATACTCATGTTACCCATGTAGCAGGAGTGATGTTTTTCTAGGCATGAAAACACTAAATATTTTATAATTAATTCATCTATTTATTTTCTTCTTCAATTGTTTTAAGTTTATTGCTTTATTTAGTTTACAAATAATAATCAGATATTTACCGTGCGTCACCATTGTTCTAGGTACTGGAGATACAAGAGTGAACAAAACAGACAAAAGCTATTTGACTTGTGGAGTTTGTATTCTAGAAAAGGGAGATAAGCAATAAAAAACCGAATATGTCTATTATATCAAATGTTATAAGTGTTATGGAGAGACATAAAGCAAGGAGATGTATAAGGAGTATAAAAGATGATTACAATATTAGGTTGGGTTTATCAGAAGAGACCTTACTTGGAAGGTGACACTTGAGCTAAGGCTTTAATGAGCTGAGGAAATATGTCATGGGAATATCTGAAGGTTTCAGACAAATAGCCAGGAGAAAAAAATAATCTAAGGAGAAAGAGACAAAAAATGTCAAGGCAAGGGAGGTTTTGTTGTTTGTTTTTGGTTTTATTTTCTTAGTTTCGAGAAGGATTTTGGGGAAACTGAAGATTTTTGTGATATTTATCACTTCTCTTATAGGTGTATATATGTTTACATGTACATACATATATATGTATATGTTTTATATATGTATATGTTCCATTATTGACTATTCCAGGATGCTCTATAAACTAATGACAAAATGACAATAATGTCATTTCTTTAAAAATAATTCACTGTAAGACTTCTACATAGGCACTCATTTTTATATGAGTCACTTAGTAATGATGGTCTAAAGCACTGACCCCTAAAAAATGACAGCATTCATTTTAAATTGCAATGAGATTTGGAGTAAATAAGAAGAGAAATAAGTCTAACATATATCCATTTCTGTAAGTTATTATGGGTTGTTTATTGGATGCTTGATTAAAAATGAATTGATTCTGTATCAGAAACTCTTTTTAAAAATTCAGTTCCTGAATGGATTAACACAACTGCCCTCTAAAAGTTTTCTGTTTCCTTCTCAACATTGTTTAAATGTTTATCTTGTTTTGAATGTAAGTTATATAAAGCATATTTTGGGGAAAAATTATCTACATTGCAAATGAATAATCAAAACATCCTTGCCAACACTTGCTATCTCTTGTCTTTTTGATGATGGCCCTTCTAATAGGTTTGAGGTGATAAAATTGTGGTTTTGACTTGCATTTTCCTGATGATTAGTGACATGGAGCATTTTATCATTTGCCTGTCGGTCACCTGTATGTCTTCTTTGGAAAACTGTATATTCAGGTCCTTTGCCCGTTTTTTTTAATTGGATTGTTCATGGTTTTGCTATTGAGTGTCATTTTACTTCTAAATATATAGTAAGTATTGTTTCCCTTAACAGATAAAAATAATGTTTAAAGATTATGTTTAAAACATTAACTTAGTTCCTTGGGTGAGCTTCCAGTGATGTCTGATGGCATTTAAAAGAAAAACTGCATCATTTGCTTTGATCTCTCAATATGCCAGTAAGATAGCTCTCTGACCTTCAGCCATACTTTAGGAAAGGGAATTATTGCTTGTCATTCCTCATTGTATAATTAATGGGGGTAATTAACAAGTTAGTGCTAAGATTTCAAGGGCTGACTTAATTTTCTTTCTTTAATGCCAACCCAATTATTCCAATTGGATAAAAGGATAAAAAGTTCATTGTGAAAATGGAACAGGAAATTTTTTAAAATGCTTAATTGACAAATCAGAATCATTAGTCATGCAATTAATACTTTTTGAAAAATTCTTTAAAGTTATGTTAAAAAGTAACACTATGAATTTGCTGAAATAGATATTATAAAACATATGCTGGATTATTCTAATTTTTTTTTAATTTATACTTGACAATTTTTACTATATTTATGGTGTAATGTTCTTCCTCCATATTAAAACTAATTCAAGACTGTTTAAAATACTCTAAGGACAGAAATATTCAGCAGAATTAAGACAACTCAGTGTGGAAATGTTCATATAACTGAATAAATATTTTTCATAAGTGATTTACAATTTTACCAATGTTAAGTCACTATAAAACCATTCTACATTTGCTTACAATTTTTATATTTGTTTTTATCTATAAAAGTATGCTTTTGTTTATTATATTGCCAAATTTGACTTACTGTCAAGTATTTTTCCAAATGTGATAACTTGCATATTATATAAGATTAGATGGATCAGTGATTCTCAAAGTGTGGTCGCTAGACTTATAGCATCATGATCACTTGGGAAATTATTAGAAAGAAAAATTCTCAGGCCACATCCCACACCTACTAAATCAGAAACTGGGAGTAAGGCCAGCAAACAGTGTTTTAACACATTTTCCTAATGTTTTCAATGCACAGTGAAGTTTGAGAACTACCAGACTAGATTATGCTATAGGAAAAATCATTCCCCAAATCACAGCAATTTAATAGAACAAGATTGTATGTCTCATAAAAATAAGGTTTACTGTAAATCTAGATAATTCTCCAGGGCAGCTATTTTTGATATCTTGGGTCAGCATTTTAGGATGCTTTGAACTTATTGCACAATTGCTGTGTCAGAGAATGGGTAAGTTGGAGAATTAAGTGCCAGGCAATTAAATCTTTCCATCTAAAAATGAGCAACACTGTTGCTCACATTTTATCAACCAAAGCAATCCACATAGTCACACCCTAATTTGTGATCTGTTGGAATTCTGAATTAATATTAGGATGAATTTTTCCATTATTTTAAGAGCAATTGCCTCAAATCTGTAGATTGCTTTGGGTGATGTCCTCAGATTTTCTAAATCCAGGCAAATCTGATTATATTAAAGTATGCTTTGTAAATGATACAATATTGATTTTTAAATTTCTTAGCCTATTTGATAGCCAGGCAACTAACATGGACTTTAGAGCCCCAAACAGCACATATGGTACTTCAGCTAGATTTTACTATTCTTCTTTAATTTGGGCTCACTTCATCAGTTCTCACTGGCAGATGGAGGGAGGCCATCTCTTATTAACTCCTGTAATATATTTAACTTGAAAACATATTTGAAGACAATTGTTATTTTGAAAATTATTTCTGTCTTCATAAACTTATTGTATACTGATGACATATGCTGATTACGTAAACTACCTCATTATCAAGCACTTTGTTGTTCTAAGAAGAAACAACTGTTTCCTATTGTTCAGGTATGTAAAATGCGGTATTACAAACAAATTATAATACAGTATGCTAAGTGCTAAAAGAGTCACATAAAAGTGTTATGGCCAAACAGGAGGGGAGAGCAAGAAAATCACCTGACTAGAGAGAGGAAAAACAAATGACATTTAAACTGTGTCTCAAGCATGTTAAGGGCAGGTAGAATAGAAAATGGAGGGATGCAGAGCTGTGAAGTAGTGTGATGAATTTGTTGTACAGTGACATGTCTACTGTGGTTGAAATGCGGGGTATGTCAGCTAGGGGTGCCTAGGAATAAGAACAAGTAGGTCAAAAGATATTACGAAGGGTTTGGCCTGTCCTAAAATCATACAAAAAAAATTAAGAAGTAAGAGAGGTAAGTCAAAGGAACTCTGTGGAAAGAGCTAACCCTGGAACTTGAAATGACTGACTCTCCCTGGACAGGCTGGAGGCATGAGCAGGGTCCCCCAGGGGAACACTATACGAGGGATAATCTTGGTTTGAACTTCATAATGTTGGCTACCAAGAATCAACATTCTAGTAAATTTTATATAATTAATTTTAAATAAGTTTTTTTTAATTTTAACACATTTTAGGGAATTATAAAGTTATTCAGTTTTATAGTTACTAGTACTATTCACCAAATATTTCTGACTCTGCTTCTTTTTTTAATTTTTTTAATGTTTATTTATTTTTGAAGAATAGAGAGACAGAGTGTGAGCGGGGGAGGGGCAGAGAGAGAGAGATACAGAATCCGAAGCAGGCCCCAGGCTCTGAGCTGTCAGCACAGAGCCAGATGCAACACGGAGTTTGAACTCACAAACTGGGAGATCATGACCTGAGCCGAAGGGAAGCTCAACAGACTGAGCCACCCAGGCTCCCCTTCTGACTCTGCTTTTAGGGACAAAACAGACTTACATTCTTTTATCCCCTTGGAAGCTAGGCTAAGTTATGTGATTTTCTTTCACCAATGAAATGTGAGCAAAAAGTACTGAATCACTTCTTAGTGGATGTTTTAAGGGGCCACTAATCAGTGTCACGTTTTCTTCTCCATGCCATGACGATGATAAGAGCATCTGTCTAAAAGTCCTGGAGTAACTACAATGTGCAGAGCTATCCTACCAACCCATGTTAGACAAGTTATAGAAGAAAGAACTGACATTACCTATTTTTAAGCCTCTGATCTTTGGGGCTGAGATTTTATTACAACATGACATAACCTATCCTGACTGGGTAGGAAAAGTAAGACATTGACCATAAAAAGACTTGATAACAAAAGAAGAAGGAAAACAAAATCAACCATAATCTTGGGGCTCCTGGGTGGCTCAGTCAGTTAAGTATCCAACTTCGGCTCAGGTCATGATCTTGCAGTTTGTGAGTTTGAGCCCCGCATCGGGCTCTGTGCTAACAGCTCAGAGCCTGGAGCCTGCTTCAGATTCTGTGTCTCCCTCTCTCTCTTCCCCTCCCCCACTTATGTTCTCTCTCTCTCTCTCTCTCTCTCTCTCTCTCAAAAATAAATAAACATTAAGTTTTTTTTTAAATCAACCATAATCTTACCAAAAAAAAAGGCAAAGGTCATTAACTATTTTGATATTTACCTTGCAAACTATATTTGTTTTATACAGAAGTTTAATTCATCATGTCAATTATTAACTTAATTGTGACAGATGTTCACTGTACTGAAGTTATATGCTCTTGCTATCTCCCCCAGGAGATTAGCATTTCTGTCAGTAACTGTTGTGTTATGACCCACCTTGTAATCAAAAGACTGTAGATTTCTGTTCCCAAATGTGTCACTTGGCTGTCATCGGTTTCTCTCTTAAATGGGAAAACATGATACATAACAGGGTTGTTTTAGATTAACATAAGACATAATATATGTAAATAAGTGTCACATGGTAAGCTAAACAATAAATGCTAGAGAATCTGTTTTCTCTTTCTTAAGGTTTGCTTATTAAAATTTTTAAATATCTGATACCTTTAAGATACAAACCACTTTTGTTTCACAAAACTGGAGCATAATATAAAAATTCCCCATCTCCCTGAACAGATAAACATTATGTTGTTCCTTTAAAAAAGTATATGAACTTGTTTAACTAGTTGAAAATTTTATTTATAGAACTGATTTTATAAGTTCATGATATTTTTATTGCACTATTATCTAAAAAAATCCTGAACTCCATTACTGTTGATTAGTCCTATTGTCCCTATAAGAATTTTGATGTTAATATCATATTTTAAAATTGTGTTAATGTACACTTCTTTTGAATATGACTAGCACTTATGATCTCTACTGTCTAACATTAGGGTGAAATATAAAAATCCAGCTTTGTTATTGAAACCTGATTATATACAAATGATATTTATAAACTAATTTGTGTTAAAACCCGTCACAATTTAATGTTTCGGAGAGTATTTTCTATTTCTGCCATTTCTTTTTTCATTACATTAGAGAAAGAAAGAATCTGGAACCTTATGCTCTTCTCATAAGACTTTTAATTTATTGCCCAGTAAACCATTCCAGGGAATTAATTCTTTAGCACTGTGTCCTTATCTTCTGGAATAACACCTGGTTCAGAGTAGATGCTTCATGCATATTTGTTCAGCAAACAAATGAATAAACATTACACAGTTATGGGTCCAAGAACCTACATTCTGATACAATTACATGTCCCACTTGAATTTCAAAGGAACAGTTTTTGTTATTTTCATTGTGATTTAATTATAATTCTGCATACCTAGTAGAGAAAGTGCAAGATTTACTTGTGTTGATCTAAATCTAATTAATTCTTACCTCCTGGCCTTATGATAAAGTAAAAAGTAAACATAATTACAAAGAGGCATAAGGAAACCTTAGTGGGTGACGGAAATATTTATTATCTTAACTGTAGTGATAATTTCATGATGTCAAAAACAAATTTTACACTTTAAATATGTACACTTTAGTTTAATTATACCAGAAAAAAATTACAAACAAAAAATAAAATAAATGAAAATAACATATTAAATTGTTTTCTGTTACAACTATAACATTTCTATAAATATTCCACTCCTACATCACTGCATATCACAATGGAATATCACTAGATATCACTACAGAAATTTGAGGATGACTTTTGAGATTCTTTGTTGACTGGATATGCCAAATTTCCTGCCAGATAGAGAAATTAAAACTGCTACATTTCTATCTCTGCCATTATCTTAAAGTTTTCAATCTTCAACCGGGAATATATGGAAAGGAGAGAACAGAGACCTTTGGAGAGGAAATTATCCCATTACTAATAACACAAAGAAGAGAGACAGGAAACATATGAATAATGCATGAGGATAAATATAAATATTGATCATCATGACAACTGCTATTGAGAACTTGCTGCAGGACAGTTATAGTCTAAGTACTTAGCATGCATTCCTCATTTTTCTATTTTCACAACAACTCTGTTATTGTTCCCATATAAACAAATGTGGAATCTAAATTGTAAAGACATTAAGAAATGTTCCAAGATAAAATACTACTAAGTGTCATAATCAGGATCTGAACCCCAAATGTTGAATCGGGCACTCATGTTCTTCATTACAAGTCTCTACCTTCTCACAACAGATGCAAATAAAGAAAAACCAACAAACCACAAGTAAAGGGTGATGAAAAAAATACACAGGCTTCTACATGTTTTGACAGGTAAAGAGGGACTTAGTATCTGAAGACAAACTGGAATCCAGGGTCCAAGTTTACCTATGCATATTTCTGCATGACTATGCTCTGATGTAAACGATTAACTCCCAGGTGGAGAAGCACTAAAGTCTGCAGAAAGCGTTAAGCAGAAGTATTAATATGATGATCTTTGTAACTTGTGCACTATATGCATTTTGAAGACCCAAACTTTTCTCGTAGGCTATAGAAGTACACATTAAGCCAGGGTTTTGTTTTATAAGATTACAGAACTGCAGCCAGACAAACAAAAATAGGAGAAAAGCAGAGGTGAGTTCATGGCATATAGCATCCCCAGTTTTACAGAGGATAAAGATTATATCTGAACCAGCAGACTGTCACTGTAAAAAGGATGCATAATGCCCCTCATACAACTCACTCAGTCGTTTGCTTCTTTTGCTTAAGATGAATAGTTTCTGCCATATTGTAAAAGGGCAGGCAGAGTAAAGTTAGATAATGGAAAATCTACCTAAATGGCTGGAACAGACATCTTATGGATGAGTACATAAAACATTCAGCATGGGAAGCAGAAGTCAGAATTATATATCATAGTTGTGTGTTAAGTGCCAGTCTCAAATTTCCATTGCTTAGGCCACAGTTTCTCATCCTTGATGCTGATGCCATTGGGACCAGATAATTCTTTGCTGTGGGAAGCTGTCCTGTATATTGCAGGATGTTGAGCAGCATCCCTGGCCTCTACTCATTAAATGCCAGTAGTATTCCCCACCCCTGGTTCTGACTATCAAAAATATCTCCAGATATTGCCGGATTTCCCCTGAAGGCAACATCACCCCTAATGAAGACCTTCTGGTTTCTCCTAATAATATATTCCTAGGCATTGTTTGTTGTTAAATACATTTATGATAAAAATAGACTACAACTTTAAATATGTATAGCTTAGAAGTCTCCCTGTAACTTAGAAATTAATAGACATAGACTCAGTACAATTAGGATTGGGCTAGCAGTATCTCTATTCATTGGTCACATGAACATTTTTTAGTTACCTTCTAAATGCCTGATACTGTTCCAGATTCTGGAGGTACAAAAATAAAGAATATATTTGATATTTGAACTAGACCAAAGATTACATAAGCTGTTCATTCAGATTCTTCCAGATCTACTCTGGTATTCTATTAGATCATCAGAAACCACAAATTGCAGACCTGATTCCCTCACACCTGTGTAGAGATATTTTCACTGAGTTATCATGATTTCGCTTGGAAATAGATAATGAAAATTGCCTAAAAGCTATTTTTTAGGGGGGCCTGGGTGGCGCAGTCGGTTAAGCGTCCCACTTCAGCCAGGTCACGATCTCGCGGTCCGTGAGTTCGAGCCCCGCGTCAGGCTCTGGGCTGATGGCTCGGAGCCTGGAGCCTGTTTCCGATTCTGTGTCTCCCTCTCTCTCTGCCCCTCCCCCGTTCATGCTCTGTCTCGCTCTGTCCCAAAAATAAATAAACGTTGAAAAAAAAAGCTATTTTTTAGTTTGTAAGTTATAAGTCAAGACACTCTGTACCATTGCTATTCAATGTGCTTAATACAGAGATTTACAGATAAACTAAGGCTTGAGTTCAAAGCTATAAAGATTGTTTATCAACCTATGATTCCATGTACTTACTCTTTAAGATAATAGTAATTATGCTTTTAAAATTATAGGTCCTAAAAGAACTACACATTCTGAATAATTGCCAGAACTATTCTCTTTCCAGAAGCTCCTTTCTAACAACTTCCCTCCTCTTACTTCCCTCTAAGGAGATAGCACAGGTTCTGGAATAAAAACAAACAAACAAATAAATAAACAAAATAATAATAGCTCCAGAAACTGTGATACACATCTTATTCCTGCCATGTTATTTAATCCTTGAAGGAAGCACAGAGAAATCATGGAGAGCATAGAAGAAGTAAAGAAGTTAGGTAACTTGGCCAAGGTCACAGATTTCATTAGTACCTATGTCCGGCTGAATCTAAAGTCCATGATTTCGCATTCTACCACTTTGCTTCTGAGACACAGTAGGTTGCAATAATATTACCTGTGTTTAACAACTAATTTCCTCATGGGCAGCCACCAAAAGCTGGTACAACTTAGAAATGTTTATTAGCTGATAATCAGCCCTGACTTTCAGAGATCACTCCAGTCCCTATATTAGTGGACTGGACTTGAGCTTCTACCTATATTCTCATAAATTATTAGAACTGTATCTCCTTCCCAAAGCACTCTGGACATCCTCCCTGTAATGAGCTTAGACATTTAAGATTTACAGCAAACATGCAAATGAGTTTACAAAATGATCAAGGTACCAGCAGGGTCACCATGCTTTAGGGCAGGGCAAAGAAATCAGACCAGGTATCAGCCAGGAGTCAAGGGAGAAAGTCCAGAGTATGACCCCTGGATCATTGATGGCTGATACCAGGTGGCTGAGAAAGGGAAGAAAGGAAGGGTATATAAAATTAGGAGGAAGAGGGTGCAAGGAGGTCCTCAATACCAAGTCTGAGCAGAGACCACACCTTAGGGCTGCAGATGAGAGCAGAAAAACCCAGAAGAGCCTTCTTGCCATCCCTGAATCTTCCAGGAATGCCCCCTGAGGTAAAAACTGATTCAGTGCTTCTTGACAAATTCCTTATAACAGGCCTTCTTGGGAGACCCAGACAGACAAATTACCATTTCCTTTGACCAAAGCAAACTGAAAGCAGGTTGGACTCCATTCATAGAATTAATTGAGATGCTTAAATTTTCCTTAACCTTCCAGAGTAGACAGAATTTTTTTAGATCACAACTGAAGAGCAAAGGTTTAAAACACTAATAATCCCAAGAGAGGAAACATTAGAAACCAATTAGTAAAGACGTCAGTCTAAATGATCAGAAACCTATTTTCCTCTCTTTGGCTAGGAGAGGGAAAAGTGTGCAGTCCACTTGGTTCCTGAAGCATTAGAGGGGTCACCGATGAGAAAGGAAGGATAAAAGAAGAGTCTTAGGGCAAACATAAATTTTATCCACTTCCATTTCAGTTAGCCCTCAACTGCCCCTGAGAAAATACTCAGTGGACAAAGAAGAGCTGTACCCAAAATGGTTTCATTTCCTAACTGGCTGTGCTTAGGAACAGCTGATGCAGGGGTTGGGGTGCATTGACAGAAAGTCAGCCCTGACCCCAAGAGAAAGTGACATTCAGGAAGCCCAGGGTCTCTTTGAAGAGACTGTAGCCTGCACCTCACAACACCTATTGCCCTTCTTTGCTCCATTAGAAATAATCACTCCTAAGTGGCCCATCATCAGTGCCAGCGTGATTTTTTTCACATTTGCTAAAAGCTTTTCCCTTGGCCCACTTAGGTTTTTTTCTTTTGTTTCTAAGTAACTATTTAATTCCCTTTCCTCTTTATTTTGCAGTTAACTGACTTGAAAAAAAAATCTGATTTGAAATGGGGATTACAGACCGATTTTTTCTTTCCTTCTGTACACCCACCCCCAGCACCTAGTAACAACCACTGCATATGCATTAACCAAAAGACCCATTAGTGGGTGTATTGTTTTGCACTTTTGGAGACAAAGAAGAAAGAGACCTCCAGTTGGAACAAACTCTTTGTGTGTGTGTGTGTGGTTTTTTTTTTTTTTTTTTGGCAGCAAATAGCTTCCTTTTAAATTCACAAATGCAATGGCATTGAGGACCAAAATTGCTCTCATCTAAAATGTTTTACTCCCATCCTCACTTTTCTAGATTATGATCAATTTTCCCCTAGAATGAATTATTCAAATTGAGTCCAATCTTCTGAATCCTTAGAAAAAACAATGTCTTAGCACTTTGGGCCTATTCTACTCACTTATCACTTGGCACATTCTGCCTGGCAAACGTTCTTTCTTTCCAACATATAATTTATTTCCCCAAATGGCCTGCAGGCATCTTGGGATTAAAGATCATGTAATTCATTCATCCATTCAACAAATATTTTTGAACATCTATCATGTACCAGATAGACTCTAATCATTTGAAATGCATCCAAGGAATAATGACAAAATCCCTGCCTCCATGGAGTTTATGTTCTAGTGAAAGAAGACAGGGAAGAAGTGAGAAGTGCTATAAATATGTAAACTATAAAGTATATTAGAGATTAGAGGGTGAAAGTGCAACAGAAAAAAATAATAAAACAATATAAGAAAAATGTGAAGTAGAAGGGAAGAAGACTACAAATTTAAATAGGGCGGTCAAAGTAAATGAGAGAGCAAGCCATGTGGAGAAGAGCATTACAGGTAAAGAAAATATTCATAAAATTTTTTTTTTTTTTTTTTTTTTTTTGTAAAGAAAATATTCTAAGGTGGAACTTGAATAATGGAATTTCCAGCAACTGACTCTGGGAAGATTGGGAATGGAACTGAATGCACAGCTTTGGACATGTTAAGTTTTGGGTGTCTACTAACATTTGAATAGAGATGTAATTGAATAAGCAGATGGATGTAGGAGTCTAGAAATCCAGTAGAGTCTGGGCTGAAATATTCATTTGAGAGTAGTATTAAAACCATGAAACTGGGTGAGATCACCATAGGAATGAGTGTGAATACTTAAAAGACTGGGAGATGGGATGGCTGTAAAAGAAAATGAAAACCAAAAGTATGGGGTATCCTGGAAATTACTGTAGAAATCTTATCAAGGAAGCAGAGGGCTGTTTTGTTGATATGTCAAGTAAAATGAAGGCTGAGACTTGACCATGGAATTTAGCAACCTGGAGATCATTGGTAATGTCATGCAGTTTCAGTGGCATGGTGGGGACAAAATCTTGATTAGAGTGAGCATAAATGAGAATGGAAGGTGAGGAATTAGAGACTGTGAATGTTGGTAACTCTAGGAACTTTCTTACAAAAGAAAGCAGAGGGTTGAGGTGATAGCTGGTGGGGAAATTAGTGTCAAGAGAAAATTTATTTGAAATTAAATAACAATATGCTGGTATTTTGAAGACAATAAGCCAGTAGAAACGAAAAACTTGGTAGTGCAGGACTGAAAGGAGAATTGTAGCCAATTCTAATAGTGTGAAGAAAATGTGATTTTTCATAGCAGGTAGCATAGCTGTCTCCTTGAAGGCGACACCCAATTTATGATTGCTTTAATAAGCCCATTTGGTTGATAGACCTCCAAGGCTCTCTGTCAGCTGGTCCTCAAGAATGAGAGAGGTAAGGTAGATTCATGTTTGCCATAGGAAAGAGGGAGAGACTTAGACAATGTATGCAGTGAAAAGCCAAACATGCTTAGGAAGGAGACTTTGAGTCACATAACTAAGAAGAGAGACTTGGGTTTGTCTTCTATATAAATCTTCTCCCCTCTCTCTGCCACTAACTTTTCAGTAGAATCTACACTTGTAGGTTTTCTTTTGGAAAACATCAAAATGTGCAGAAAGTTGCCTTAAGGTTATAAACAGATTTACAGAGCCTGCCCGTGGAAGGACACCACATTGAGGTTATGTAACTGACTCCCTCTACTAGTCCTTTGTCATCATTGCTTGCCCCAGGCAGCTCTCATTTATTTTACACCAAATTACCCACTCAGAACATTACACCTGCCTCATTCTTCAAAGTTTCACCTGGTAACATATACCCCAGACTCCTTGCTTACTTACCTATCTGGTTCTGATCTTCTGAGCTGTCATCCTAACCTACCTAGGAGCACAGCCTCTGCTAACCTTCCCCTCCTCATCTCTCACCATCCTATTTCCTCTTTGTTCAACAGCAGCTAAACAACTATTTGAATTTCTCCAGACTCACAAAGCTGTTACCAATACCTTTGTGCATTAAATTCCCTCTGTGTAAAATATTTTTCTTGTCTTCCAAGGATCAAGCGCCTGTCTTTGCCTGTTTAAATCATGGTTCTTTAAAATTTCATTTAAAATATCTTTCTACCAGAAAATCATCCCTGCCTCTCCATTTCCCACATGGTAGTACTTATCACAGCACATTGCAACTGATGGTTTATTGTCCACCTCCCCCATTGAACTGCACCTCAGTGATCCTCATTTTCATGGTATTCCACACACAGGATAAGGTCAGTTATGTAGCAGCTGCTTGATAAGTGGTTATCATAATTGAAAAAAAATGTCTAATATTAAAATTTGTGAATACCAAGCCAGGTAGCTTCACATAAGTCCTGACTCATACAAGTGGGGTTTAGAGTTCATCTTCTGCTTTAAATCAAGGTCATTGGATCTAATAGTGACTTTTTTGGTACCCACAAATACACCAAGTTACAACTGGGATCCTGATGTTTGTTTGTTTTGCTGTGTTTTACATTTTCCCCAGTCTTCTGCTGCAATTAAAGACTGATTGCTTCTGAGTTACAACTAATTTGGTTAGGGTCCTAACCTTTAAATTTACTGTTACTCTCTAATACCTACTTCTATGTCTCCAACTCAAAGAGACTTTCCACAGGCGGGGTAGCTGGCCTAGTATCTCTAATGCCTGAATGGCTGGAGAGTGAGATTATACACCATTTGCTGCTACTCTTCTCATGGCTGTTTCTCACTCAACTCTGTCACATGCAAGAGCAACACCAGCCCATATCAAAACAAAGTTTATGATTTGGATTTAGGTTTCAATCTGGGAGGAAGTGCTGTCCTACTACTGCATTACCTCAGCCATGCTGCTTCCAATTCACGCTTGGCTTCCCTTCCACCCACCTGAGGTGTCAATGTATCTCATGCATGAGGTCTGGTTATAGATTCACTCAAGCTTCTGTACCTCCTGTCTGGCAATGGCTCTGCCATTACTTCTGCCTTCTGTACCATTCTCCTTGCCCAACCCACTCCTTTATTTACCTCTTCCCTGACATCTTTCTAGTTTCCACTCTTCACCCCGCATGTATTAATCTCTGCCTTTCCTTAACAATGTCGTGTTTTTTATTGTACTATTAAATTTTATCAAGAAGTTGGAATTGTACATGTATGGGGATTGAATGTCCTAGTGTTACTAACTTTGGCCCTTGTATACTACAAAAACTATAGCTAAGGATGATAAATCAGTGATTCTCACTTCTAATTGTAATAAACAGTTAGCAGTTTTCAGGGTGCCTCTGACTTTAAGGTATTTATTTAATGCCCATTTATTTCCCTAAGTTTCAAGTTCAAGTTTCCTTCAATTGTCCAGGAAGGTCCAAACGCATTTTCATATAGCAAAACTGTTAAGAGCCTTTTAGGTTTGAGCACATGGACTGCAGAGTCTGTGTTCTGCCCAGAAAGTCTGATATGTGGAGTTCTGATGGAGTAGGAATTTTTTGTAGAAACTTATCCTACCTATCATGTAAGTGGCTAAATATTCTTAAGGCAAATCATAATCTATATACAGGTTTGACAAAAAAGAAATAGGACAGCCCAGCCAAATTGAGCTCATTTTACTACCTATTCATAAGAACAATTGCTCATAAGCAAAACATAGATGTACCAATAAGAATAAATTCCAGGGGCGCCTGGGTGGCGCAGTCGGTTGAGCGTCCGACTTCAGCCAGGTCACGATCTCGCGGTCCGTGAGTTCGAGCCCCGCGTCGGGCTCTGGGCTGATGGCTCAGAGCCTGGAGCCTGTTTCCGATTCTGTGTCTCCCTCTCTCTCTGCCCCTCCCCTGTTCATGCTCTGTCTCTCTCTGTCCCAAAAATAAATAAACGTTGAAAAAAAAATTAAAAAAAAAAAAGAATAAATTCCAGTTATGCCACTTATTAGATTTAAGCCATTTTCAATGATCTCAAATTCCTGTGCCTCTTTTTCTTATATAAAGAGGAAAAAAACATACCTCTCAGAAGTTTTGTGATGAATCAGTAAAACAAATTTTGTGGATAGTAAGTGGTCTAAATATTATCAAATATTATCAAAAATCTTCTGGGTCCCAAAAGAATAAAAACAATGAATGGCTTGTTTTTACTTTACTTTTTTATGAAAGAATTTAGAATGAATCTGAAGAGGCCATGGATATACAATTAAGGGACTAACTCATGGAGGTGGCAAGATTGCATCATACTGATGAGCGACAGAAACAAAGAACATTGCATGGAGACAGAGGGATGCCAACTGGACCCTGTATTCAGAAGTACCACATTGGAATGACAATTAGAGACTACTGCTTAATATCAGTTCTGAGAGGCCATGCAATGCATAAGCTTATTTCTTGAGAAGGATTCCTCCTTCATCTTACTAAGACTGAAAAATTCTTTTTTTTTAGACAGGTTCTTGCCTGCTGCCGGTCCAGACTCACCTCCACCACATCATAGCCTTTACTTGATTCCCCTTAGTACCACCCAGTTCGCTCACAAGATTTCTTAACTTCCATACTCTCATAGGATTATGTTTTTTTTATTTGTTTGCTTTAATTTTTTTAGTGTTTATTTATTTTTGAGAGAGGGAGAGACAGAGTGCAAGAGAGGGAGGGGCAGAGAGAGAGGGACATACAATCCGAAGCAAGCTCCAGGCTCTGAGCTGTCAGCACAGTCCCAATGTGGGGCTCAAACCCGTGGACCACGAAATCATGGCCTGAGCTGACGTTGGATGCTTAAGCGACTGAGTCACCCAGGCACCCCTCATAGGGTTATGTTTTGTACATGCACTTTCCTCTTTTTTACAAGTGCATCCTCTTTTTCCACCTACCAAATGGTTACCCCCTGTTAGGCATTCTATCCCCTCCACGTCTATTGCACTTTAGAGATACTCACACTATTATATATCACATTGGAGAAATTGATTTGCATGCCTATCTCCCTACTACCCTATAATCTCCTAGATGGCAAACATCTACTGTTTATGTTTTACTTCTGCATTCACAATTCAAAGCACATGTGACGTGCTGCCACATATTTCTGATATATTAACATCTTTCAACCATTCATATGGCAAGATGTATGCTCAAAGCATAATTGCTGAAGGCATTGGGAGTTAATGGTACTCTTTTCTGGGACAAAAATATAAAATAAAATCTGAGCTCCTGAAGAGCCATGTTTTACCTGGCATGTTCTGGTAAGTATTGTTAGTCATGGGCCCACCACATAAAACTTTTTAAGCTGCTTCATCAGTGTTGATTTTAAATCATATTTGATGTATTAAGTGGCAGGATAAACCCAGTAACAGCAGCATCCTGGGACAGAGCCAAAATAAGCTCTGTTTAAGGATCATTTGTGGCTTCATAACTGCACTGACCTGGACACAAGTGGGGATTAAACAACAGCAGGTTAGCTAATCAGCCCCTGTCTGGAGACTGGAAGTTGGGTTATCACAAGCTGAGAGGGCGGGGAGAGTGACGGAAAGAGGTGTACATCTGAGCAGTACAAATCTGGAGACAAAGGAGCCTGCAGTGTGGCCATCAGAATTGAACAATGGGGTGGGCTGGTTCCACTGAGGGTGGGTCAGTAACACTGCAGGTGATGAAGTAGCTCTGAAGAAGGACGGAGAATGCTGTGAAGGAGGAGGACTGGACAGAACCCCTGGTTTGCCTAGGACGTTCCTGACTTGTGCTTGTTTTCCTGGTCTGATTACTATGCACTTAATGTCTATCTCTGAGACTCTTAAAAAGACCCCAGTTTGATGAAAAATAATAAAGTGACTTTAATTGTAAATAACCATTGAATCAAAATATAACCAACCTCTGGTCACAAATCAAAGTACTTTCTTTTGAGGGAGTTTCTAAAACATTGTTGTGATGCATTTCTGGGTTGTGTTGGTTTGTATGTTTGTCCAGAATCTCTTTGAGGGAATCATTTTAGTCTCTATAGTTCAGGCAAGGCTCATTTTCATCTCTCACAACCCACTGATCCATCTAACTTCAACTCTTCTGCTCTCACCAAAATAATCCCAGTCTGGGCCAGACAGACTCCTTCTTTGGATTTTGACATAATTTGGGATGAAAACCTCTCTTTACAAGTGTGAAATCATGTTGGTTATCTGTGCCATCCAATGGGAAGATGTTAAAGAATAACAAAGGCAACACAGAGGAAGAGAGAACAGAGCAACAGAGAAAGAATTCCTATCTCCAAACATGCCTGGAGTTTATTTTCAGTTACAGGATGCACTGAGTTCCCTTTTTGTTCAAAGCATTGTGAATTAGGTCTGCACATATTACCAAGAGAGTTCTGACAAAAACAACTGCCTTCTCATTACACTGCACAGCTTTTTATTTGCCCTATCTCATTATACCAGGCATAGGCCCACATTCAGCATCTGTATGAATAGGACAAAGAGAAATTAGATGATAGGATGGACCTAGAGCTGAGTCAGCCTAGGACAAAGCCACTTAACCATGACTGTGGTGCCCCTATAGTAAGCACAGCACTTAAGTTGCCATGGCTGGAAATCAGTCACTAACGTGCTTATCCTCTCATGAATCAGATGCAAGTAAGTTGTCATAACAGTAAGCTAATAACAAATACACCGATAAATCTGTTGGCTCCTCATAAATGGAAGCATTCTAAATAGAAAATGGACCTTAGCACATATTGAACTTAGACCTCAAGGCTATAGCAGCCAAAGACTTTTACCGTTGGCATGGTCAAAAGCACTCTTTGCTTTCTAATAATGACATAATTACTTTTTCTCATAGCAATGAGAGAAGAAACAGGGACAACATATTTTGGTATTGACTTGGGAAATAATCAGCCTGGCAGCCTCTGCCTTCCAGGGATCATAGATATCCTCCATGTAACACCTCAGGTCAGTGCATTTTCTGAAGCAGGCTATTATCGGGTGGGAGCCCTGTGAGATGGTGTAGAGCTAGTCTTGCAGCTTGGACCCAGCCTCAAGCACATGGTAGAGGAGTCTCCCTCTACTTGTCCTAGAGAATCATAAGCCACTGTTGTAATCTGCCTGATGCTTTGGAATTCGTTGGAATTGAGTTGAGCCTAAGGGCTCCATCTTTCAGTGGCCACTCAGCATAGTTCCACCTAACTGCTCTCACAGTATCCAGGCCTGTACTAAAACTGTCCTGTGTTCCACCTTAAAAGTTCCAGATCACTGTACTCTCCAGACTTATGAAATAAGCCTAATAGGTTATGGATTGCTGCTAGATATATGCAGACATAAAATGTGTAAGGTCAATGCTAGTCAGGAGGCTTTTAGAATAATCCATCTGCAAGATAATAATAGCTCAATTCAGTGTATTAGAAGCAATAAGAGTTGGTAGAAAGGATTTTCTAATAGTTTGGGTATAAGACATGCTAGCAAGAGCTGATCAAAGATAATACCAAGGTTTTGGGCCTGGGTAAATGGAATGATACGAGTTGCCATTATACTATGTGGGGAAAACTGAGGGAGGAGGAGTTTTGGATGCTGAGGACATGAAGAGCCAATTTTGGAATGTTATATATTATTTACTATATAAAAAAGTAAAGACGCTGCATTATTCAGGAGACTCCAAGACCACCTTCCCTTCTGACACCGATTGCAATTTCAAATGTCCCCAATATCACCATCAAGTTTGATAATTCACTAAAACAGCTCAGAGAATGACTGAAAGTGGTTATTCTCTTTGTTACAATTTATAGCATCAGAAGGATACAGATTTAGGCCAGCTGAGAGAAGAAGCACATGGGACAGAGTCCAGGAGAGGGTCCACCCTCAGAGATTGCAGTTGTCTTCCTCCAACAACTCAACTTGTGGACAGTGCTAACTTTTTCAGGCAACAGTGAGTGACAGTATGCATGGAGTATTGCCAACTAGGAAAGCTCATGTGAGCATTGGATGTCCAGAGATTTTACTGGAGATCGGTCATGTAGACATGGCTGAACACACACTTGGCTGACCTGTAGTCTCTAGCCCCATCCAGAGGCTGAACTGACACCTCAAAACCCAAGGCCCCTAACATAAATCACATTGTTAGACTATCCAAAGACACTCTTATCAGGCAGGACAGTCCAAGGGCTTAGAGAGCCAATAACAAAGGCCAGACCTCCCTTTGGCAAGGTTAATTTTTTACTACCCATATGTCAAATAGGAAAGTGAATTTAGGACTCTAGAGTTCAAGGAAGAGGTCTGGCAAGAGATATAAGTTTGGGAGTTATCGGCATATAGATGGAGTATTAATTAGGTTCCTAGCAGGAAGCAGGATTTACTTAGATGCTTGAAGTGAAGAGATTTTGATAGAGACCACTCATAAGATTGCAGGCAGAGTCTGGGGAAAAAAAAACAAAAACAGGGCCTGTTCACACACTCACACACACACAGTGATTTTGGAGTTCCGGGAGAGAAATTAATTACCAGAAACCAGTGAGAAGGTTTAATATGTGCCAGGCACAATACTGATTCATATGCATTAGCTCATTTGATTTTTTTTCTGGATGGTATTAATTATTACGGTCACATTTTTATAGATGAAAAAACTAAAATTTGGAAAATTGAAATATCATCTGTAGTGATTCGGTAGCAAGTTAATGAGGTGGGATCGATGCAGACTGCCATGCCACAATATGGTTCAGGAATTTGGCATCACGATACAGCATAAAAGGATGGCTTATGAAAAGGTTGCATATGTGTTTGAAAGGTCTCAGCCTTTCTCCATGATTTTCCTGCTAAAGATTCTTCAGGTTCTGTCCGTTTATTACTTCCCCATTTAGGTCTTTCGAGGAGGCTTTTGCTTTGCTAGATCAGTACTGTGAGTATGTGTGGTATGGACTTTCCAAATGGAAACAGAGCAGAATAGAAACATCATGGCCAGATTATCCTGTGGGGAGAAGTCAGCGCAGAGATAAATAAGATTTCCCAGGGAAATAGAAACAGAAGAGGTGCATGTATGTGAGTGTGTGTGTGTGTGTGTGTGTGTGTACACATGAGCCTGGTTGTGTGTGCACACATACATGTGTGTTATGTGTCAAAGCAAGTTTTCAGAATTTGGGGGGGTTTGAGAAGAAGAAACAATATAGAATTTTAATAAGTTGCTTTAGACAATAAATGTATATGCTTTTTAAATGTTTTCAGGAGACTGTAAGTGTCTGCGTTCCTGTTTGGATTCTACTTGTTTGAATGCATCCTGGTTCAGGGTTGAACTTTGGGTCCTGCATTCATATAGAGAGCATGGTGCCTGAAATGTATCGTCTGCACTGTATTATATTCCATTCTGAAGCGTAAAAAGGCTTTGCCATCAATAAAACAATATCATGGATAGGATTTGATGACACTAATAAATAATGAGGAGACCTTAATAAAGGGATAACTATTGGTAGGCCAGTATGCCTACCCCATCACTCAGGTTCAAATCCCTTAACTGAAATATGCCTCTGAACCCAGAACTGGTCTCAAAAGCATTTTTCACACAGTGCTACAGCTAGCCAGGGACAATTGACCTTGACATGTAAATTGAAACTCATTTGCTACTTGGTTTCCAATATATCAAGCTAAGTGTTTTTATATGTTTTGAGTTTTGAATATATTAGACTCTAGCATACTTTAAAGATACAGCAAATTTCAAAAAGAGAGAAGGCATTCCCTCTCTGTAAGATTATTATGATGATTTGAAGATTTTCCTCCCAGGAGACCAGCCCTCTAATTTTACTCTCCCTAGCTTTCTCCCCCTCTTCTAAGAAGATGAAAACCACTTTGGAAGTTTCTTTTCATCTTCCCTGTCTCTTCTCCCTTTTTTTTTTTCTAGACCCCAATTTTCTTTATTTTCTATTTTCCCTGTACTGATGAACAAATCTACCTCATCTCCACGGAGAGGAAGGCAGGCAAAAATTTGGAGACAGAATTATTTTCAGTGGCAATCTACTTCTCTTCTCTAAGCCACTTTTGATTTTCTTATTATGATCAGCTCCCTTGTGTGTATTTAAAGCATTACCATAGATTGGAAACTCCATAACTGGTATAGATATTTTATTTAGTTTTCTTTAAAACACTCTGTAGCAGAAATACAACATTCTAATAAAAATAACTCCCTGAAATGTTTGGCCTCTCAATGAATTCTCTTTTCTCAACTGAAAAAAGGGGAGGGGGTGATGATGAAGCATTGAATGTGGATGAGTCATTCTTGTATAGTTTATTACACAATGCATTTGAAGGGTAGGGGAGAGGTCTGGCCTGCACAAAGACCACATTAACTGAAATGATAAATAGTCCTGATGAGTGAGCCAGGTGGCAAACCTCTAGTTTGTGTGGCTGCTGAAGTGGATACCTGGGTATAGGAGGAAACTTGGGACTCCCTTCCTGGGGCTGGGGGAGGCTGGGCCTGCAGAGAGGCAGTGTGATTGATCTCTTTAAAAAGTGCCAGCTGGAGTGCGCATAAATGGGTTCTGGCTTCTCCTTAAAAGCTGAATTGATGGCACCTTCTGAAAAGAGCAGCTCAGACCTCTGTCCCCTGTTAGCTTAAGATAAACCTTGATTTCAGCGACTGTAAAATATCTGAAAGTAGAAAAAGGTTAAAAAAATGTACTCCGTGAAGAAATTAAAGAGAATAGAGTGTAACTCATCTACCAAAATAAAGGGATAATTGCCATGTGGTGCTCTTTTTTGTTAGAAGATTTTCAGGAACCCATCTGTGCAGATTGTTTCTCTTTTATTATCGTTACATCAACTAATTACATTAGGGAAAGAGAGGGCATTTTAATTAAAAGATTGTTTTAAGGAGTTATAATTCTACTCTTTCATTAAATAACTTCACTGCATGCCAAATTTGTTAAAGTATGCTCCATTTCTGAAAATTGTTGTTTGAGAATTATTTGTATTAACCACATTTTCAACAAAACAAATTTCATCCTTTTATTTCATCTCAGAGATGGGTTCTTTTTTATTTCTCCATTTTGACCAAAGAATCATAGGAAGTTACCACATGTAAACCATCCCAATTATATTAAGAAGCGTACTTTTTTTCCTGTTTTATTTTACACACCATACATATTTAATATATGATGAATTTGATTAAGGTAATCTTTCCTGAAATTGGAATGTTTTTAGAACATGATAATTTGCAGGGGAATATTGGGGGAAGTAGGAAGATCAAAAGAGGTCCACAGAGGAAAATGCATACCCAGTATTGTAAGTAGGCATTCCTGCTGTTTAAACCCATTTCCCTTTGGATAAAAACCTCATCCAGGTACATTAAATTGCAGGGATGCCATTAAACAACTCATTAAATAAAGTGGATAAACATCCATTCTTTGGATATTTTGAATCCATCTTCCTTTTTGTCAACTCTCTCTTACTCTTCCAAGTTGTCCTAAATAACAAAATCCAGAGATTTGTATGTAATTACCAGATAAAGGGAAGTCATAGGATCTAGAATGGAAAAACAATGTCACAGGATAGAGCAATGAAGACTTAGAAGGCAAGAAAGAAGTCTAAGCACCTTGTGCTGGAGATGGTGAAAAGCCAAATTTAAAAATCATGTTTCTACTTTCAGTATTCAAACAACTCTAGATTTCTGTCCTCTGATTGGAATCCTGAACTACTTTTATTCCAAAAAACTGAATGTAAAAAGCTTTACAGACATAACTTCTGTGTTAAAAAAAATGTATCTCATGCAGTTCAAGACTGAAAAAAATACAGTTATCGCAATCATTATATTTGCCCGTGAAACAATGTTTTACACATAGTAGATGTGCAGTAAAATATATGCTGAATGAATGAGTAAAAGGAACACTTCACTCTAATTCTTAAGTAGGAGATGGTAGTTCCTACTAGCAGCAGTTGTTTTTATTTATTTTTTTTATTTATTTTTATTTTAGCTCTTCAATATTATTCCTTAGGGAAGCTAGCAAACTGAAATCTGTTACATTAATGCCAGCAGGGATATATATGTGTGAAGAGAATAAGTAAACATTTATTGCACCTGATGGCTCAATGGACCATCCACATGAGCTCTTAAGAGACTTGAAAATACTTGCCAGGATTTATATTTAGGGTGAACTCTGCAAATACTATTTGTGGATTTTTATCCTTCAGAAAATTTCTATTTTTTTTAGTCACTTGAGATTTTTCAATTCAAAGCTGTTGGATAAATCTGTAGCCAGCTATGTAGCTTCTTTTTCTTGGGTAATGAGTTAATCTCTTAAAATTTTTATTAAAATTTTGATGTTGTTAGGTTTTCAGTCAAAATCAGTGCCAAAATAACTTCCAAGAACAGATTTAAATACCAGCACTTAAAAAAAAATTACTACAGTCTTCCTAATCTTTGCCAAAATAACAACATTGACAACTGCTACTTTTCGAGAGTCTAATATGTGACAGTTCCTTTTTTGGTGTTTTGTAATTAGTCCATATATGATTTTACCCTGTTATGGAGAAGAAGAAGGCAAAGCAGAAAGAGATATGATGTCTTGCACAAAGTCATACAGATCATATATGTATATATACATATATGTATATATGTATATATATATTTAAAATTTTTTAATGTTTATTTTTGAGAGAGAGAGAGAGACAGAATGTGAGCAGGGGAGGAGTAGAGAGAGAAGGAGACACAGAATCCAAAGCAGGCTCCAGGCTCTGAGCTGTCAGCACCAAGCCTGATGCAGGGCTCGAACCCACGAACCGTGAGATCATGACCTGAGCCAAAGTCGGATGCTTAACCAACTGAGCCACCCAGGTGCCGCCAGATTGTGTATTTTTGAACGAAGATTCCAACCAGAACTGAGAGGCTGTTTCTACTATGATTGACTAAATCCCCCAAATTTATATTTGACTTGCATAAAATCTTGTAAGATAAGTAAAGCCAAGGATAGCTTTTTTTTCCTTATTCAGCAAAAGGTGTTATTAGATCATTCTGCATTTATATATTTTATGAGAATAATAGAAAATCCGAGCTAGGAAAAATTTAGAAATAATCCAATTAGTAATTCTTTGACTTTTTGGTTTTTATATCATCTTACATTCTTTTTTTTTTTTTAATGTTTTATTTATTTTTGAGACAGAGAGAGACAGAGCATGAGCAGGGGAGGGGCAGAGAGAGAAGGAAACACAGAATCTGAAGCAGGCTCCTGAGCCGAAGTCGGACGCTTAACCGACTGAGCCACCCAGGCGCCCCAATCATCTTACATTCTTAAGAATAATTAAAGATCTCTAAAAACATTTGTAAGATTTTTGTAAGTTTCTTTAATATTTGACTTTGTGGAGGGAAGCTGGGATTTTCATATCTGATTCCTTATTCAATCTGCTGTGACATCATCTGTGTCTCGTAACCTCTACTGGAAGACTCCATTGTCAATGTGGGAGAGAATGAAAGAAAAAAGCTTTAGTATTATTATGTATTATTATTAAAATAGTTGGACCTTAGGGAACACCCCCAAAAGAGTACAGACATGTGTGGACCTTACTTTGAAAACTGCTGATCTAGATAAAACTCATTTAATAGACGTAGAAACCAAAGTGTCCCATCAATCTGTTACTGAACTCAAGTCTGATGGTGGTTTAGGAAGGGACTGATACTTTCCTACAGGGATATTATATGTGATTAGGATGGGCACTAAGCTACACTATGGAAATACATGGAGATGATTTTGAGGGAGTCTATTTTTACCTCTCTCGTGCTCCTACTAATGGCACAATAATCTGCCCCCACCTCCCTAGTAGAACTGTCCTTGCCTGGGTCATCAGTTATCTTCTAGTTAAATTTAATAAACACTTTCTTAAAGTGTTTACTATTATTTCTTTGTTACTAGCAACCCTTGACATGGATGATCACTCCCCTTCTTTTGAACCCTCAGTTGACCTGATCCTCCCATGATCTCATGCTCAGTGGAAGCACTCTCTCCCCCTAGTTGTCCAAGCCAGAAATCTGGGAAACTTCCCTGACTCAGTGCTCTCCCTCACCAAGTACTCTCAGTATTTTTTTAAAAATCTCTTTCTGGTCCATCCACTTCTTTCTCCATCCTGCCCTGTACACACATCTTTGCATTTTCTAGCCTGCATTATTCCAACTGTCTTCCAACTCTTTCTTCCTCCAGTTTTAGCTCTTTTGATCTGTCATCCATACTGAAAATCTGAGTGGTTCTTTTGAAATGCGGATTCCAAGTGGGCACTTTTCACCACCTTTAAGACCTCAACTCTAAAGTAATTTACGTGGGCTTCTTAGGCAGCCTCATGCCCCCTTAAATTAAACTTTCATCACTTCTTCCTTGCTTCTTAAGATTCTTTGCTCGTGCTCTCTCACTCCCCTGCCAGTATAAAAACTGTTTTGTTCTGTTTTTTCTTCTATCTATTCCTTCCACTCTTACTCTTTTTAGTCAGGTAGTAACTTAGATGTCACCCTCTTGGAGTAATTTCTGTAAGCACTCTCATCCCGAGTTAGAGGATTCTGCTATATATTCTTCTTCAATAATTGCATTTTCCCCATCAAAGTATTATTTGCCACTTTTTATTTATAATTGCCTGCTTAATGATCTTTACCTGTCCCCCACCCCTCATATATTTTTAATATGGTATGGGTAGGAGATTTGTCTATTTTATTTTTTATTTTACTGCCAATATCTAAAACAATGCTTGACCTATAGTAAGAATTGAATAAATTTAACAAAATTGTTTGATGCAAGAGTAAATGAATGATGTCTTCTTTTCTTTCTCTCATTCCTACAGTCAGTTGTATGTATAGATTTCTGATTCACTTTTCCTAATGAAGTTGGAATTCATTCTTTGAACTATTTTATTGTTTTATGATGCTAGCTTATATAATATAGTTATTATCCTATCATATCATTATGCCAAAGTGTTTCAAAGAGTGAATCACATATGACACTGAAATCAGACTTATGTTTGGAAATTGGTCTTACTTTTTGATGACCAGGAAAATCATGTGGGAAGATTGTTAAAAATGTACATGCATGAGTCCTATCCTCTAAAGGTTCTGGTTCAGCTTTTATATTATAACCAGCTTCATAGATTACTGTCATACCTTCCAAAGTATGGGAGCCATTGCCTTACTACAATTATACTTTGGTTTATTTATAAAAGTAGTTAATGCTACTACCCTTTAACAATTTGTTAACAATTTGTTCTAATTTAGTTGCAGAGCACTCCTGTGTGCAAACAAACATATAGCCTTTTATACATGTTCTGGAGGATTTTATAAGCCCAATGTTACACTACTACAATTAAGCAGGTGTTATAAATTCAAATATTTGTTTTTACCTTTGTTTAACCCAAGTTTACATCTTTACTCATTATATGTACATTAATTCTCTGGACTGAATTGTATTATGTTTAATGAGTACATTGAATATAAATTAGCTATATAATACTTATTTTAATATAGCTAGTACATCTAAATTTATAAAACAACATAAGATAATTGTAGTATGTTGTGTAATTTATGCAACAATTATTTGTAGAATTTTAAATGGCAAAATTCTCATAACTTACAATGAAGTAAGTTTTATGGCACAATATTTTAAAAGCAAGAGATACTAGGTATGTTTGTAAATTTACATATTTTTACATTGTATGTCTCGCTCGAGAATGAAAATACTGAAAACTAGTTATGTTAATTTTATTAACTATGTTACAACATATTAAAATGTGTATAGCATTACATGTATAAGACCTATTCATTTAAAAATTGAATGAAAAAGATTCCTAGAATTAGATTTTACTCCCTGTATCATGTGTTATTTTAATACACAGATTGTTTTTACTCACAATAAGATATATTTTTATTCCTGTTATTCCAATTTCTAAATAGGGTAAAATCACACACACACACACATACTCACATATATTGTTTGCAATACTAATATTTATGAAGGTAGTTCTTCAGGGAGGTAGAAATGGAGAAAAATATAGAGATGAAACGGGAAAAAAAGGTAAATAAGAAAGAAGAGTAGTAGGAGGAGACGAGGAAATTGCTTCATATCATTCCAAGATAGAATAGAAGTAGATGATCCTTTTTTCTTATCACACTTTTTAACATGTTGAGTCTTTTATATGAGTTCTTGAAGACGTTTCATTGCTTGAAGTTTGTATGAAAAAATAAATTTGATGGTATGTCTCTATTATTTAAAAATGTCTACCAGTTCTATGACCTATTGAACATATGTCTATTAATTTGATATACTTTGAAACATAATCAGGAGCTATTTCTCTAGGAAAATATTTGCTTTACTAATACCGTGTGTGGTTATATTTCTTTCTGGAGTTAATGTTATATCTAACAAACAATACAAAAAATGTTTTATTTCTTTAAGTAATTTAATAATGGTCCAGGCTACTAGTTAGAGTGTATTTTATTAAAGAAAGTTACTTTACTCTTACATACATACCAAATTACTAGACAATTAGTTGTAAACAAAAACAAAAAAGTAACTCTAGTTTCTAACACTGGAGAATAATAACATAAATTATGTCCACTATAAAATACAGTGTTAAGTGGACAAACTGGAACAATAGTCACCGACTTACAACAACCTTTAAGACATAGTCACAAACTACTATTAAGGTAAAATGCAAAACAAAACAAAATAAAACTCTATGTGTATCTGTGGAAATGCAGAGAAAATGTGTGGAGGAATAATATTTGTAAGCTGTTAACTGTGACAACCTTGTAGGAGCAGAATTGGGGTACAAAGGGAGACAGACTGTTTTGTTCTATATCCTTTTATTTATTTAAATTATTTTCATCAACTTATGTATATCTTTCATAATTTGAAAAATACCTTAAAGAATTTGAAAAATGATCATTCTAACAAAACCAATGGGATCTGGAGTTAGGAAGTAGGAATTTCAGTGGTCCCACCATGAATGCACATATACATGGTCAAGGAAATCAGGCATTGGAGTGAGTATGTTCTGTGATTTTATGACCTACTCTGTTTTTTCTCTAATCTTCTTTTTCCCCCCTTTTTCATTAAAGGTCTCATTCGTTTGCAGGAGCTCATCAAAGCTCCATCACGGTACAATCTTCGGCTTAAAATCCGTCAACTACCTGCCGATACAAAGGATGCAAAACCCTTACTAAAGGAAATGAAAAGAGGCAAAGAGTTCCATGTAATCTTTGACTGTAGCCATGAAATGGCAGCAGGCATTTTGAAACAGGTAATCTTTAATTTACTTAAATTCTTGGTTTCTTTATTGAATTTGCATTTAAAGCATGGCCTTTTTTTTTTTTAAGCAAAGTGTTATTGTCACATAGTTAAAATGAGCCATAGAAGTCACCTTGATGTAATTTTCTGATAGAAAAATCTGACATTTGCTTTTAATTAATTGTCTTTAAGAAAAAGTAATGTAAATACTGATGATCTTCAAAACACATTGTTTGAAGTTCTGAGGTTTTTTCAAATGGCTACAATGCTGTTTGTTAATGTGAATGCTGGTTATTATGATAGATATTTGTTTGTACTGAAAGGAAGGAATAAACTGACAGTCAATGATTGAGCAGCTCAACCGTTAAAATCAACCAGTTGAAAAAAGAGAAAAAAAGATTTGCTATTTAGCTGGCATCTTCTAGGAGATCCCTAGCACATCACTTATTTAATCAGCACAATGACCACATGAAGTAGAGACTATCTCCACCTCACAGATGAAGAAACTGAGTCTTGGAAAGATTGAATAACTTTCTCAATGCCCACCAGCAAGGAACTAACAGAGGGATTAATATCTCACCTAGTGATGTTAAGTATTCATTCCAGAATAAAGCATTGCTAACTCAAAAGTTAATACTAAAATCAATCAAATGAAATAATTTATAGCAGTAAAACCTTTTAGTGTTACTTTTGTACTATTCCAACCTAACAGTATACTGGAAAACAGCAATTATTATTCTCCCCTATATTACAGACGAGAAAAGAGACTGATGTTGGGCATTAAATGGCTGGTATGAGCCCATATATTTACTATGTAGTAGTCTAGATTTGGATTCAAGTCTTTGTACTTTGTTTTTTAAGCTCTTGTAAAGACACTGGCTGATATCACAGTGGCTTGGGATTAGTCAACTGTCCTGAAACCTCTCACGTATAAGATAAAATATCACTAGTGGAGAGTTATGCAGATTCAGATGTCAAATTATATCCCATAAAATATAACTATCAATTGTAAATGCCTGTTATAACATGGTTAGTTTATTAAGCAGATGGTTGTCCAATCTTCCAATATGAATGTTGGTTTCACTGCAATAACATATTTAATTGGATTTGGAAAATTGCTCTAGTGTTGTATTTGGGTAGTAAAGCATATGAGATTTGGGTGTGTCTTTGCTTGTTGTTGTTTTTTGTTTTGTTTTGTTTTTGGTAGTGAATAATCAGTGAAATGCAGAGTAGGAATTTGTTTTTCATGTAATACCAAAGGCAATTCTTGATCACATTTAGAATATACAGGCTTGGAAAGGAGACCTTTCCTTTATGCCCAGAGTGAGTAGTATTTTACGATTTGTCAGTGACAGAGCTTTGGTCGGCTTTCTCTAGGCTTCCAGCAGGTACATAAATGATCAGTTGTCTTGTCTCTAGAGTAACTAACTGACTTATTTTGCTATCAACTTTAATAATAGAATTGCCATTCTGCCTTCTATTTGATATATCCATTATAATTGGTTTCTTATATGGAACCTGCTCTGTTTGTAAAATAAAAACAGAATTAAGATAATTTTTAAAATATATATAGCAGAAAAGGTTACATAGGGGCGCCTGGGTGGCGCAGTCGGTTAAGCGTCCGACTTCAGCCAGGTCACGATCTCGCGGTCCGTGAGTTCGAGCCCCGCGTCGGGCTCTGGGCTGATGGCTCGGAGCCTGGAGCCTGTTTCCGATTCTGTGTCTCCCTCTCTCTCTGCCCCTCCCCCGTTCATGCTCTGTCTCTCTCTGTCCCAAAAATAAATAAATGTTGAAAAAAAAATAATAATAAAAAAAGAAAAGGTTACATAATTTTAGCAAGATTAGTAAAATCTTTGCAAGATTAGTAGAAAAGTCACAGCACAGGTAAAATTATTATATGAGACTTAAAATGAAATCAGAGTAACATTATTACACAGAATGTGTATGTTCAGAATCTGTAACACTAACAGACCACATGTATGATGTTTGTTTTTTATCTTACCTTGTCCTAGAGAGCATTTGTTCCACATTTGGATATCAGTTATTCTAGAAATGAATTCAAGAAGAAAGCAAATAGCTTCCTTATAAATGAAGCAACACATTTAATAGGACTCTATTTCATGATTTATAAATTTTTTTGGAGATTTCTCAACATTGGTTAAAGACAGAAGTACAAAGAAATGGTATAGGAGTTGGAGAGCAGGCATAGATGGGCTGGGCTGTCCTTGTGTGGCTTAATCGAAGAACCACTAATAGGAGTATCCAGAAATATGGATAGGTTTATCAAGTTAGCCCTATTTGTTTCATTGTTTTATTTATTTTAACTAAGTGAGCCTTTCTTAAATATTGGGCAAAAGTGAACTTGAAGTTTTCTTCCCTGAATGCTTTAAAAGGGACTGAAGCTTGAAGCTGGCTATTTGAATGCAGTAATGGGCATACAGGCCTTAATAACAAAAGATTCCACCGCCACCCAAATTTGTCAAAGAGAATCCCCTATGGCAGGGCGAAGATGATCTGCATTGAAGCCTCACAAGGTCATTCTATTACAGAGAAAAAGTATTAATCAAGACCTTGAAAGTCTAGATTAGAGACTGTGAAAATTTTTAGGCTGGAAAAATGTGAAAGCAGATGCAAATAAACTTCCATGGCATCAGAAGTAAAATTAAATTAAATTTTAAGAAATGTGTCTAAAGCCCACCTCTTCAATTGTTAACTTCGAGTGATGTAACTTCTGGATACATCCTGAAGGATAAACCGATTGCATATTATATGCCTAGAAGTGTTAATTTGTCAAATGGCATTGTTAGCACTACTCTAGTTAAATGTTGGGGATTTCTAATAATATTTTGATTTTGGAAAATCTGTGGCATTTCTTTCCAGGAAGGATAATACAGTACAACCAATTTTTCTATTGTGGCCACTCTCATTTATTTATACATAAAGAGATATTAATTTTATTCTTGTTAATGTGGTTTGAACGGTCCATCCAGTTCATTCAAAAATAGTGGCAAGGGCGCCTGGGTGGCTCAGTTGGTTGAGCATCTGACTTCAGCTCCGGTCATGATCTCACAGTTCATGAGTTCAAACCCTACATCTCTCTCTCCGCTGTCAGTGCGGAGCCCACTTCAGATCTTCTGTTTCCCCCCACTCCACCTCTCCCTGTCCCTCCCTGCTTGTTCTCTCTTCCTCTTTCTCTCTCTCAAAAATAAATAAACATTGAAAAAATAATGAAAAAAGAGAAAAAAACATTGGCAAGATGTAAGTGTTATAATTTAAAAAACATCCAGAACAAGTTTGTGGTGTCTAAATGTGGTATCTCTCCCGATTGAATGGGGGCTCCAAATGTGGGGCCATGGGTGGAAGCCAGTGGTGCAGGCAGTGAAAAGAATTCACCTGAAGCGGAACAAAAGAGATAGAAGTTTATTCAATATACCACGAGGAAGGGGGAGGCAGGACAGCAAAGGAGAGGCTGTCTGGCAAGAGGAAATAGGTGGGGGCTGTCTGTAAAGAGGGAAGGTGAGGAGGTATGGCTACCTGGAATTTTCCTTTTTGGAACCTGTGCCTAGTTGTAAGTAGCCTGTTGGTTAGTTAGAGACTGTGGATATTTTGAGGCGGATTGCCTGAAAAGCCTATCTGTATCAGCCGGGTGGTCGCTGTGAGCCCCTTTGCCTCCATCAAGTTTCCATTCCTCAAGCCTGTTGTCTAAAAGTGGCCTCATGGGGCGCCTGGGTGGCGCAGTCGGTTAAGCGTCCGACTTCAGCCAGGTCACGATCTCATGGTCCGTGAGTTCGAGCCCCGCGTCGGGCTCTGGGCTGATGGCTCAGAGCCTGGAGCCTGTTTCCGATTCTGTGCCTCCCTCTCTCTGCCCCTCCCCTGTTCATGCTCTGTCTCTCTCTGTCCCAAAAAATAAATAAATGTTGAAAAAAAAAATTTTAAAAGTGGCCTCATAAAGTTCTTTTTTTAATTCCACTGGAAATTATTAACTTATCTTTCAAGAGAGATACCCTGTTGTCCTTTTATTTTTTATTTATTTATTTTTTTTTTTTGGTTAATGTTACAGTGTAGTACTCAATCAAAAATAACTAACCTCTATTTAGATCACACATCATAGTCCATAATTGATTCTTATTTTCAGAATCAAAGGCTGAAGGAAGGTCAATGAAAGGCATAAACAGTCCTCAGTCATCCCCTACAGATTTCTTCTCACAGTGATGAAGGAAGCTGTGGCTGGTTCAGAATACCCATGTCAGAAGCAAACCACTCTCCCCACCATCATCTCCTTAATCCCTTCCATCCCTACCTACAAAACACAATTTTCAATACTGGCTTGAGATGAGGTTTTCAAAATATCAAGGTGAAAACAGGCCAAAAGTTTAGATTACATAGATCCTACAATGGATCTACATTCTTTGGGAACATAAAATATACCATTTTATAAAATGCCTTGTATCCAAAATCCAAGAATTAGAGACCTAGAGTTCATGTTTACTCACTATCTCAGTTTTTTTGGCCGATTTATTCATTGTTATTATTTTGTACTTTCCTCACTTATAAAATAAGTATAATAATAGGACCTACCTCATAAGGTTTTTAATGAGGCTATCAGGAAACAAGAATTTCTCCCCCTTCAGGGGTCCTTCTAGCTGAACTAAGAATCAAATTGACATGAGAGAGATGAACAGGAGAGAAGCAAATTTAATACAGGGAATCCACACAGACGTGGAAATTCCAAAATAAGTTGGACAAAATGAGATATATAGATTATGCTGAACTAAGGAGAAGGGGGACTTTTGAGGAAAAGGATGCAACTCACAGGGCAGTAAGAAGAGCAGATGTTTGATAATTAGATGTTTGTCTATCACTCATATAATATTTATCTCTAATAATAACCCTTTTTCTAGGAAAGAGTCCCAATTTAGATTTTTCTATGTTGTTAAAGAAGGGGCAAAAGTTTCTCTTGTGTCTGCAGGGTTTCATTTGCCTTCAGCTCAAAATAATCTTCACGCCAAAGTGGCCCATCTTGAGTCTGCTTGCTTTCAGCCTCTACAAGACTTAAATTGATTAAAATGTGCAATGTCCTTAGAAGAGTGCCTAACACATTTTGGGCATTATATGCTATTTATAGTTGTACATCTGAGGCACTGTTTCTTTCAATTATCTTTATCCATTTTTCTGTACCTGTTGAGTTGATAAGTAAAAACTATAGACAAGGATAATGTTGAGCTGTCATTATATAGTTCTGGAGTTGAGAAATCTTTTGTGCATATCCATCAGGAATAGTGAATACCTTCTACGAAGATAATCTTATAAACCTTTAATAAGATACATTTTCTCTTACTTTGATTAAGATTCACACTTCATCAGAGCATTATTGGTTCATACAGTCTTTATTCATTCAGGAAATATTATTTGATAATTTGGTACCTAAGTGTTGTACACCTAATTCCATTATGTGTGTGTGGTTGAGCAGGGGGGAGTACACAAATGATGACAAAATATGTATTCTTATTATAAATCACAATATCACAGTATCTAAAGTCCTTTCCTTTGCTCAGTTTTCGATGCCGCCTTTCATTAACAAATGTTTCTCCCTTTTAAAAAAGTGTATTTTGTATGTTCCAAAATTTTCACAAAATCTATTCTTTCTTAACTGAATAGCTTACTTCTAACATACAAATTTCATTTTAACTAACTAGTTAACACCTATCTATAAGCATAGAATACCCAGGGTGTAACTGAGACAGCTACTCAGCAAATGAATTTGTGCTGTTAGTATTTTACGGAAAGTATTACATGCACCTGAGGATACTTGTTGCTAAGAACTCTTCATTCAACTCAAAAATGCATCATTTTTCAATTACATTCACCAACTACTGTTCATTGATAAACAGCTATTTCAAAAAGTGTTCTCCTTTTCAAAGGAGAAATTGACATGTCTGAAAGTTCTAACCCAAAGTCCTTATTTTAAGATTGATAATCTAAAATTGACAAGGACTGGGGCACCTGGGTGGCTGAGTCAGTTGAGCATCTGACTTCGGTTCATGATCTCATAGCTCCTGAGTTTGAGCCCCGCATCAGGCTCTGTGCTGACCGCTTGCTCGCTTGCTCGGAGCCTGGAGCCTGCTTCAGATCTGTGTCTCCTTTGCTCTCTGCCCCTCCCCCGCTCACACTTTGTCTCACTCTGTTTCTCAAAAATAAATAAATGCTAAATAAATAAATAAATAAATAAATAAATAAAATTGACAAGGACCATAGAAGTATGAAATGAAATAGTAATTTGCAACTGGTCTGTTAGTAAAAGAAAAAAAAAACATTTTTTTATCTGTACTTTTTGAAGAATAGTGGTGATTTACAGTTGCTTCATTAATGGAAGCAAAGTCTTAAGGAAAGTCTCCAAAGTACTTTAAAAATCGTATTGGCATTGCCTTTGCCACAATTTTTTTCCTAATTGAGTAATAGTGTTCATCAAAATAAAATTGTGTTCCTCCTTAGGATATTTGTAGTGGAGACATTACAAATATAATGAACTAAAATGTGCTAATTTCAGGTTTGTTTCAAATTTAATGTCCCCTTTAATATGTAAAGCCATAAGCTTTACAATTGCAAACTTTTAGCTAATAGCTTTCTATTGAGAGAACTGATTCGGAAATTCCTTCAGTAACCACTAATCTTCCTTAATTATGGAGAAAAGATTTAGGTTGATCCAGTTTTAATGTAACCTGAATATTATAGCCTAATTCTTCATTGTACCCTACTATTTTGTTCTCCTATTGACATATTTCATATGATGTATACCTTCAATATTAATATTTTTATTTTTTACTTCGTAGGCATTAGCTATGGGAATGATGACAGAATACTATCATTATATCTTTACCACTCTGGTAAGTAATTTATTAAAGCATAAAGATAATGCTGTAAATTTTATTGCTACAACTTTTCAGGATGGAAAATGGGTTTTTGAGTGAGAAGTAATGACTGTCACTTTTGTAGCTTATTTTTTTTTTTTTTGATAAAACACAGGAGGAATGAATCATCACTGGGAACAAATAATTTTTGGTGTGAAGCTGATGATTTTGAAATAATTTTATTTCAGATATCAATTCAAAATATTATATCTTATTTATATATTGCTTTAGAGGACTTCTAGAACATTATAGATTTCAAAATTAATTTGCTAAGAAATCAGTATTTTAGAAAAGCACAAATTTTTATGTTGTTATCTCAGTTCTATTTACTTTACAAAAACCAGATTTATTGAAACACCTTTTAGTAGATTAAATTTTCGGTCCTGTTTATGCCTATTTTTAGTTGGATTTTTTAAAGTCAATATGATTTAATTTGCAATTATCAAATTGAATGTTACCTTCATATTTTGTTTTTACACACCCACCACACAGTTCTTCCTTACTATGCATGAAACTCCGACCTCACTCTTTTATCAAATCTACTTACTCTTGGTTCTATGTCTTTATTAATATGTTATCCTGATTTTCCTTCCTCTGTGAAATGACTGTCTCTGTCACTAATTCTTTCCTGCTGTAGGGGTGGAAAATGTGTCCTCCTTCCCTTCTAGGTTCTTTGCCTGGTCTAATAATTAAATTGACATAAAACAGATTAACATGAGAAAAAAAACAAATTTAATTTCATACATCAGGAGCCCCAAAGATATGAGACTCAAGGTCAGGTCAGGTAATTGAACTAAGGAATGGGATGAGAGCCTGGGGCTTCAAATGGGAGGAAGGTAATTCACAGACTGATAGAAAGAGCAGATACTTGGTAATTAGAAGTTTACCCTGCTATACAGATAGATCTTTCAGATAAAAAAAAAAGTTATCTCTATTAATAGTTTTTTTTTTCTTTTTTTTTTTTCTGGTACAGAACCACTATGTAAATTCTTTAAGATAGTTAAAACAGACATAAAAGTTTTCCTGAATCTACTGGGTCTTGGTTGCCTTCAGACCACAGTAAACCACATGCAAAGTGGCATATTTGGGGGTGGCATATTCTATTCTCCTTTATTGCCTATCACCAAAATTTGAGAGTATCTCCAAGTTTGAGACTTTATCCTATTTTCCTTTTTCCTCTTTAATTATTTTCTTCAGAACTAGTATGCATGTAAGAACTTCAATTATTACCTTTGATGAAATGAAATCTCAATGTCCATTTGTAAGAGTCCTGAATTGTATTTTGCTACATTACAGAACAAGTCTGTTGTCACATTAAGATAATCTCAAATAATTTAAACCTTAATGTATTGTTCTCTAAATTGACACCTCTTCTGACTGCCTTCAAAGCTTCCATTGTCTGAATCCTATATCACCAACAAAGTTCTACTGTTTTTTCCTCCATACTATCTCTAGTTTGTGTCTCCATTCCCACAATGACCAGTTTAACCAATGCTTTCTGTTAACTCAAAAGTCTTCAATTTGGTCTCCTTGCTTTTAGGACTCTTGAAGCTATCAGACCAAATTACTAAAGTGTAGTTGATCACAATAGCTTCCTGTAAAAACAACTCTCCTCCAATAGAGCTTCTTCACACAGTAGTTTGTATTTTACTTGCAAATACTATGGTTAACTGTGCTGTATCTCTATATTACTTCCCACCAGGCTGTTTTTTGCAGCCTGTAAGAAACTTAATGATAGGCTGCAGGAGAGGGATTGGAAGGCTTTACTCATTAGCAAATTTTATTTCAATGCAGTTACAACTAAGTTCCACCATAATCATAAGATTTTAGAGGAATCAAAAGTATCCCTTGATAAGGAAAGATAAATTAAAAAAAAAAAAAAGAAAAAAACACATTTAGGATTATAGAAGTCATTAGCCTATAATTGAAGGTCGTTTTTTAGTTTAATTTTAATCTAACATTCCTATTTTCTGTTGTTGCTATTTTCCTTCATGAATTCTGTTTTATAGAAAAACTGATCTAGATCAGTCTCCTGAATAGGTTTTATGTTTTCTAATTTTTGTGCCTTTACTGACACTTTGAATGACATCTGTTTTCCTTTTGCCTACCAAGAGCCTGGCCATTCTTTAATGGCAGCTTAGATCCCATCTGTTCTATGAAGTTATTTTTGACTATAAAAACGGAAAGTTACCCATCTTGCTTCTGACTCCTTGCACTTATCACTTCTACTCTTTTGCCCCCGTGTGTGTGTGTGTGTGTGTGTGTGTGCATGTGTGTGTGTGTGTGTGTGCATGTGTGTGTGTGTGTCCTTGGCTAGATTGCAAATGTTGAAAAATAAAAACCTAAAAATCCCTTGTATTTTTCACAGCACAGAGCACAGTTCAGACCAATATCAGCTGCTCTCCACTAAATTTTAATCCTATTTTGTGGCCTATGTAGCTGTATGCATCCAGGACAAGCTGCCTACAGGACGAATGGCATTACCCTTACCCTGGTTCCCGATATTGTCTGTAAGATCTAAGGATTAACTAATGCCAGCTTGAAAGAGGGCAGAGGTCCCACATGCTGCATGTTCTTATGGTGATTTCCAGCTTTTCTGGATGCTTTGGCCCCTCTCTCCTGGGAAAATGAAATGGCAAAGCCAGAACATTCACTACCATCTGGAAATGGCAGCCAAATCTAAAGTGTTCCTTACGGTGAACTTGTTGGGTAGAGTATAAAACAAAGGAACTGCCAGGGTTCCACAACCAAAAAGGCCAGTTTTGTTAACTTTTTCTCTCAGCTTTAATATAATTTTTGTTAGAAGCCATATATCATGAACTGTCTCTTAAAAAAACAAATAAACAAAAAACAAAAACAAAAAAAGTGCTAGTCACCAGTCAAGGAAGAAGAGCATAGAAAAACAATCGAGTCAGTTAAAAATAAAATATTTATGCATAAAATTTAAGGGCAATCTATCTTTAATGTGGAGAAGGAAGCTTATGCAAATCTTAAATGCAGGTTTTAGAAAAGCCTGTTGTTTCACTGGTGGAATTAGAATATGATATATACATACATATTTATCTAGAATATATACATTTGCATTGACAAAGCATGAAAATAACCTATTTGAATCTCGGTGATTTGTGATGGTTAACATCATTTGAGAAACAATCATGTTAACTATTCTAAGGGAAGTTAAAATAATTGACTATTTTAATTATACGTGTTTGTGAATATAGTCTGTTGATAATAACACAAAGAAATTTGTCTTTCAGGACCTCTTTGCTCTTGATGTAGAGCCCTACCGATACAGTGGTGTTAACATGACAGGGTTCAGAATATTAAATACAGAAAATACACAAGTCTCCTCCATCATTGAAAAGTGGTCAATGGAACGGTTGCAGGCACCTCCGAAACCCGATTCAGGTTTGCTGGATGGATTTATGACGGTATGAATTCCCACTTAAAGATCAGTTTGTGTGTTTTAAGTGATATTGTATAAATCGTTAAATCTTCTGCATACAAACTTGGGTTTAATTGTTTGACATCAAAGGCATGATATCCGAGCTACTATTGCAAATAATTCTATTATGATTTTCTAAATTAATTTTATATGGTAAATTTGTACATATATACAAGTATCTAAAAAGACATTACAACTATAGTTAGAATACCTGCAATGTAGAGATATCTCTAAGATTAATGGGTGCCATATATAGGATAAATTAGAGACTGAGAAGAAGATGTTAACCTAATAGTTATCCTTTGATCCTAACTACCCATACATGATTATTCTTCATCCTGTTGGTTTCTGATATCATATAGATGACCTACATCACACAAAAATATCCTTTAAGTTATTCACTCTTTATGGCTCAAGATCAACCAATAATCAACTTATCATTTTCAAGTCCTTGATTACACCTAGAAACTGGATTTATACATAAACTGTAAAGAAGGGTACATTCTTCTAGAAGTTTAGCTATTTATACCACTGCTGTCAGTGAAAATCTAAGGAAAGGCACAAATATAATTTAACATTTTCTGATAGCTATGTTAAAAAAAACACAAAGAAAAACCCAAGTAAAAATCAATGTTATTAATTTATGTCATTTAACTGATTGTATTAAAAAATACTATCATTTGAACAGGTAATCAGTATAAAAATTATGGCAGATGTTTTTCATTTTCTTTTTGCTACTAAGTCTTTGACAATTGTTGTGTATCTGACACCATACATATTAATTCAGACTAGTGACATTTCAAGTGCTCAATAGCCAACTATAAGTACTGGCTACCTTATAAAACCAGGTCGATTTATACTATACTACTTTTATACTATTCTATTTAAACAAATTATAAATGTCTGATACATTTTCATTAAATCTGTTTTCTGTAGACCAAATAATTGCTACAATTTAGGAAACAGCTAAACACCGTGGCAATCTGTACATTTCCTAAGTCATTACAACCTGCTTTTATTAAGTGTCAGCCTAAATGGAAATTTTATAAGCATAATATTCTCTATCCTGATCGGTGGAAAAGCTTTTTCTATTATGATTATAACTTTCCATTAATTGCTTCAATAGGGGTTCAAAGTGTGTTTTTAACGTTGTAGCAAAACAAAGGTAAAATTTTGATTATTTTTTTCCTTAAAAGAAAATTTTTGTTTTTTTTGAGAAAAACAACCTCGTAGAATTTGAAAATATCTCATATTCATAATAATTTTTAAAGAAATAATATAAGGGAATATCACTCTTTTACATAAAAATGGAAATAGTTGACATTCTAATATTTTGGTATTAACCTAAGATATATTTGAGAAACTTTATTGGGAGGAAAATATCTAAATAACTTTAAAATGAATATATTTTTTTCTCTAAAGTATATCCAGATTAAAAATAAAATACAACCTAAAAAAATTACAAATATTATGCTTTATTCTCAGTTTGAAGATGTTGAATTGAACTTTTGGAACTTAACAAGATAATGTTATTTTTTAAACTAAAATATGTCCTATATGTTTAATTGTCATTTTAATCATGTACATATTTTTTCCCACATATGGTTTTTAGCTAACTTTGTCAATCTTTAACTTCACGATGGATATCTTATTGTTACTCAAAGTCATTTTTGAATGATTTTTAGGAAAAATCAATGATATTATGGCAATTTTAAGACTTTACTTAACATTTAACTCTGACTTCTACTAATATGCCCAAGGATTAGTGTTCTGCTTTATATATCAGAATCAGAAAAATTACCCAGTTTTACTTAGGTTTTCTCTATATTTCTGTATGATTCCCTATATGACTCCACATGCCATCCCCTGAAACAAAGTACTAACTTGTAAGTAACTTATTGAGACTCTTGCGAAGACAGATAAATACAAAGGAAGATGTATTAATTTCTTGTCGTCCAGTAAGGCAAGGTCTCTTGGAGAGAATTAACCTTCAGAAGATGGAACAAAAAGGGTGTTAGGAGGAATACAGGTCTGGGTTTTTTGTTTGTTTATTTGTTTGTTTGTTTGTTTCTAGCCATGAGTCCATGCCTCCTCAATTCTGTCCTTCTGAATTGGCAGGTGATTTGGCAAGAGTGGATAAGTGATAGAATGAAAATGCACTGGCAAGAAAATGAGAAAATTAGCCTATTTAATTGAAAACTCTGCACATTGTATACAGACCACGGATTTTGAAGTCTTTAGACAAATATTCGATGCCAACACTTTTACCTTTGCCTTAGTCATTTCCAGGTGGCATACTAAATAAGACAGAATCAAAAATGTTCACATATAAGAGATGATTGCCCCATCATTTATATATTTTTAGTTTCTTCAAACTACAAAGTTTTCACCAGAACACTTGAGATTTAAA
Organism: Herpailurus yagouaroundi; assembly: GCF_014898765.1. Taxonomy (NCBI): domain Eukaryota; kingdom Metazoa; phylum Chordata; class Mammalia; order Carnivora; family Felidae; genus Herpailurus; species Herpailurus yagouaroundi. The sequence continues at coordinate 60,449,502 of NW_024412394.1, forward strand.
AATGAAAACATTTTTTAAATGAGTGAGCTGAAGATAAATTTACTTGTGTGAGTGCTTTCTGAATAATATTTCTTATCTAAAAATGTAGACCAGTTATTTATTTTATTATATTTATACATAGAGCATGGAACAGAAACTATTTTGGAAGTAGACATGAAGTTTGCCGTTAAAATAAAGATGTCTTCCAAAATGGATGCAGATTGATTACTTTTTAAAAATTCCCCTTTGAAAAATGATAATATCTTTAAAAATCTTCTCATTATATACCATTATATAGTAGTATAAAATATAATATGTAAAATATTTTAAGTATATACAATTAATTCTTAATTTTAATAGTGCATGATTATGATAAAAATAAAACCAGTATAAGGTCTGCATAAAAATGGTATTCTTATGCCTTGCATGAGTATTATTTTTCTTTTTCATTAAAGATCATATTGTAAGCATTTTCTCATTCATTAAATGTTTAGAAAAAGAAATTAATAGGCTATTCCCACCATGAATGAAGTCAGGAAATTAAGAGGAGTCTAGTTAGAAAAGAAAAGAATTATAGCCTGGCATTGTGGTGTTGGCAACATTCCCTTCAGTCAATTCATGAGATCTCAGTGTTTATATATCTCTTGTTCTTTTTTTCTCCCTATGGTACCATAAAGAAATGAGATTATCAGCAAAGTCCCTAGTACTTGGAGCAAGACCTATTATTATCAGTATCACAGTCATTTGTCAGTATGTAAGATCATAGTGCTTAGACTTTCAAATTCTTCCTTCATGTTGAGCTATAAATGGAAACAATGAATTGGATTCATAAGAATTTTTCTGGTTGAGTTAGCACCTTAACTGACCCTTGGGTCAAGTGTTTATCTGCTAAATGATTATTGAATACAAGCCCATTTATCCTGTTGTTGTGGTTTCTTCTATAGTTTGGGGTCATCATAATAAAAATATTAATGTTATTAGCTCAGTAAAATTTTTATCTTCATTTGTTACAAACCCAACCAAGAAACCAAGTCACACAGTATATCCAAGCCCAATCTCTTCAAGGAGGATGTGAAAAAGGAAGTCCAACCCTTCACACATTAGAGTTTTTTGTTTGTTTGTTTTTAATTCATGTCACCTTTCTCACACTTCCCCCAATGTCCACACACTGCTGTCCAGTCATCGTGCTAGACTTCTCCCCAGACATGAGCCTTTACTATAAAAACCTTTCTCTATTGTGCCTTCTTTGCTGATTATTTACATGTTTCCATGCTCCTAGGAGTATGGACGTCCCCTAAGTGGATATTACCACTGTTCTTTACTGCTGATCAGATGACACAGCTCCCAGTCTTCTGCCCAGACATCTGCCTTTTCCACACACAGTTACCAAAGGGCAGGAATTCACTTTTTTGAACCCATCAGAGCTGATGATGGCTGTAGTTATTATTGATATATTGAATTTGCAGCAATCTCAATTCAAGACAATGAAATCAAGTAGAAATACCTCCAGATCAGTTTAAACAGCTGTGTCCAAGACATTTTTTTCCCAATGCTGCCATCATGCCTATACTTATTAGTGCTAATGGACCTGTCTTTATCCGGTAGCTTAAAAGTACCATTTGTTTCCTTATGTTGATGTGTAACATATATTCCTTGATAATATTAATTTAAAACACAAATCAATAATGATTGTGTTGCTTGGCTACATCATTTGAATTACTATAGGGAGATTAGTATTTTGGAAATACAAACTTTGAATACCAACTGCTATCTCCATTTCCTTACCCCTCTTTTCACACCCAACAGTCATCAAACACTGTCAAACCTACTGTCTCAATATCTCTCTTCACTACATTCTTCTTTCCCCCCGTAGACCCATGTCTTAGTTAAGAGCCATGTGATCTCTCCTCTGGCTGTTGCAAGTCTCCTCACTGAAGTCCCAGCCCTAACATCTCTCCCCTACATTTACCTTCTTTCTAGTGTGAACATGGCTCATGACTCCTTGTCATTTGCTAGATGAGATTTCAACCCATTTGCCAAACCTACAAGGCCCTCCATGATCTGGCTTCTGCTCCTTGTTCAGCCTCCTGTTTGCTCCCTGCTCTTTGAAGCCACCCATCTCACCACAATACGGGGTCCTCCTCATCTCACTATGAGGTGCTCCCATTATCTGAATGTGTGGCCTCTTCCTCCTTGTGCTCTAAATTTCAGATCATCGGTTACCTTTTTGTGATTCTTACCTGTGTGTTCCTTCATTTATGCACATTTTGTTTAAACCCCATGTTGAAATTTAGCTTCGTTTGTATTTTAGTTTGTTTTCACATCTCTTTTCCAAAAGACTATAACTCTTTGGAGGCAAGAAGTAGGTTTCCTTATCTTTGAATGCTCTGTACTAGTTAAGCCCTTCATTCCTTAATAATGAAGGAAGGAATGGCTGACTGAATAAATGTGTGTGTGTTAATATATTCTAATCACATTACAGCTGTGTTCTCATCATTAGATTCTCTCATTATCCCAAATATGTTTTAGGGAGCTTTTTTTAAAATTTGCATAGTTACATTTTATTGTTGAGATATCTAATCATTTAGAAAATGAAATTAGGCTAATCTCACATATTTGTTAGACAAAATTTATTAAAAGGCAAAAGCTTAGAAATACTTCTGATTAAATAGTGAAAGTTTAGTGAGTTAAAAAAGTTCTGTCCCTTCTCTTTTACCAAAGAGTGAAAATGTTTATAAGAGAGGTGAGTCTTTATGTATTTAAGTTCCAATGTCCTCCTAAAAACTATTTATTTATAATGACAGACCATAGCGCAGAAAGTTTATAATTTCTGTCATCATTTGATTAACTTTAAAGATAAATGTGTACCAATTCACAGCAGGGAGTTAGCTTATATATGAAGGGTGCAATAGTGATCACTCTGCTACTGTACAAAGATTTACCTTTAGAAAATAGAATCACAGAGATATGAAGTATGACCAGGCAGGCATTCATTTACTTCTAGAACTACAAGCCCAACTTTGCCACTGTCTGCTTAATCAGCTGAAGCTGTTTTCTTCGATTCAGTTGAAAAGAGAATATAAGGTTTTACCAGACAACGGATCAAACTAACTCTTCATGTTTTAATCAATAAAGGCATTTTGAAAAATCTGACTTTATCTTGCATCCCACTAAAACACCAGAGGAATAAAAAGTAGCCAAGTAATAACTTAATTGTTTTTTCTGTTATCAATTTTAATTGTGTGTGTGCTGTGTATTCTGGGCTTGATACCAGGCATTCAAAATTTGGTGGTGAAGACAATATGTCTGTTTACTCACAGAGCTTAGGAAATTGACAAAATCAGAAGATAGTGTCTCAATGATCACATCTCACATCTCTGTCAGTACAAAAATCGTATTCGAGTGCTCGCTTCGGCAGCACATATACTAAAAAATCGTATTCGAACTTGTTGACTTCTTCCCAATTTTGTGTGTCTTTGATTGATCTAGTTTCCTAAGTCTTCCTTCAAATTCTTGTTAAAATTCCTTGTTTTCCATGCTATTTTGTGATAGCAAAAGACAAACATAAATTTACCAGGAGTTTTCCATGACTTCTTAATAGTTTGCTGAAAAATGTGTAACGTTTAACAATGTTTATCAACATAACTGCTAGTTTTATTCTTGTCTTTACCACAGAAGAAATATTTAGGGGTCTATATTATAATCATTATAGCAGAAATATTTGCATAAGATATTTCAGAGTATATTATGAAGTCATAAACACAACATTCATTACATTTGTATATGATTGATTTACTGAATGGTAAAAGGACATAGAATTTGTGGCATGGATAACAGAATGGCACTATATTTCCTTATTTTAATACCTATTAATCTTCCATGATATACTAGGCTGCAAGTTAAATCTGAATATAAATAATTGAGATGACCTAACAACCCCCATTGTTTCATTAACATACAACATTCCATTTAATTGCCTTTGCTCATTGACAGATTAAGTAATCAGCATTTATCTAAAGCTGGTAAAGAGTTGGAGTTTCCATTTTAAGTAATTGTTCCTTACGTGGAAAATGGTGGTTGCAATGAATCATTTCCTTCATAATCATGTTATTAAAAAAAAAAAAACACGTTTATTCATTTTTGAGAGACAGAGAGAGACAGAGCGGGGAAGGGGCAGAGAAAGAGGGAGACACAGAATCTGAAGCAGGCGCCAGGCTCTGAGCTATCAACATAGAGCCCAACGCGGGGCTTGAACTCATGAACCGCGAGATCATGACCTGAGCCGAAGTCGGACACTCCACCGACTGAGCCACCCAGGCGCCCCATGTTATTTTTTAGGCCAATTTTTAAACTTTTCACTTAAAAAAGTAGGGTTGAATCATGAGGGGTTTTTTTACCCCTTCTATCCTCAAGAGCAAATTTTATCTTTAAAACACTTATCAAAAATCATGCAATACAAACTTGTATTAATACATTTCTGTTCACAACTTTCCTCAGCTTCTTATTTTATATTTAATAGCTATATAGTTACATATAGGTATAATCAATCACAGATGGTGTAAGGAAAGCAAGTACAGGGCACAATATAAAGGGAATAGAGAATGGTTAAGAAAATAAGCAATAGATTCTTTTACTAGAGCAGACATTCAGGTTAGAAAGGGGCTAACAGCAAATTTGACATAGTGTTCACCGTCCTGGATTAGAGGAAAATGGATTGGGAAACAATGGGAGAAAAGCTGGGATAAAATTTTTACATACCATTTAGTTAATAGACAATTATAAATGTATAACATTTAACATATAGAAATTCAGAATAGTTAAAGTCAGCATGAAATACTGGTTGAAATTATTTAAACCAGAGAGGAAGAAATGGCACTGAGGCATATAAATAACAGGAAATATTATTACTCAGATACAGATTCATAATGAACTACAGAAAAGTTCTGACTAAGGAAGATTAACAGTTGCTATAAACAATAGTACCTTCTCTTCATTGGATCTATTTCTAAAATAGATTTCTAAAATAAAAAGAGAGTGAATCTATTCTACAATGCACAAAGCATTTTTTGACTATTTGTTCACCTTAAGAATAAAATACACAGAGCGAAGCTACCTTCTGTATTTAGAAATAGGGTATGGACTGAAAGGGAGTAGACAGGTGGTGATTACTATCAAAACTATATTTTTTGTATTATTCCATTTTATTCATAATTTTAGGAATTTATTTTAGGAATTTTATTTATTATGTTTATAATTTTAGAATTTATATTAAAAATATTGAAATGCAATACGAGATAAGAGATATCTTGGCCTCACTACAGTCTTTAAATAAAATAAAGTTTAGTTTTTAATTTTTTTTTTAAGTTTATTTATTTTGAGAGAGACAGAGTGCAAGCGGGAGGGTCAGAGAGAGAAGAAGAATCTCAAGCAGGCGCCACTGTTGTCAGCACAAAGCCCATGCAGGCTTGAACTCACAAAAAAGTGAGATTTTGACCTGGCCAAATCAAGAGTCAGACACTTAACCCACTGAGCCACCCAGGCACCCCTATTTTTAACTTTTATTATTTATTTATTTATTTATTTATTTATTTATTTATTTATTTATAATCTCTACACCTAACATGGAGCTCAAATTCAGAACCCTAATTTCAAGAGTCCTATGCTGTTCTGGCTGAACTAGCCAGGCACCCCTCAATTTTAAATAATAAATATTGGCATAGTTTCCATTTAAATACTTATATCAGTTTTATATAAAAACAAATAATATAAATATATATAATGTTTATTAGTTATATTTATATAGATTTATATTACTTTTAGATATTGTTATAAAAGGTAAGCCGTATCCTTATTTATCTACTAGAGAGACAATGTTAGTGGCTCCAATATTATTAGGATAATTATCGTTTATAATATATGGCCTCAGTATACTAAATATGTATATTTTTGATAGATTTTTAAATTAAATATTAAGTGTTAACTATTTATAAAATATTTATGTATAAATATGCAACATTTAATTTTATATTTTATTAATTTTAGACTCAGTATATCTGTCAAATTTTAACAAATTTTCCTTCTTTGCAACCATGACTTATAACAAATTGCAGCTTGTTTTGTCATGCTCAATTTCAGAAGAATTATATTTAAAAATTAAGATAGCTAGAAAATGTTACAAATAAGTCAAGGATTTGTTATATAGTGAAATTTGTGTTATATATAATAAACAATAATTGTAACTTTTTTTCATGTAGATAGATACAACAGTAGATATTTTCCTCTTTTTTTTTGTTTTTAGATAACCTACACCTGTATCTTACCAATGCAGAAATGCTCTTGCCTGTTTGAGTCCAAGAATTATCTGACTGTGTTATTAGAACTAGGAACATACACATTTATGAAGTATGAACATTAAGGGCCCTAGAATGTACAGCAGCCTAGGAAGTTTGATTCAAACAAGGACTTTGTATATAAACTTTGAATCTAGCTCCTGATACATGTTACCTTTTCTATTGACAATCTCAACTATAAAATGACCTAACTGTGAAATGTATTTAACACTTACTGCATCCTAATATTATTATTACCTCCAACAATATCATGGGGCAGTTATAATCCTCAATTTTATAGATGCAGATACATAGAATGGGTAGATGATATATAAAGGAAGATCCCTGTACTATAGTCTGAAGCAAATATAAAGGAGTCCTTTAGCATCCAAAGGTAAAATTTAGGTATGATGAATTAGAGACCAGCAAAAAATGTTACATTTAGTGCTTCTTCTTCAACTTTAATGTACAAATTTTCACAATGAGTTTCCTTCCCAAATAAAATTAAATTAATAAATAGGGATCAGAAGTCAGCATCTGCATCCCATTTTCAGCCATTTCTAATGCTGTTACTTCAGGCAAGTTACTTAACCTCTTTGAGCCTCACTTGTCAAATAGAAATAATCAATTTTGTGTGTTGTTCTAAAGATTGAAAGAGATAATGCATTAACATATAAACATATTAACCTATCTAAATTTTTATAATTACAAACTATATCAATGACTCCTCCTAAACTCCTGGTGCCTTACAAATGTAGAGCAAATTTTGATATGGTGTTTATAGTTTAATTAACTCAACCATGGGGGTGTCTGGCTGGCTCAGTCGGCAGAACATGCTAGTCTTGGTCTCAGGTTCGTGAGTTCAAGCCTCATGTTGGGGGTAGAGATTACTTTAAAAAAATAATTCAGTCATATTATTCCAACATCATTGTTATCTCTTGTATGCATTAATACCATAGTAGTTGGTGTGTGTGAGTGTGTGTGTGTGTGTGTGTGTGTGTGTGTGTGTGTGTGTGTTGGATGGTTGATTGACATAGAGAACTAAGGAAGATTCATACAGAATCTACTTGGTACTTGAATCTAGTATGCTTCTTTAAAACTGGACCCAATCACAATAATTTGAAATGTGCAATTAGACTGATATATCACTATTGAACAGGTTTTAAATCTAGTTAGAAGTTTATGAAACTTCTGGTTGTGTATCATTTATTTCCTGCCTACTTTTTTAGATTAAAAAGATGGCTTGTTGGCATAGAATTAAAGGTTGGATTTTTGCTTGGCTCTTTTATGTCAATTATTAAAGACCGTTAAATCTATTTCTACCTTCGAGTGAAAACTTTGGAATCAGAATCGCCTGACTGTTAAAACTGAAATCTACCTATTATTACTTTTGTAAACTTCTGCTACTTACCTAACATTTCTGAGCATCAAGTACCTCATCTATTTAGTGGAAATAGTAATGCCTACATCAAAATGTCACTGTGAAGATTAAATACATAACTTTTATACTGCTCAAAGACAGTACCTAGCACATAGAAAATCCTCCAAAATCGGTATCCATTCACTTCAAGGCAAATACAATTTTTGCATTTAGGGTAAGTGATATTTCTGTTCAGAGTAAACTTTATCACTCTCAAAGTCTTCTGATACCCTGTATATACAAATACGACAAGTGTATAAGCATGCAACTATGTAAAAACTACTTTAAAAAGATCTAAGGGCAGGTAGTTGTTTACTTTGATGTGCTGGTTGAGGTTATGTGAATGAATGAACATGAATCATCACCAGCTTTACTATCAATTTGTTGATGTTAATTTCATCAGTGGTACCTAAGTAATTATACTTACACTAGAAAGACAATTTTTTAAAAAGTGTAGCCGATGCAGTTTTGTGATTTAAAGGTTTAAGAAATGGTCAAAGGTCTACTCTGATGCACTAATATCCAAGATATGCTTGGCCAATACTCTTTAAATCCACATTAATAAATCAAAAGAATATTTCAGACAAAATGAAATGAAGAATTTTAAGGTGAATTTGCCTAAAGGATATTAGGAATTCTCTTTCTTTATTATGCAGAGAGGAAATATTATGTTGATCTTTCATTTGCCTTTCTAAAAGAGTTCATAAATATTTTATTCATTAATCTTCAGAACACCCTGTGACCAAATTGAACCAGAAAAGAAAAGCGAAGTTATTAAACAGACACAGATGTTGAAATGGTACCAAATCAATCCTTCATGAAAAATTCCTATGTATTGTTACTCATTAATTCATTCTCCAAATATTTATTGAACACCTATTATATGCAATGTGTGGTATTAGACCATATGGATGACATATATATATGTATGTATATATATATGTATATATATACACATATATACATGATGAATTATCAATTTAGTAAGGAAAGTAAAACACAGCCTTAAATAATAATAATAATAATAATAATAATAATAATAATAATAATAAACGTTGGCATGTAGTAAGGAATATATGTAGAAAATAGTGTTTTTAGATAGGAGTTTACCAACTTTTTGTTTAGGATGTAATCTCAACTTCACATAAAACAGGAAGAACAGTTCTCTGTCTTTGTAGTTCCCTCACTGGACATGATCAAACATCTACCATCCTGTGAGACATGGTCAGTTTGATCAGGCCAATTGGTGCTTGTAGGATGCTCCTGTCAGACATACTGTTTTCCAGCTGGAGAATTCCATAGCTGCGACCAGGTTTGAAGCACTTCAGAAAGTGGTACTGGATCCTGGAGCTGCTGTCAGACTTGGCATCCTGGTATTTCTGCTGAAAATGTGGCAGTCAAATGGTCATCTCTGTGTACCCATGCTTCTGTTGCCTCTTGTGTTAGAGGCTATATTTGCCAATTGTCTCTCCATGTTCTTTTTTTATTTTAATTTTTTTTTCAACGTTTATTTATTTTTGGGACAGAGAGAGACAGAGCATGAACGGGGGAGGGGCAGAGAGAGAGGGAGACACAGCATCGGAAACAGGCTCCAGGCTCCGAGCCATCAGCCCAGAGCCTGACGCGGGGCTCGAACTCACGGACCGCGAGATCGTGACCTGGCTGAAGTCGGACGCTTAACCGACTGCGCCACCCAGGCGCCCTAACTCCATGTTCTTTCTGGTCACTCAGCATTGGGGCTAAGGCTCAAATTCATTCTCATATTGGTCTGGATCCCCACTATTCCAGCTTTCAGTTATCTAGCTTTTTAGTTTACACAACAAACATGCACCTACCCATTGTGCCCGTGTGGCTGAGTCAGAAACCCCACATCAGTCCCAGCTTGTTTGCAGACCCAGCCCCTCCCCAGTGCTCTCAGGCCTTGTCTTAACTGTGCTCTCTTAGTTGGGGGCATTCTGAATTGGGGTCTTGGCTGTTTTCCTCCAAGCAATTTCCTTAGCCCTTTTGCAAATTTATCTTCTCACCTCCCACCAACGTTCAAGCCCCTGGTGCTAAGGAGGAAAGAGTGGTCTCTGTAAAATCAAATGCATGGTTGCTACGGCCACTACAGAGTTGGTGCAGAGTTGGCATACATCTACTTAAGTGAATAAATAAATAAGGTCATTTTGATGGATCTGTTCAGAACAAGAAAACTTACGCCAAGATAATTTGATATTTCTGTCTTTCAACATAATTCTGTTACTTTTACTGTTATTACTATTCCAGTATCACCAAGTACTGGGCACATCTTCTACAGTGTTATAACAATCTAAGAATTTTGTGTGATTGGAAAAGGAATTTTGGAGGAGGTAGTGCGAATAAGACTAGGTGAGATCAGCAAGGCCATGTTGGAAGAAGAGAATGGAAAGACGTTATTAAATGTTCTAGAATAGGGGAGTGCAATAAAAGTAATATTTGCCATTTACTGTGTATCTACTCCTTACTAAACATTATGCCAATTTGTGGTAGTTATGTAAAGATACGCTTGCCTATACTACCTCTGATTATCCCCCAAATGCTACATGTTTTATTTCTCACTTTACAAATGATGGAACTGGGAGTCAAATATGTTTAGTATGTTGTGCAAGGACATTCAAATCAGAAGATGGAGCTGAGCTTTATGTCTAAGGCCTTTCTAATTTGATAACGTGCTCATCCTGCTCCCAGAAAGTCTCATCTGGTGACACTGTGCAGGTGCATTAGACTCACTCCAATGGAGGCAGGAAGCTGTAATCCAAGCCTACAGTAATAAGGACTGGAAGTAGAGTAGATAAGACTCAAAGGAATGATTGAACAGGAAGACTGTTTTTTTGAGATGGGAAAGGAGAATAAGGAGATAAGACAGGCCTTTGAGCTTCCCAGTTTAAGTGACTGGGAAGACACTAATGCTTTTAATAAACATGCGGCCACCTGCAGGAGGTGGCTTAGAAACGGGATGGCATTGATTGCAGACTTGTAGGATCTGAGATGATGATGATACCTAAAGGGAGAGGGATCTGGCAAAAAGTTGGAAGGTGGAATATAGCTTCTCACTGCAGTAATGTCTCAGTTTCCTTTTTCAGAAACAGAGGGAAACATTCCAGAATCTATGGGTGTACGTTTATAAGTCTTCATAGAAAAGGATCTAGCTAACCTGTTTGGCCCCCTAGACTAAGTAACCCTGAAAGCCATATTGATGTCAGTTAAATTATTTCTGCATCTTTTAGTGCCTTTGTTTCTTAACAGTTGTACCCAAATAGCCTGAGACTACACCAAATGTGTCTTGGGTCTTGGGAATATGCCTTGGGAAAAGAGATGTCCATTTAAATTCTGGTGCTGTCTTTCAAGGAAAATATTACTCCTGCTAAATGTTGCCTTTAAAAATCAACTTCTCAGACTCCATTCTCAGGCTTTAAATATTTATTCCTCTCTCCAAGTCCTTTAACTTTATCAAAGGGAAATTAATAAGTGAAATACCTTTAAAGACAGTGGAATATCTTTAAAATATGAACTTCTCTAGCCCCTAAGGAAGGTGCACATAAATTTAACTGACAAAAATCATGCATGGTTCTAGATTTGAGAGTCTGCTAGACTACAATTTCATTTTAAGTAAATTTGAAATAATCAACATCACAATAAAGTAAATATGGATGTTATTCATTTCATCACTTTATTTTTAATTTTTTTTTTAATTTTTTTTCAACGTTTTTTATTTATTTTTGGGACAGAGAGAGACAGAGGATGAACGGGGGAGGGGCAGAGAGAGAGGGAGACACAGAATCGGAAACAGGCTCCAGGCTCCGAGCCATCTGCCCAGAGCCTGACGCGGGGCTCGAACTCACGGACCACGAGATCGTGACCTGGCTGAAGTCGGACGCTTAACCGACTGCGCCACCCAGGCGCCCCTCATTTCATCACTTTTAAAAGTGTCATAAATATTTTGAATATTTAATATTATCTAACTGTTATTATATGGATGATACATACTGTAGAAAATTTGTAAACTAAAAAAATTATGGAGGAAAATTAAAATTTTCTATTTATTAACATAACAAGTCAAGAGAATGACAACTAACATTTTAGGACCAATAGAAGCTCTCTCGTGGGGTGCCTGGCTGGTTCAGTCAGCTAAGTGCCAGACTCTCAGTTTCAGCTCAGGTCATGATCTCCAGGTTTGTGGGGTTTGAGCCCCACTTCCCGTCCACAACCACAGTACAGGGGCTTGGGATTCTCTCTCCCTCTGTCTTAGCCCCTCCCCCACTGCTCATGCTCTCTCTACTCTCTTTGTCTCTCTCAAAGTAAATGAATAAACTTTAGAAAAAAAGTAAACAAACTAATTGATTAGTTAAAACAAACTAATTGATATCCATAGCAACCAGAAAATTCACTGCTAGCAGCCTAGTTTATCATGTTTCTGTATTTTTTTCTCACACTTGTGTATTCTTAAAAAAGGTAACTGATGTTTCTTCCAAAACAACTTTATGCTTGTTGTACTTATTAATTACAGAATTCAATTAAAAATTACATAAAATCATGAAATACAAGGGTAAAACAAAATTGTTTCTGTGAAAACTTTGATTGTATTGAAAAACTTGGCAAATGCAAGCCATCTAACATTTTTTTTTATATTAGTGTGAGCAAGACAGCTCTAAAAGGTGGATTCTGCATATAGTTTTTTTGTTTTTTTTTTTTTTGCGGGTCCTTTATTCTTCTTTCAACTGAAAGAAACCAAAGCTGAAAATCATGGCTAACCCATTATGTTTGGGGTTTATGCAAAACAGGAGAGGGATTCTAATCAGCAGACCCATGAAAAGGGTCTTGGCTCTATATTAATATATTTAAGGATAGATTTAGAGTTAGATGTTTTGTTTTACAACTTTTAAAGTATATATGCTTTAATCAACCATCTTAATTAACTGGCCAAATGTTAGCTTTGGTTGCTTTAGAAAAGAGGTCATCCATGCATTTATTTCTATTAATTTTTTGAGCCCTTGTACATATTTCGCTAGAAATAGGATCATAGATGTGCAGTTTGCATGAGGTTTTCTTAAAGTCAAGCTAACATTTTTAAAAATCTGCTTTGTCTTAGGCACTGTTCTTGGCATACAGAGATAGTGGTAAACAGGATAAAGATGAAGTTTACCTTCTCTTTGGTAAATAGAGGGATAAGTTAAAGAAAATTAGTTAGAATAAGAAGATAGAGAATGATTAGGGTTAGGGAATGCTTGCTAGCTAGAGTATTGCCAGGAGATGATGTGTGGGATAGGACCAAATCCGAAGAAATAGGGAGCCATGCAAAGACTTATCAGGAGAACATCAACACAGAAGGAACAAGTGCAAACTCCTTAAAAGGGAAATAGGCAAGTTGAGTCTGTCAGTGTGCTGAATAATTTGGAGTAAGAGGAAAAATGATAGAAGATCAGAGAAGTGGGGGTGTCTGGGTGGCTCAGTCGGTTAAGCATCTGACTCTTGATTTCAGCTCAGGTCTTGATCTCACCATTTTGAGTTCAAGCTCAGTATTGGGCTCTGCACTGGACATGAAGCCTACTTTCAAAAAAAAAATCAGAAGATCAGGGAAGTGGTCATGAGATATGTGGTTTAGGTCGTTGAAGGACATATAAATTTGGATTTTGATCTAAATGCAATGGAAGCCCTGGAGGGCTCTTATAAATGAGTGTTGGACTTAACTGGTCACTTGTTAGAACATTTTCTTTTAATGTCCATCTCTTTTTATAATAGAACAATAATACTTTGAAGTAATAGAAGAATCTTTGTGAACAGCTTACATATGTTTCAAGTGGTGACAAATTGAAGGAAACATACATTTGTTAAATGTATCAAATTGTGTGAAAAATAGAACCAATGACAGTTAATGCAAGAATTCACTGTTTTAATATGCTACCAATGTAAGACAGTGATCATTTATAATTGCCAACAAATGACAAACTTAAATGTGGTAAAAAAAAATACTTTGCGTAGCAAATTAATTTCTCCACCTGCTTTGATGCTCTTTAAGTATTAAATATTGAACATACAGTTCTTTAAACAGCATTGTTTCTGTGTCTTTAATGAGTGATTTAAAATAAATTCTTTAAGAAGTGCAATAATACAGAATATATAAACAGTGTTATGAAATATATAAGGAGACATGCAGAATTCCAACCTTCTTGCCAGTATTGTATTCAATATTTTGCCTTCATCAACATGTACCCACAGGAACACAGCTGGACAGAATATCTTTCTGTGATCGTTAGCAGCTCTGTATTGCCCCATAAATGGCTCGGTTATGAGTCAGTGAATGTGCTTCAGGCTTTGATTTTTGTGTTCAAAGATGAACACCATGAGGACACCACCCAGAGAGAGATTTATCATGTTTTGTTTCAGATATCTTGTAGTAAAAGCTGGATTTTCTTGTCTTTGTTCTATGCATATCATAATTTTAAAATTATAAGCCATTTTTAATATGTTAGAGAATATTAACCAGAATGAGATAAAATTAAAGTAGGTTTCCTCACCTCTTAAAAAAATGTAATACCACCCCTATAGACATGCCTATTGGCATATTTATTATTCAAAATTTTTATTTTCTCATATTGTGTAGTTGCAAACATCTTTCTATCCTATGCAGTACAGTAATTAGCTTTAAAATTTATACTTAAGAATATATCAAATATAGTGTCTGTTTTGGTCCTCCATGAAGTAAATCCAAAAATGAGGTTAGATGTACGACAAATTTATTGGCAGATGTGCCTGTGAAGGGTAAAGAGGAAGGGGGTTAGAATATGTACTTCTTTAGTACAAGATGCAGGTCTGAAATCTGTGAAAAGAGAGAGGGAAGTTAACATTGGATAGGAAGAGCCTTAGCCTGCACTGCAGAAATTCTTAGCTATGATTCCTTAAGCCAGAGCTTCCCACAAAATAAATTTTGTCTTGGGGGAACTGACCTTGTTCCGGCAAGCCTACCAAGTTGTCACTGCCTAGGCCAGCCTGACAGAAGTATGGTCTGGTGAACACGGTGGTGTAATGAAGTTACAGAAGCTGGAGGCTGTTAATCAGTTAAATCCTCTGTAGCTGTTTGCCTTGAAGGAAGATTCAATGACAGGGCTTCTCCATGGCCATCACACATACAAATTTTGGGCCTTTTAGTAGAGTTATTATCAAGGGGATAGAGATTTTTCTTTCTTAGTTTCCTTGGTTTATAATGTTCACCCTTAACTTACCAGGTGCTATAAGTGATATCAGGTGAAAGAAAGAAGAGGGACTGTATGGTTGCATCATGGGTTCTGGATTAAAAACAACAAAAAAATGGGGTGCCTGAGTGGGCTCAGTTGGTTAAGTGACTGACTCTTGATTTTGATTCAGGTCATGATCTCATGGTTCAGGAGATTGAGCCCTGCAACGGGCTCTGCACTGACAGCATGGAGCTGCTTGGGATTCTCTCTCTCTCTTTCTCTCTCTCTCTGCCCCTTCCCTGCTCATGTACTCTAAACAAACAAACAAACTTAAATAAACTTTAAATAAATAAAAACAACAAAAAACAGCAAATCGGTTTTCATTTGACACATAATACTATTAAGAAACTAATTCAAAATTGCAAGAGAGTTATTATAGTTCAATGAAGAATGCATAGCAGTGTTCAATAAAACAGGGAAAAAAACTTGGAAGTAAGCATGGAAAAACCTATAGTCAGGAAACAATCACATAGATTTAATAATGGAGTTAATTAAGAATAGTCATATAACCTACACATGCATTATGTATTTTTTAAAAATTGTAATAGTGTACTTCCACTGAAACTAATACTCTACACCAGAGAGTGAATAGGAGTTCCCACTCAGTGAGCTCTGAAGGGTGCTCAACTTACCTTATTAATTAATGAATCATAATTTAGTACTTGATTACAAAGTCTTTAATTCACAAAATTAATTTCAAAGATCATTGCATTTTTCAGTATTTATAGATGATAATTTATTAAGGTTATTTTAAAATTATCATTGTATAGTAATATAGCTTAAAACTCAATAATAGATTATAGTGTTGATCACATGTCAGGCATTGTCCTAGGTAATGCTGATACATGGGACAAGCAAGTCAGGTGTTCTTTCTTTGTTGGATGGTTAAATTTCATTCACTCACCTCTTAAGCAGACCTACCTATCCATTTTTTACTTTGTTTTATAAAAGGATTTAAGCAAGTATTCTCCAAGCAGTATAGAAAAATGTTCTAAAATTGAAGAAAGGAAATTTCCATTAAGTAAATAGGTAGCTTAGCTCAGGTGTCATCCTCCCAGCTGAATAACTGGGCTTCACAAGGTCTAAGTATTTAAGTTGATGGCTCTAGCGGTAACTGGATTGTGGGTTTAAAACCTTAGGTTTGTGATTTCTGGCTAGCCTCTTATCTCTTAGCTTCAGGTTTTGGCACAGACCTAGGATGGCAGAGAATCATCTGCTATTTCTATGGGACAGAAGGCAGAGAATTCTTGCCATTAATGTTCAGCCTTGCTTTCATAGGTGGTTTGTCCATGCTGCTGAAATAAGCAAGAGTTGGTCCTGGATGGGAAAGAGCTTCTTGACAGTATCAGTGCAGAGATGATCTGGGTTTTCCCTTAGCCTCTGGGGATTGTTTCATGAGAGGCAACAATTCGCACAAAACATTCATCAATGCCACTGTCCGAGATAGTTGGTCTTACATTGATTTGATTGGGATGACATTTACTATGTTTTAAGTAAAAGAAGAGCCCACCCATGAATCCTCATTGTGAAGTCTTTTCAAATAGAAAGCATTTAAAATGTCATCTCCGGGGATGACAAGCTAGTTGTAGAGTGTGAGAGACAGAAATGGTGAAAGGGAGAGCAGGGTTTTTGTAGTCACATGCAGACCTGCATCCTAGTCCTGGCGTCGCTGCTTACTTGCTATGTATGTGTCTTTGGAGAGGTGACTTGAACCTCTGTCTCTGTTTTCTCATCAATTAGATGGGCTTATAAAGTTATATCACAAAAAGTGACTGTGAGGATCAAATGAGGCCACATTTATGCACGTGTTTTCGAAATGCCTACTGCTAAACATATGTAAAATAATTTCATATGTAGTGTCTTAGTTTGAATCAAGTGATTAGATTTTGTGACCTAAATTATTTCTTTTTTTTTAGAAACCTTTGAGTTATATTTAATTTACATACTAGAAACAAAATTAAAACTTTGATAAATAAAAAAAATTGTTTGATTGTGGCTGGCTCCAGCAAAAAGTACTGTCGTGGAGGGTTGTCATGGTCCCTGCTGTGGCTCACTCAGTTTCCTAATCCTAGGGATTCCTTACTTCCCACGTGGGCTCATTGTAAACCTGAGGTCTATGTGTTCCAAGGGAGACAAACTGATAACTAATAATCTTGATAAATTATCTTTGCATAGTTGATATTTGGAAAACTATAAGGTATAAATCTGCTTTGATACACATTTTTTTCAACTAGGGCTCACTCTGTACACTGCTTGAAAATTGATGGGTAATTTGACAGCTGAGTTGATCCTTCAAAGCAGTTGTCATGACACTTCACCTTCTCTTCCTAATGTTAAGCCAGGAAGAAAAGAAATGAGTCAGAGCCATCCCAGATGTAGATACACTTCAGCTGTGTTTGTGAGAGTGAGCGCTCAGGTTAGTTGTGAATGGGGAAGATAATTTAAAAAGTCCCTGATTATATGGTACTTATGACTAACAATTACCAAGACTCTACCAATTACCAATTACCAATTACCAATGACGATCATTAAGATTTTCTATATCTATTTCCCTAACCTACAAAGCAAAATGAAACATTGGTAAACCAATAATTTATATATTTTAGGAATGTTGCTGCTTTCTTTATGTTATTTCTCCCTTTTTGTTATATAAGTAAATTATCAGTGTCTGGCGTTCAGCTCAGAATATTTCAGAATATTTCTTCTCTCAGGAGATGATTTATGGTGATGAAATATTCGAGAACTACTACTGTTTTGCCTCTACATCTATTTTGGTGGCCCCCCTCTTGTGTTCAGCGTTCATCTTGGGTATCCCACTTCCTAAGGGAAGTGAATGTCATGGAATGTCCATGTAATTTATTGCAGACACACTCTCGGGGGGGGGGGGCCCCATCACTGTGCTGTCACCTGCTTTAATATCCTCACAGTCTTTATTTCTATTTATGCATCAACTGTCTAATGACTCTTCTTCCAATGTAAGATCCACAAAAGCAGAGACCTTGCCTGGCATGGTTATCACTATAGCTCCTGCCTCTAGAACAGACTCATTTACCAAATGAATAAATGAATGAACTTCAGTTTCATCACCTGAAAAATAGATATCATAACATTTACTTTATAGGTTTCTTAAAATAATTATATGAAAACAATGAGTGTAAACATGTGTAAAGTATTTACCACAGTGCTCACTAAGTGCTCTATAAATACTGATTGTTGAGGGAAATGAATACTTACAATATGTTTTAAAAATGCCTATCCAGGAGAGGAAAGTTCTTGAACCCGGGTGAAAACATTATTTTATTTTCTGTGGGAGAGATTAGGCAAATTGAAATAGAAAGGGAAAGTATAATTTAAACAAGTGTATTTAGATTCATATCTTATATCTTAACCTTAGAATAATTGTTGCAAAGAACTATCTTGTTTTAATTAGACTGTCTCTATCTTGCTCAACTATGCCACCCACTTGGGGTTTTAGTAATCTTCAAGTTTCTGTTCACTGGATGGAACCTTGGTGTGTGGCTGTGTGGACACCTTCAGATATCTACCTACCCCTTTAGGTGTATTATATCTGAAAGGATTCTCTGGAGCAGTAGGAATCACTGAGACCGTGCAAAAGGAGTGTCCAACCTTTTCTAAGTTGGCTTTTATGATTACACCTGTCTATCCCAGTTAACATTTGTTATTTTTTACACTGGCAACTTAATTGGCTGCTGAATTTTAGCAGATAAACTGTGAATGTTTATGACTAAAATTAGAAAAACTTAAAACATTCTTAAAGATAAATTCAGTGTCATGATGAAATTCGCTGACTATGTAGTAAATACATTGCCAAATATATTTTAAAAACCCCACAAAGAATATTTTAAAATCATCCTGAGCTTACATTTTGTCCATCTGTGTCCTAAATTTGGTTCCATAATTTGAGACACAAAAAGTGTAATTTTAATATAAAATCTGGAGGGTAATATTCATGACCATATGCTTAGACATGTTCTTTCTAAATATGTGGTAGTAATATTAACTATTAATAACCTACATGATGCAGTAATTTGCATTAAAAGAGACAATTGAATTTAAAAAGCCTTTTCATTACTTCCTTGGGAAGCCAGTGACTTATATCTAAACGCTCTGAAGCAAAGCATCAAGATAAAATTTCTTTAATGCTGTGATAAGAATTTGAGTGTCAAAGGACAGTATTGACTTACATGTAAGATCAAAAGAGGAAGTGTGTTATGCTAGATAAATTACAATCAGTAGAGAATTCCAATGTAAGATCTGACCTCAAAGTATCATAACTAAAAACATCTAGTGGCATTTTCATGTATTCTGGGCACACAGATCAGCAACAATTGGCCAAAATATTACATGGTAAAAGCTAGCAAGCAGGACTTTTTTCTCAAAAATGCTAGACTATGGCATTACACTTGACATTTAGAAAAGCATCTTACAGTAGTTGTTTCTATCAATATTTCTACTGCAATTTGATGCTAAAATTGTATTTATTTTGCTTTCCAAATTTCCTTAAACTGCTAAAATATGAACTATAAATTATCCCCTGGATAGGTCAAATTAATCACTCTAAATGACTGAGTAAATTTGCAGCCAAGCTGAAATTAGAATTTTCAATCATGATTAGAAACATAATTAAAATTGAATGCAGTCAATCATAGAAAAAATTATATTTAGCTTCTCAACACCTTAAAGTTCTTTTGTTTGGACCACAGGATTATAGTTGACTGCTATCATTTAGAACCTTTTTATTCTATATGTGGTCCACTGAACAGCAGCATCAGTATGAACAGACACAGAAATACAGAATCTCAGACTCCATTCAGACCTACTGAATCAGTATCTGCCTCCTAACAAGATCCCCAGTGAGTTGTATGCCTGTTAAAGTTGGAGAAGCAATGATTTAGAACATCACTATATACTTTCTTATTTTTTTCCTATAATAATGGATGTACACTACTTACTAAGTTGGAGTACAGTAAAAATACTAATTTTGTAATAAAATGTCAAATATCCATTAGGCTTTCTCTGTATCTGTCTGAGGATGAGAAAGCCAGATTCCCAAGAGTGAGCTATGCAATAAGTATTTTGTTTTCTGCTAACTAGGCATTAATATTTTGTTACTAGTAAAGATTTAAAACTATCTAAATGCTTCATTCAGGTGACAAAGTATTTGTGAGCGATAAAGTATCAGAGCTGAATTTTCACCTTTATCACCATTGAGGGACACAGTATTCTCACATGCATTCAATGTCATTAACTGACCAGTAAATAAATTCCTGCTCCAACCACAATGCTCAAGAACACATTGTTTAGACTTCACTTATAGTTTCCAATTGGATTTTAGGTTCAGGGCTCATGTCTGTTTTAAAATTCACACAACAGACACAATAATTACATACTTATATAATCGGAGCTCTTTTCCTCAGATATTTTATATGCTTCCTCAATAAAAATAGAGGTCTTCAAAAGACTAGGCCTCTCTCTATACTAATATTAGGTCATGTATATAAGCTAAAATACACTTCCAAGATGTTTTTAAAGATCAGGAAAAAAAAAAACCTCCAATTTTTATTTTACAATGGAAACTTGTCACACAAAAAAATAAAAAGGAAAGCATGAATGCAGTCTTCTTTTTAAGTGTAGGAGGGAAGGCTGTCAGAAAAAAAAAAGAAAACTATGACTAAAGAAAGGCCCAGTATCTTTGAGGTTGTGAGACTCTTCATTTTAAAAATAAAAATTAGGGGCGCCTGGGTGGCGCAGTCGGTTGGGCGTCCGACTTCAGCCAGGTCATGATCTCGCGGTGCGTGAGTTCGAGCCCCGCGTCGGGCTCTGGGCTGATGGCTCGGAGCCTGGAGCCTGTTTCCGATCCTGTGTCTCCCTCTCTCTCTGCCCCTCCCCCGTTCATGCTCTGTCTCTCTCTGTCCCAAAAATAAATAAACGTTGAAAAAAAATTTTTTTAATAAAAATTATACCAGTATTCTACTTAGAGCCATGATGTCTGTCATCAATACTGATTTGTATACATGAAAACACAAAAAACAATCTCCTGACTTTTTCCTGTCTAAATTTTATAATTCATGTGAATGCTGTTTCCTTAAGGGCTTATTAAATGGTGCTATTACTTTCCTGAAAATTCAGAATGCTGAGCTGTCCTTCAGGTAATTGGGTTAGTGGAGAGCCAAGTCAATCAGATACTTTGTGTATAAATGAATAATGAATAAAATAAATGAATATGAGTTCTACTTAACAAAAATAAATACCTCAGTGGAAGTCTGCATGGGGAGCAAGTATTTCTTGCTAGCTTATGTACTAGTGTTTAATCTCTTTAATCAATGAAGACCTTCAGATAACTTTTTTCTAATGACTGTGATTAGAAATAAGCAAACTTATGGCTATGTTTGTGACAGAGAAACTTAAACTTTCTAATCCTTGTCTTTTGAAATATCTGTCCATCTCGAAGCTAAGAGAGCAACATCACTGCCCTTTGTCTTCTTGTCCTCTATTCTCTAAAAAGTGAAAACGGATACGTTTAGTGTCCTAAAACCTTAAGCTTGACTTAAGGATTGCCTTCTTTCCTTTGTATTATATTAAGTTAAAATTAGAAACCCTTTCTTATTTAATCTGTCAGATGAAGTTTATTGCTTTCAAAAAAAGTTTTATTTGTAGTGAAATAAATTACCCTCTTTCTTACACTGAAACACAAAGAAGTATGTAATGCATTTTAGAGTAGTATATTCTTTTGTTATTCACAAGAGGTCATGCAGAATGGAGGTGGGTTGCTGGGATGCTCTCCTTGAGCTGATCAAGCACTTTAGTATTATCTATTTATAGAAGGTATTTCTCTTATCTGTTGGAAGGTTTTCTTTTAGTATGAGGAGAACCCAAATGATCATATGTCCAAAATCAAAATTTTACTCATACATGCAAAAATGAAATTTAAATCAATTAACAAATAAATTTTTCAAGTAACTATTGGAAACACTTTCCAGAAGACTTTCATGGTCTGTCTGATGGTTAGTAACCAGAAATAAACATGTTTTGTGATGGCTTGACTCCCATGCTTTTAATAAATTGTTGTATCTTACTCCATGTCACTTTCTCTAAGAACTGTTCAATTAATAATTCAACAAAAATTAAAAAAAATAATTCAATAAAAATTAAAATATGGCTTTAATACTATATTCTGGAGAAATTTTTTTAAATGTCTATTTTGACATGGACTTTTAAAATGTTAATGTTATCTCTTGAATTATCCATTGGGTTTTTCCCCTTGGAGATTCACTTTAGAGATGATCACACACACATGCTCATTTGTTTTTGATATAGTATCTGGTCTCATGTTTAAATTTTATCATATATAACGTCTAATTTCACTTTTAACACTTC
This sequence comes from Herpailurus yagouaroundi, assembly GCF_014898765.1. NCBI lineage: Eukaryota > Metazoa > Chordata > Mammalia > Carnivora > Felidae > Herpailurus > Herpailurus yagouaroundi. The sequence goes on from NW_024412394.1 coordinate 60,471,878, forward strand.
TTAATTCCTTTTACTCTGTCACAAGTCCAATGTTTTGTTGCCATTTTATTTCTTTTTATCTCTAATGTGGTTACCTCTCCACTTAAAACTCTTAAAAATGATTGTCATTTTGAATTCCAAACCAGAAGAGTTGATTTTAAAATGGACTATGATATGAAACAAGCAAATTATTATAATATTAAACACATTGAGGTAACTGGAAGTTTTGCTCAAGTCTAAAAAACAATTAAAATGTAAAGAAATACATTAACATAAAAATGTATAAACTGTGTGACTCTAATATTAAGAACATACTTTGAATTGTTTCAGTATTAACTCTACTATTATATTATTGTATTTAAAAAAAACTGTTTAAATTCACTCTCAGGGTTAGGAAATGAATAGTATAAAATGAGTTCAGATAAAAATACCACAAATATGGGCTTTTCCTGAGATATTATAACTGAAATTTAGGAATTGTCATTAAGATTCTAAGTTTTGTTTTCATTTTCTGTTCAACTTCAAAATGTCATCGGGGTGCCTAGGTGGCTCAGTCAGTTAAGCATCCGACTTTGGCTCAGGTCATGATCTCATGGTTCATGAGTTCAAGCCTTGTGTCAGGTTCTGTGCTGACAGCTCAGAGCCTGGAACCTGCTACGGATTCTGTGTCTCCCTCTCTCTCTGCCCTTTCCCCACTCATGTTCTCTCTCTCTCTCTCTCTCCTCTCTCTCTCTCTCTCTCTCTCTCTTTCTCTCTCTCAAAAATAAATAAACATTTAAAAACATTTTAAAAGATCATTGAAAATCTGCCATTTGCTGGATTCTCTGGTAAGCATAGATTAAATGAAGATGGAACAATGTAGTGTGTATACAAGTGTCAGAGGCTGGTGAGTAAACAGTCCTGTAAACAAATAAATGTCATTCAGGATGCCAATGAATCCTGCTTATGGAAATTGAGCATGTGGGGGAGCCTAGGTTACTCAGTCCGTTAAGCATCTGACTTCTGCTCAGGTCATGATCTCACGGTTTGTGAGTTCGGGCCCTGCATCAGGCTCTGTGCTGACAGCTCAGAGACTGGAGCCTGTTTCAGATTCTGTGTCTCCCTCTTTCCCTGCCCCTCCCCCGTTCATGCTCTGTCTCTCTGTCTCAAAAATAAATAAACGTTAAAAAATTTTTTAAAAAAAGGAAATTGAGCATGTAATAAGGAGGGGCAGTCTAGAGAATGTGGTCTGGTCTGAAGGAAGCCCTTGCAGAGCATGTGAGGCTGAACTGAGATATGGATGATGAGTTTGCTGGTAGACAAGGGAAAAGGCAAGGCTAACGGGGAGCATTTTAGTAGGAGAAAACAAATTCTCCAAAGTCGTGGAAATATACAACAGTGCAGAATATTTAGCAACCGCAAATAATTTACTCTGGTTTACATCTAGGAATTTAAAGATCAAATCAACATCTTTAATTATACCAAGAGTAAAATATAATCCCCAAACTTCCCATATGTGTTTAAGTTTCGTAGAATTTTTTTAAGTGATCGTCATTAACCCCTGTATGAAAAAGAATTATTTCTAACGTAGCTGCCAAACTAGCATGCTTGCAAGTGGAGGCGGAAGGGAGAAGGAGGAGGGCTGAAAAGAAACGTGAGATTCTGTAACAAATGTGGAAGAACCATTGTGAGGGAGTGCTTGAACTTGGTTTTAATATCAGTTCAGTTCATAAACCTGCTTCTTGTTCCTAAACAAGTCATATTTTTCCCCATGTTTCTCAAATATAGAACAATATTTGACCTAAATAAGTGGTATGTGTTTTCAGAAAATCGTGTTACTTAAGAGACAAAAATTGATTGTCTCTATTGGAAATCCTGGAAGAAATCTTGAAAGCCAAATCTTCCTACTCACAGTCTCTCATTCTGTAGCTCTTCCTCCCCTGCCCCCCTCCCTCCTCTTCTCCAATTTTCTATCTGTCTATTTTTTCTTTCCTGTGTCAGCTCTTGAATATCTATGGATAAACCTAAGGCTTCATGAATACAGTTTAAAAATTATTTGCCCAGATAATTTCTAATGTTTTTTTAGATAATATTTTTTTCATATCTGAATGGTGTTTACTTAATAATTAATAGTAGAGAGGAGAAAAGGGACACAAAAAAGGGGTAACTGGGGAGCAGTGGCAAAAAATACAGTTGGGTTCAATTAGGCATTTCCCTTCTGCAGAGGCAGGATCTAAAGAAAAGGAAAGGTATACGTAATGGAGGACGGCAATAGCCAGGGAAGGCTCTAGAAGTTCTGATGCTATGATTGATTAGAAAAATCATTAAGATACAATAAAATATAAAACTATTTTATATTTCTAAAATAGTAATTATAAACTTATTCATTGACTTATTACGTTACAGATATTTTAAGTATTTTGCCTTATTTAAATATCCTACTGCCCAAGGTAGATACATTAATTCCTCTTTGCAGAGAAATTCTAATAAAAGGGGTTAAATAATGGCTTCTTATTGACTCAACTGAGAACCAATAGACAATCCTTTTGTACTGGGCCCTTGTGCATACTGAACTTAATTCTCACAGCCTATGAAACATTTAAAATAGGCATAATTAGGGGTGCGTGGCGGGCTCAGTAGGTTAAACAGCTGTCCCTTGATTTCAGTTCAGGTCATGATCTCACCCTAAGATCTAGCCCCAACTGGGGCTCTGCACTGCCTACATGGAGTCTGCTTGGGATTCTTTTTCTCCCTCTCTCTCTGCCCCTTCCTGTCTCTCAATAAATAAATAAACTCAAAGAAATAAAACAGACATACTTATGCCCATTTTCTAGCTAAAAAATTGTGATCCCGAAAGGTTAAATTTATTGTTCAATTTGAGGACGTCTGCTTCTGTCTCCTGTGCCCCTTCCTCTCCATACTTTCTGGCCTCCTTAATCTCCACAGGAATCATTTTCCCCTTTCTATCAGCCTTCAAAAGCTTGTTGATTGCTCTCTAATTATAAATACTTGGAGAAAAGTGTGTAAATTGATATGCAAATGATCTTTTCCCCTTAGCAAATTAGCACTTTACTTCCATCTAATTAAGTAGCGTTGTGGAGGAAATAGATTTTTGAAAGAAGAATGGGAAGTGTTTGGATGTGTTCTGAAAGCAGAGGAAAAAAAACAAGGCTGTGGGATAAGATGAGAAAATTTAAGTGTAATGGCTGACAAACCTTCAGGGGGAAGTAAACCACTTTTCATCTTACATTCTTTCCTTAATGGTAGCACATACTTTAAATAAAGTAAAACTTTAATAGTCAGAAAGTTCTTGTTTTCTTTCATACTTTTGAGTGTTCACATTGACATATTATTCATTTAAAATGGATATATTCAAACTTAAATTACTAAATTCATTAAGGATTTAGAACTTATAGGACATGTTTTTAATTAGGAAAAAAATGACTCCTTGAAATATGTTACAAGAAGTTTCCTTAGGAAAAAAGTCACCTGTTGCACTGAGAATTGCTAAAAGATAAACTGGAGGCATATTTAAAAAATTTTAAGAGTTCATTTGGGCAAAAATCGATTCAGATTGGTTGGACATTATCCAATCTAGCAGATAGAAAGGAGCCCCAAGGAGCTGTTCAAAATAGAAGACTTTTGTAAGCAGAAGGGAGTGAGAACGAGGAAATTATACTAGGCAGAAGAAAATGGATTGTTTGTTTCAAGTAAAGTAATCTTGAAACAAGATGATGTTGTCTCTGAGGGTGATTACCAAACTAGTGCTGATCAAGTGATTCCTGACCAACTGGTTTAAGATACCATTTCTGGAAGAACCAAAATTTAAGTCTCAGTTTGGTGGGGTGGTGCTTAGCATAAGCAACTCCATTTGGGACCTATCATCTTGTTTTTAGCAGAATTAATGGGATAAAATTCTGCCCTTATATATATTTAGTAGGATTAGGCTCAAGGAGTGTGTGTGTGTGTGTGTGTGTGTGTGTGTGTGTGTGTGTGTGTGTATTTTCTTTATGATGGAACTGAGGCAGTTGCCTGAATGTTATTTTCTATGCTTGATACTGAAGAGAACCTCAGCATACATGTAATGAATATATAAGTATATGAATGAATTGTACCAATTTAAATTTAGTATTGAAACTAAAGCAATTGATATTCACAATAATATCCTGAATCCATAATAATCCTCCAAAATTTATTTGTGAATTTAGCAAAATGTTGTATGTATTTGGGGGAAAGCCTTTATTTTGTCTTTGTTAAACTGTGCTGCCAAAATACACAAATAGCTGGTTTCTATAAATCATATAATGTCATGTTAAATTATATTAGCCATTCTTCTTAATAATGGAAATATGTTTATTAATAAAATATTATTTACCCTCCTACCAATGTTGTTTTACTAGGTATTGCTATCTTGTCTATACACCCAAATTTTTTATTCACATTTTTATATATTTTATTTATTAAAATAGAATAAAAACTGCACACTGATATTAATTGAGTACCCTAACAAGGCTCAGTTTTGCTATTGGCAAATTCACTTATCTTATTTTAGGTGCCCTTTAAGACAAATGAAGAGAAACTGTGTTTGCTATTTGCTAGGAAATTATAATATATTGAGGGAGGAAGAATACACCACAAAACAACTAGGAAACAATTGAGTGTCAGATGCACGATTATGATAGGAATTAGAAGAACCATTTTATTATAAACATTTTTCTGGACAATAGTGAGAAATATCACACATCAGAGAAAAAAGGTCAGACATTCAGGTCTTAATCTGGATGTAAAAATGTCTTTTTACTATTACTGAATACTGATATTCCAAGAACAATTGAAAATACACAAGTACTGCAAATTATCTCTCTGATATGAGATTTTTAGAAAGAAGAATAAAAGATTATGAATTTTATATCCCCAACTATGGCCATTCCTCCCATATTTAGGATATGAATTTCTTAGTGTCTTATGAAAAATCCTTGTGCAATGATGCTGCCAACCTAGAGGGGACTCTACTCTTTTGTAATAGGAAGGGGGCCTTTGAGATTATCTAATTGATCACTTTTGCTTTTAGGTAAAGGCACTAAGACCCAGAGGGTTTGGGTTAGTTTAGCTTATCCTGTTGTAGTGCCTCTTAGAAATGAAGATTGGATACCAAATCAAAATGTGATCCTCAACCAAGAGAGGGTTTTCAAATATGACATTCTGTCTTCATGCTCTGAATAAAGTCATCACTACATTATAGAACTTGTCCAATAGCTTAGTCCTATCTCTGAAGAAAATATAAATTGATGAAAATTTCTACAATTATTAAGCATGCAAAATATAAACCTAATTCTCTGTAATGCATATATTTCTCTCAATGTTTCCATTCCCTCTCCCTCATTTTCTCACTGTTCCCAAGAACAATATATGTGAAATGTTTTTATTTTAATATATTTTAAAGAAGCCATATAAATATATGTTCTGAAACATGGAACATACTGCAAGCGCTTTCTTTTCATGACTACTTGTTGTCTTAAGTGTTTTTAATTTGTTGCATGGCAGATCTTCTGAATCAAATAGCAGCTGTTTGGGGGAAAGTATCAGGCACATTCTCACCAGGCCCATCGGTTGCTGTTTTACTTTCATTTTATCTCACCATTAACTATACAACAGCTAGAGCAGAGGAGTTGTTAACAAAATATCCTTTCACTGCTATCCAAACATACACATGACCCAGTGGTAATATTTAATTTTATATCATTTACTTATGTGTATGTCTGTGCATGTCTTACAACAAGGGACTAACACCCAATCAGAGAAAGAAAAAAGGGAGAAATTAACTAAGTAATTGTGTGAACCATCAAATAGGCACAGATTATAAAATGAGCCTTCCATAGGCTGGGATAGAATCACATTAAGTCTTTGGAGTTCAGTGGATAGTTAGATGTACTAAAGGCTGTGCTTTGCTGGGAAAGCATATATTTTAGTTGGAATTTTTGTGTGGAGGTGATTTCACATTACGATATGAAAAACTGTAATAAATGCATGGAGGTTTTCTGCCAGCATAGGAGGCAATTAAGGCCCCCTTTACCAGATAACAGCTCACTGGAGGAATGTAATGGTGGTAAAGCAAAATCTGAAAACAGATGATTTCCCATTTAATAGCCCATTGACTCTCCTCCTAGAGCCACTGTGATGATGGCATTGCTCTTTATTTTCATTACACAAAGAAGCACAAGTTGTTATGGTATTTTTGAGCTTATACATTTTCAGAAAGAAAGAGGAAGGAAGAACAGTAACTTTGCATTAAAGATAAATGCAATTAATTCAATTATTCATTTTAAGAAAGATGTTTTGGTTCTATTTTTATTGAACATGAACTTTAGCTCAGAATGATTTCTTTTTCTTTCCTTTCAACGCCCCCACCCCACCTGGGTCATTCATCCTCTATGGAGCCATAGCAGAATTTCAGAAAAGGGTACCATATCTTGGATGTATTCCCAATATAGACATATATATGTATTCCCATAATAATGTAATTATGAGAATCTCAGCCCAATACCCTCAAAGAGTTTGTGTTTTGTTAACTCAGACTGCCATTTGTGTATTAATGAATTTTTACTATTTTTGCACTAATTACTTTTCTTTCTTATGTTCTATATGTTCTATATTCTCATTGTAAGTATGTTGAATATACCTGAGTGTATTATTAGTTCATTTGTTTAACCATAACAATTAACATGTCTCCTCTTTGTTTTTTTTTTTTTAATGTTTATTTATTTATTTTGGGAGAGAAGGACAGCGGCCACGAGTGGGGGAGGGGCAGGAAGCCAGGGAAGGCAGAGAATCCCAAGCAGGTTTTGTGTTGTCAGAGCAGAGTCCGATGAGTCACTTGAACTCATGAACGTGAGATCATGACCTGAGTTGAAATCAAGAGTTGGATGCTTCACCAACTGAGCCACCGAGGTGGCCCAGGACTTTTAGTTTTATGTACTTCTGAAAATAATCAGACAAGCAATGATTCAGTCATCTAAGATTTGCTTAGATATGGAAATGTCAGTCTTCAAATAACCTTGTAGTAAAACAAATGTAAAAAAGCCTGGAAAGCAAAAAGAAAAGAATAAAAGTTGACTTGAGTTCATTTTATTTACATATTGCTAAAATAATAACAATTAAAATGCAAAACTGTACTTTCATCCTGTTGCTGGATGAAATCGTTATATTAAGAATTATTTTTATAAACTCGTACAGTGCTGAATGTCAATTACATCTCAATAAAACTGTAAAAAAATTTTAAAAAGAATTATTTTCAGGTTACAGTACAAAACCATTACGTCCAGAATCATAGCATTTACATTTCTTATATCAGAAATGAATTATTTTCATCTCTAGTTTCCTTCACTGTAAAGATACTACTCATGCCAGAACATAGGAAACTGATCATAAGCTATCATGTGATTTCTCAATTTCCTGGTCAAATTGAATGGTTGTACTTAACTATTTGGTTAAGGAGGGTCCAATTGTTTATCAGGCTGAGATTTATTTATTTTTTATTTTTATTTTTTTAACGTTTATTCATTATTAGAGAGAGAGAGCATGAGAGACAGAGCATGAGCAGGGGAGGGGCAGAGAGAGGGGGAGATACAGAATCCAAAGCAGGCTCCAGGCTCTGAGCTGTCAGCACAGAGCCCAATGCGGGGCTCAAACTCACAAACCATGAGATCATGACCTGAGCCGAAGTCAAGACGCCCAACCGACTGAGCCACCCAGGCGCCCTGGGCTGAGAAATTTTTAATAATGTTGCCATTCCTTAAATCAGGTAGCTTCTTTTAATTTATAGGTACTCAGGACGATTTTGTTTATTGATTGTTTCATTTTTTTTTTGTTGTCAGAACATGTGAATGTCCCTTTTTTCTATTTTAAAAGGAAGATTTTACAGTGATGACTTACATGATAGTAAATTGTTAATATTTGTTAAGTTTTTGCATATTATCTTCTCTTTTATTCAGTGTTATTCTACATTTTAATTTTCTTTACCATATTCTTTTTAAATTATACTTCTATGCTCTGGTCTTTCCATTATTTTCATTTCATGGTTTTAACTTTTTGTAATCCACTATGGAATTCTGATATTTTTATATGAAACACATATATTGTCAAATATACAACACACATATATCATCTATTGCAGTAGCTTTAAAGAAATTGTTTCAAAATTCTAATATTATGTTGCATGCTTCTCAAAGAATTCAATATTTTCACTCATCTCTTCAGACTTATAGCTTCACAAAAATTTAATCTGTATAAACTCTAAGAGTACTATTTTAATCCATCCATAACTTTGTATACTAATAGGAGGGGCAGTAATGTTTCTACTTTTTTTCAAAGCACCAGTGATGAGAATCAAATATGGCAGTGATGTAGTTGCTATCATTATTTACATCCACATCTTAGATATTTCTGAAAAATATGCAGTCATTATTAGTATTCCTCTTTTAAACAAAAAAACAAAAACAAAAAAAAAATTAGTATGAGGAAACTAGTGATTATCTCAAGATTTTACTGGTTGTGGAAGAACTAGACTAGAACCTGTATCTAGTAAATCTTTCTAATAGTCCATTTTAAAAATAACTTTTGTGGGGCGCCTGGGTGGCTCAGTCAGTTTAGCCTCCCACTCTTGATTTCAACTCAGGTCATGATCTGACATTCCTGAGTTTGAGCTGCATCAGACTCTACACTGATAGAGTGGAACCTTCTCTCTTTCCCCCTTTTTCTGCCCCTCTCCCGCTCAAGCGCCCTCTCTCTGCCCCTCTCTCTCTCTCAAAATAAATAAATAAACTTAAAAAAAATAATTTCCGTGATTCAACTTTATAATGGTGCATTCAAAATGTACTAATTCTCGCTGTTTATTCTTTCTTTTTACTTTCAAATCCAAGTATAATCTATGTATTTAACTCTATGTAATCTGTTGTCCTTATATTTATTTATCTTTCACCATTTTTATTACTGGTGAAATTGTTTCTATGTATAAAGTGACTTAATCTGATAATAACTCATACCACTAGAATTTACATGTGATGTTAATGAGTACAAGTCCAATGATTCAAACTCCATTTTTTTAGTTCAATTTTTTTTAGGACTTCACCTTCTCAGCCAGATAGCCCAAATGGATGATATGCATGGTGGAATGGATGCCAACTCTAAAGCTACTTTTGGAATTGGTTATTGTTGAGCAAGTTGAGGACCAAAGGAATGAAACGCTATGCAATGGTGGAGAGAAGGGAAACTGCTAAAGCCTAATTCAAGGAGATAAGTGGGATGGCTGCAACAGTGAAAGACCAAGAAAGTCTGAGTCCAACGTTGATAGGACAGAACAGACAAGATGTTGGAGCTAGTTATTTCAGATGTGATCAGTATAGAATAATTTGGGGGTGGCAAGAGTTTTTACTGAAAGCTCTTCTCTTAAGGGATCAGGGCTTCTTACTCAGGGATGCATACAATTTGCCCATTTTAAAGACATATTCAGAAACTGCATCCCGATACCAAACATCCTACAGAAAGGTATACTTGGCCATGTCTGGATATAGGTAAGACAGAAAGAATGGATAAGTAGTTTAAATTCATAGTCACTTAAAAACAAACAAATGGAGGCACTACTTTGAGTGTTGTCAGTAGTGTTACCTCAAATACAAAGAATAACAAGATTCCCAAGATTGTAAAAGAATTGACTCATGTTCAACATTTATCTTTTTCTTTACAAATCTATTGTTTTACAGAAACTAACTCTATAAACTACAAAAGTAAAATTTTCACATACACACAAATAAGAGAAAGTGTTTATCATTCTGTTCTAGACATAATAGAACTCAACTGTGAGTCATATCGGCAAAGTGACAAAAATTTCCACTGTAGCATCAAAGATAGAAAATTATCTTAGAAACCTCAAAAATAAGAATAGGTTGCAAAATGCCGAGCAACATTTTTTGACTAAACCAATTACTAGAAGCTTGAGAATGTATTTATCTCAGGAATATCTTGCAACTGCTTGTCTCTGTGACTGTAGATACATTTTGTACCACATTGAATAGCTGTAATTATAGGATCACAATCCTAGAGTTGAATGAAACCTTAGTGATCAACTGGTGTGATCCCTTCTTTTTATAGCTGAGGAATATAAACACCAAACCATTTAAGTGAATAAATAATAAGTGAAATCCAATGAAATATACAAGAAACTCAACATACTTATATAATAAATAAGAAATAGATATAAATTCAAAATTTGTTATCACTGTTGGGCAATATAAGAGAGCTAGGTAGAGAAGTTAGATGAATTAAATATTATATGGACAATATTCCCAAAGACAATTTTTAATATATATTGTTATAAAGCCTCTCTCCTTTAACTCTTCTTTCTGTCATTTTCTCATTTTACATTGTATAGAGCTACTAAATGTGTCTATACCACTACTGAATACTTTCTAATGTTCTCTCTCCTCTTTTGATATTATTCCTTTATTATTATTATTATTATTATTATGCCCAATTTTGCATGTATGTGTGAATATTGAGTGAATGTGTCACATTTTAAGTAAATCTTTGACGTAAAATGTTAAACACAAAACTATGAATATGCCACAGAAAATTGGTATGATTTGAGAAGAGATACTAAGGGTAAAATTAAAAGAGGGAAGGCAAAATTGGTTAAAACAGGAAAAAAAGTAAATAATCAGTGAATGTTCACATTAAAATTAATACTATAAATTAACTTCTAGAAGATTTTTCTGAATTATATTCCAATTACCTGCATCATGTATTTGTAATTTTCTAAGGACATGGTCATTAATGACTTAACTTATAATTTAACTTTTGCTATTTAAAAATAGAAATGAGTATATTATTTTCTGTTAAATTAACATTAATTTTTTTAATGTTTATTTATTTTTGAGAGAGAGACAGAGTATGAGCAAGGGAGGGGCAAAGAGAGACACAGAATATGAAGCAGACTCCAGGCTCTGAGCTGTCAGCACAAAGCCCGATGCAGGGCTCGAACTCACGAGAGTCTCTGTCAGATCATGGCCTGAGCCAAAGTTGGATGCTCAACTGACTGAGCCATTCAGGCGCCCTTCTGTTAACATTTTAAATCCACTAATTGTTTCAAGCTTAAATGTTTGCAAGGAACTTCTAGCAATCATGAAGATCATTACCTGTTTGTTGCATATTCATTTACAAGTCTTTGATTCTTTTGAGAAATACCAGGACTGAGCCAGTCACTACTGAAAACAAAACTGGAATAGCTTAAATGCAGTTCTAGGATCATTTAGTGGTGAGAGAGTCATTGCCATATTTAGTAAGTTTAAAGTTGGTATTCAGTAGAGAAAAATTTCCTACCATTGGAAGATCACATTCCCACTGAAATTGAGATGGTGTGTCTTTTAAAAGAAAAAAAAAATTAAAAGCATATGTACCCTTCTGATAGGTCAGTAGCTATTCTATTTACATTGTCTTGGCTCTATATTAACCTTCAATGAAGTTATACAGTGGCCATATTTATCTTAGGTTGGATGGTCGGTCATATACATTCTGTTATGCCCTGGACATTCCTGGTTGTCATAGAATACCAGTTAATAATGTGCCCTCCTTCCCATTCTCAAAAATACTGCAGCTTGAATAAAAATAAAAAAAAATTATATGGTTATTCTTGTCTTAGGTATAGTTTTTATTCTGGCATGCAGTCATAATGGATTTATTGGGTACATAAAATGTGCATGGGAGCATTTGGCTAAGTGACAAGGCATTAACGAAAGATGATCAAGTCATAATTCCTATGTTTAGAAATTGGTACCCTGTTGGGGAAAGAAGAAACACTTTAAATGGTTAAGACAAACCTAATTAAGTGACACAATAAGTGATATGGGCAATTAATATAAAAGTTTAGGGAAGTGGGAAATTTGGGGGCTGAAATGATGAGAAATTCTCCCCTTCTCTGTATTCTGACATTACCTTATCCTGTAGGTATCTCGTTGAGGGACATGGCTTTTCCATCTTACCTTTTTTTTATTCACTTTATGTTTTGGTATCTCTTCCATGCTCTGTCTCCTGCAGCATTAACCTCCATAAAAGCTATTTTCACCTCTACTTTGTGAATTCAGTGTATCTAGTAGCTATTTTGAGATGGTGATCCAAGCTTATGGCTTTTCACAGATAACAATTATTCATGTATTAAATGGCTGCTCATATCCCCAAAATATGTGGTCCTTCAAAGTGAACTTATACAGCTACTGATTTCTTTCCTTTGGTCTGACCTTTTTCCAAAGCAAGATTTCCCAAAAGAAACCATTAGGAAGAACATTTGACTGGTTGAATCATCACTATTGTAATTTCTGAAATATTTTATCTAAATCACCTCCACTGAATCTGAACTCATATTGACTTATACTAGGAGAAGTGATAATTTATCTGTATTTGCCTTGTACATCTGTGGACAATAGACACATTGATTATTTTTTATTTATTTGTGTTCAGAGGACCTTTTTTCTTTTATGTTCGAGTGAATCACTTGGGAAATGATGTGATATTTTTATGCTATATAGGTAGTAGAATCCTGAGAATAACTCAAGGATTGCTTATGGCTTTACTACATGTTTACTTTAGCTATACCATTATTTCATAAATGTATAATTTTAATCTTCAATATATGTAAAGTTCCCAGTTCTCTGGACATAATTCTCTAGACACAATTCAAGAGAGCATCCCTTTACATGGATAGTCCAAAGACTGTTTTGCTTTTGATATTTTTAACATGGCACATTGTATTCAACTGGTTGTTCCACCCAACAAAGAAAATGAATATTTATTTTATGTGTTCTTAAAGTAAACGATATTTGCCTTTGGTTTTCCTAATGTAAATTACATGATGATTACATAACCAGTTTTTACTGAGGTATATTTGCGACAATACTTTTGTGAGAATTTGATTAATGAAACTATCTAAATCTTAAAGTCAACCACTCAATTTTAAATATATCTTTGATTTTTCAAGACTTTGAAAACCTCCTAAAGATTGAAAAATGCACTTATATACATAACAACACTAAGATAAGCCGTAGATAATTATTGTAATTTTCTCTTCATAGGAGGATTTGAAGAATTATCCTCCTGTATGGATAACCTCTTATGCAAACAGTGTCCAGAGAAAAGATCTAATCCTCATTAAAAGTGGTTATGCTTGGTTAGCCTCTATGTTTAATAGAAAATCAAGACTTGCTAGTGCAAAGATAGTGTGTGTTGATTCAGAAGATTATAGCAGTGATTTTCTAGAAGCCAATGAAAGGTACTAAAACAAATCAATAATCTAACTGGTGCATTTTTTAAAGTCTTAAAGAAAACCTGAATGCATAATATCCTCATGAATTGGCTTTAGTTCTGTTTTTACAATAAACTTTTAATTCAGATTGCATACAAGCAGGAATCAACTGTGACAGCAAGGAGCATAAACATTTATAATCACTTGCTTTGATAGGAACCAAATCTATGACAGTTTAATTGAGGACTGCAGTACCCACAAATGAAGATAGGAATTTATATTGGTGGAAATTATATCATATATCCAAACTAGCATATTGTCAAAAACACAAAGTAATGATTGCATGTTTGAAAAATGTACATAAAGAGACTATAAAATTATGTGAGTGCTATGTATGTTTAGCATTTTATGTGCACAACTGTCTTCTCTTTGGTTGAATTGTAAGTCTTTTACATATTTTAAAAACTGAAAAAGTATAGATGACAAAAAACACTGAGTTTGTGTTTTGAAATGAAAACCTCTACTTGTTAATCATTTTATTTTCATAACATTTCCACAACATAGAAACCAAGTCAGAAGAGCAAAATATTAGATTTTGCATTTGTTAGGTTTATTGGTCTGCCTGCAACCTTGCTTTTAGACAGAAACTTACTACCTGCTTAAAAGTATCAAGATATTAATTTTTAATAATATTTTCCCTAAGTTGTATTTTGTTCTTTGTTTTCAGTATCTTACATTTTATATTTTTTCAGATTAAATACTATCCAGTATGTAGTCAAATATCAGCATATATCAATTCATTTATGTATATACAATTACTTAAGTATTTATTAAACACCAGGCACTAAACTATGTTTAACAAATGAAAACATGAATTCCTCCCAAATATGCCTTATATAACAATATAAAACAAATAATTCTGATTTACATGCTTTTATATTGATACACAGAAACAGGCAACCCTTTGGAGGGAAATATCAGAAAAATGAATATTATTTCATGTTTCAAATAGTGCTATCCTGAGTGATGCAGAGCTATTAGAAAATAGTACAGGATCTTTGATATGAGAATGTACTTAAAGAATAAAACCCAGTACTCATATGTCTGATGTTCTTGGAGTGCATAAAAACCTTATCAGGAAAGTGAGTCTGGGAAGATTCATTGCAGGTGGCCTGGCCTGGCTCTCCTTTGTGGCTGGTCCCGCTTCCCACAGCTCACCTGGTTTTGCTCACCAGACCAGCACACGATAGGCACATCACTTGTTGCACTCTCTCTTTTAATTCTTTATCTTTTAATGATTTGTCTGGCTGATGTCTACTTTTCCTGGGAGGAAAGTGAAGCTATTTGAAATCTTGGTTTTAAAGGCTATTCCTTGTGACTGTGCTATAATGAGGGCCCAGTCCATTTCCCATTGAGCTGTGCAAAGAATACAAAATACACACTACCAGAGAGGAGATGAGAGTGTGAAATGAGATGATAAGGGGGATAAAGGTCCTGTGGCTATACCTCTAGAGATGCAGGCTTAAAAATATAAAGCAGGGGCGCCTGGGTGGCGCAGTCGGTTAAGCGTCCGACTTCAGCCAGGTCACGATCTCGCGGTCTGTGAGTTCGAGCCCCGCGTCGGGCTCTGGGCTGATGGCTCAGAGCCTGGAGCCTGTTTCTGATTCTGTGTCTCCCTCTCTCTCTGCCCCTCCCCTGTTCATGCTCTGTCTCTCTCTGTCCCCAAAATAAATGAACGTTGAAAAAAAAAATTTAAAAAGTATATATATATATAAAGCAAAGTTATAGCCTATAGATAATTGAGAATTATCTATGTGTACGTGAAGTGTGTGTGGAGGGGGGGCGGTTAGAGGTAAGAACTGTACACAAATTAATAGCTAAAGCAGAAATGATAAAATGTGCAGATGGTTGTGAATACATTACCAAATGGTACTTGCCCAAATGCAGTAAAATTAGGTTTAAAAATAATTTCAAGAATTCTGTTGAGGTAATAAAAAGCATCTAATCTGAAAGCCAAAGATATTTGAAATTATTTGGATTAATTTATCACAGCCATGGCAGGCATAAGAATCAAATGATATGAGTCTGATAACTGTCAGCAGCTAATAATAATAGATCAGGCCATTGAGTACACGCGATACGCTAGATAAAATATGCCCCTTATTTCATTGAATTACATAAACAGCTCCCCATTGTATTTGTATTTCCATTTAATACATGAAGAAATTTACGTTTAGAAGATGAAACAACTTACCCAAATCACATATGATGTGGCACAGTCAAGATCTGAATCCATATCTTTGACACCAGGAGCTGTTTTTTAAAAAAAGAAAATGAGGGGCGCCTGGGTGGCGCAGTCGGTTAAGCGTCCGACTTCAGCCAGGTCACGATCTCGCGGTCCGTGAGTTCGAGCCCCGCGTCGGGCTCTGGGCTGATGGCTCAGAACCTGGAGCCTGTTTCCGATTCTGTGTCTCCCTCTCTCTCTGCCCCTCCCCGTTCATGCTCTGTCTCTCTCTGTCCCAAAAATAAATAAACGTTGAAAAAAAAAATTAAAAAAAAAAAAAAAAGAAAATGAAATGAAGTTAATTAATTAATAGAGTGGTTGAGAGTATAGGGCTTTAAAGAAAGCCAGACCTAGATTTAAGTTCTGACTACCACTGGTGGGAGTAGCTATGTGGACTTTGGTGAATTAGTTACCCCAATTGTGCCTGAGTTCCTTCATTTATAACATGTGGATAACAGTACATACAGTGAGCACTCAATATTGCTAATAGTAAGATAGATATGTCGCCCTACCTGACACAGTTATATATGACAAATACAACTCTTGGTATTCATCCAAATATTTTAAGAGATATTTTACTTGTATTCAGTTAGGAATGTCATAACCTGTCCGATCTCTTGTGACCCCAAACATATAGCTGAGGTTCCCATTATTATTTCTTTGTATGCAGGTTCCTATGTTGAAATATGTACTTAGAGACTATCGGGTAGTAATACTGCTAATGGAATATGGATGCATTAAAAGCAACTCTTTTTGACAACCCTTTATTAATAGTCAGCAATTAAATATATTAAGAAGCCTTGTTTCGCACACTCTTTCAACCACAGAACACCAAAGATGTATATGTTATAATTACAATTATCCTTTCTCTTCATTGTCCTGCTGAGGAATGCACTGCAATTCTGGCAGCCACACTACAGAGTTGGCTTGCTTTCCTTGGATTGCAGATGTCTAATTGCAGGCAACCATTTCATTTAAAATGGCTCATTAAAGTGGAAACCATTTAGCATCAGTAACATGGATCAGCATCCATGATTATGCATTTAATTAAAGTATGTTTTTCCCCACTTTTCTAATTTTTCTATCGATCTATCTATGCACCTTTCTTTCTACACATACGTACACACATGCACACACACACACACACACACACACACACACACTCCCACAGAACTATACAAAGCATTTCTTAGATACTAATTTTATTGCTTTGAAAGAGTTAAAATTCCCTGGCTAATTGTTCCGTGGAGTATGTATAGAAAGTAGTAATTATAAAATTATAGAATTTATACTAGGAATAACCTAGGAACCAATTTCTTAGATTTAGACTTTTCTAGATGTATTATATTTTACGTTAGTGAATATATTTAAAATATGAAAATATTATTTGTTGATTGTTATTCCAAAGATTGAAAAATGAGAAATATACCATTTGTCAGGTCCCAAACTACTGAGTTCACCAAGCATTTAAATAGGAATGTGGAAAGTGACAACAACAACAAAATTCTGATCTTTCTTATGCATAAAATATCAATCACTGAAGAACAATTCTGATGTGATGATATGTTCTGTTTCTCATATTATTGTACAAACAGGTTTATCTGACAACATTTGTTCAGAAGTAGGATGTTTGAAATTTATGGTCATTTTACTTTTAACATAATAATGGTTTTTAAGAGGACAGGCCTTATCTATGTTTTTATTTTACTATCAGCAGTGTGAACTATATGAACTGCAGTTGGTTGCCTTAAGTTTTTTAGCCATAAATTTTAATAAGTGAAATGTCAGAGGCTTTCATAAGAACAGCTACCGTTAAACTAGACAGTCTTTTATTACCTTCTTTTTCATTTCATTAGGAGAAATAAAAAACTATTTACTTCTGCAGAATCTAGAATGCTGATGCACTGTATCATGTCTAAATCTGAGGCAGTGAAAAATTTTCTTTTGAGAACTCTTGATCTTTAAAGAGCTGTGTAAATCAACTCACATGTTAAAGCGTATTTAACATGTATATGAGAATGTGATGGAGACTATATACAAATTAAAAATACATAATTCAAAAACTGCTCCTGCTCCAAGTCTATCTTGTGAGGCAGTCAGAAGTAGCCTCATGAGTTCGTTTGGTCTGTCTCAATGAGAGTTTATTTACCTCCTCACTGGATGTTTACATTGCATTTTCTCTTCTCTTACAAGGACCAGTGAAGTAAAAAAAGTGCTGACAGGTGTACTATTTACCACCCAACAGAAGAGTTATTACAAAATAATTGTTATTATCATACACTAAATTATTATTAATTTATTATCACACCCTTGTTATGTATAATTGTGTACCAGTTGCCTTTCACTCCATTCCCTTTTTCTCCCCCATTCTTTTTTTTTTTTTTAACGTTTATTTATTTTTGGGACAGAGAGAGACAGAGCATGAACGGGGGAGGGGCAGAGAGAGAGGGAGACACAGAATGTGAAACAGGCTCCAGGCTCTGAGCGGTCAGCACAGAGCCCGACGCGGGGCTCGAGCTCACGGACGGTGAGATCGTGACCTGAGCCGATCGTGACCTGAGTCGGACGCTTACCCGACCGAGCCACCCAGGCGCCCCACTCCCCCATTCTTAATAGGAGTGAGAAGCAAGGAAAGAAGCAAGTGAAAATGAGAGTTGGGAAAGAGAGGAAAAAAAGAGGGGAGAAGAGAACAGAAAGGGAGAGAAAAACAGCTACCCCACAGAGGAGAAAGAGCCATATGAAAAGAAGCAAGGATGACAGGATCCACCAGAATTGGAGAGAATAAGAAGGGCAGTTAATATTTAATATTTCAAAGAGTGAGGGAAGTAAAGAGGGGAGAAAGAGCTGTTGGAGTCTGAAGGGTTAGTAAACTATGCTCCTCACATACTGCACTTTACTTGAATGTTCTTCTTCAAAGTGTTATCCTATCTTATCACTGCTTTGAAATGCAAAGCAGATGATTGATTACTATTCATAGTTCTTCAACTTTCTTTACGAGCAAATCTTCAAGTACTTCTATGTGGTTTCAGTCCCAGTAGCTAACAAGTCTTAGAAATTATCCCAGCAGTGAAGAGAGCATTACACATCTTAGGAAGGAATGGATTTAAACTAAAAGTGAAATGTTAACTCTTTTATAAGTGGGCAATTCCCATCCTAACTTGGTTGCCAAAGGAACTGTTCTGCTTCCTTCACTTAATTCTCATGCCTGCCATTAAAAAAAAAAAAAAAAAAAGCTATAAAAAAAAATTCTCATCCTTGCCCTCAGTTACTTAATTGCTTTCCTGATGAGTGCTGAAAGGAGGCTACCAGAAAAATCTCTTTGTACTAAGAACTCTAGGAAGGAGTGAACATAAAGCTTGCACCAAGTCTCTGCTTACTTACTATAATTGGGAAAGCAGGATAGACACAATACAACTCATGAATGTTTTCAAAGACTATGTAAATTTAAAAAATGAAATACAATGTAAATTTTAGAATTAAAAAAACTGGAGAGACACATGAGAAAACATTCACACTTAGGGATTCTTTTAGGAAGTTTGGCAAAAAAGAACCTAAACCCACCTTTCATGTAAGATACAAAATAGATAATGGTGTTTAAATAAAAAGGTAAAAATCATAACTCTCACACAGATATAAAAATGAACATGTTACACATATTATATAACTCACAAGGGAAGCAGGCAGATGTTAATACCAATTCAAAAGAGAAGCCAAGAACAGATTTATAGACTAGGAATGTAACCTAACCCAAGTCCATCTGCCTGATGTGCAGCAAAGCCTAACACTGAGACATCAAGTATGCAGCAAGGAAAGGCTTTATTCCAGAAGCACGCAAAGGAGGAGATGGGAAGACAAGCCTCAAAATCACCTTGCCTCTATGAAAGAGGAGAAAACGAGGTTTTATAATCATAGGGTTGAGATTTCATACTTATTGATAGAAAGGGTAGGGAAACATGACTATTCAAGGAAAAATGGAGCATGGGCACTGAGCAAACATATGCAACATGTACATACACATCCCAGGTTTACTTTGGGGTGAGACTTAATATCAGAACTATGTAAAATTTAACCCATGTAACATACACATCCCGTGTTCACTTTGGGGTGGAGACTTAATACCAGAACTATGTAACATTCAACCCCAGACATCAGGAGGTTATGGCAGGACAAAGAGAAGAGGCTATGGGCATGCTCTGAGAGCAGGTATAAACTGGATGGTGTCTTGTGCTTCTTATCTTGGATAAAGAATGGGGGACCTTGCTTGTTCCTGGGCTGGAACCATTTCCAGGCTTCTGCAGAGAAGCCTGTTGTTAGTGGTGTCCGAAAAGGCACAATAACTATTAGGGGGGAAACAATTCTCTGAAAAACAAGTTTTAAACTTTTCTGCTAGTTTCAACCTCATTAACCCTATGGGGCACTGTTTCAGGAGTATACAAATAGAGGCAAAAGTGTTTTTTCCACCAACAAGGGAGGGGAAATCAAATGGATCCTCTACCAGACAAGACAGAATTTGTGTCTCTCAGGTACCTACAATTTTCAGACTTTTAAACTATTTTAGAATCATAAGCTTGGCCTGCCAAAGTCAAGGGTGCTATTCACAATACATAATCTTCCTTTGAATTACAAATATTTTCTCTCAAATAGTAAGATCAAGAACCAAGAGAACCTTAACAATACTCGTTGCATCATCTGCAAATGAGTAGTGAACAGCATCTCATGAACATTACCAAAGATAGAAAGCTTGACTACACAAATTATTATATTATATAACACATTTTTCTCACACCCACACTTTTTTCTCCCTCTACTGTGATAATTGCTTTATATTTTGGTTATGCCTTTTATAGAGAACTTCACATTTCACTTATTGTAATCAATTGATCTAGTCCTCTGGGGTGTTGTATTCTCTTTCTTTTATGGATAAAACAAATTAACCTCCTGTCTGAATCTTTAAAAGAAATGTGTAAAGGTTTGATTAATGGTAGACTAACAGGATCTGTTTTGAAGTAGAGGAAGTGGTACAATTATTTAGTTAATTAGGCTGTATTTTGGGGAACTATCATTTATTGAGGCTGTTTACATTAAATGATTGTAATCTTATTTCTTCACTTTTCTATAGAGAAGATATTTGGTTGTTTTTCCCTAATATTTTAAAGATACTATTAAGTGTCTAGTTTTGTGTCTATACAATACCCATGTATCTTCATTCTGTGGTTCAATTTCTTTTACTCAAATTCAAATAATCTCTATGGAATTTTTTCCAAGGCAAAAAAAAAAAAATCACGTAGAGAAATGCAAATACTCATATTCTGATGGTCTCTGTGTTTTCACTATCTTTATAATGGAATTCTGATTAGAATATAATAGTTTATTTTATTTTGGAAAGAAGCATGTCTAAATCCAAACATATCTCTTAATTTATTTTTTTACTTATTTATTTTGAGAGAGAGAGAGAGATAGCATGCACACACAAGCAGGGGAGGGGCAGAGAGAGAGGGAGAGAGAGAGAATCCCAAGCAGGCTGTGTTCAGTGCCCAGATGATGCTGGGGCTCAATCCCATGACCACGAGAACACAACCTGAGCCAATATCAAGAGGCAGACACTTAAATAACTGAGCCCCCCAGGTGCCACTTAAATTATTTTTTTAAAAAGTCAAACAAATCTGAACATTCACTTCCCTGCTGGAAATCCTTAAGTCGCCTGCCTTACCAAAGTGTACCAGGCTTTGCTTCCCCTGGCCTCTGAAGATTCTCTTGTTTCCTATCTAGTCATCCTTTCCGTGCTTTTGTCCTGTAGAAATAACATCCGTTTTCCAGTTGTTAAAAGTCTGGTTCTGTTCCCCCCCTAGTCATGGCCCACACCCTTTACTTAGTCAACTACTCATTGTGCATTTGAAATTTCAAGTTATTTCTTAAGATCACAACCTGATGTCTCAATCTAGATTAATCATCCCTATCACAACATCATGACCTTTCCTTCCTCTTATTGCAGTTTGTAATTATATCCATTTGTTAGATTACTTGATAATTCCTTACTCTCTCCAATGGACTATAAACTATATGGAGAACAGACACTTCATGTGGTCCTCTCACATTCCTATCTTCAGTGCTTAACAAAATGTTTGGCATAGAATAGGTGCTTAATAAGTATTTATTTAGGGGCGCCTGGGGGCTCAGTCTTTTGAGCATCTGACTTCTGGCTCCTGTCATGAAATTTTAAGATAATGAAGGCTATTTGTTTTTCACGCGTGGAATTTTGGTGAGTTCTTTATAGATTTTGGATACTAGCCCTTTGTCCGATATGTCATTTGCAAATATCTTTTCCCATTCCGTTGGTTGCCTTTCAGTTTTGTTGATTGTTTCGTTTGCAGTGCAGAAGCTTTTTATCTTCATGAGGCCCCGATAGTTCATTTTTGTTTTTAATTCCCTTGTCTTTGGAGATACGTCAAGTAAGAAATTGCTGTGGCTGAGGTCAGAGAGGTTTTATTCCTGCTTTCTCCTCTAGGGTTTTGATGGTTTCCTGTCTCACATTCAGGTCCTTTTTCCATTTTGAGTTTATTTTGTGAATGGTGTAAGTGGTCTAGTTTCATTCTTCTGCATGTTGCTGTCCAGTTCTTCCAGCACCATTTGTTAAAGAGACTGTCTTTTTTTCATTGGATATTCTTTCCTGCTTTGTCAAAGATTAGTTGACCATAATTTTATGGGTCCAATTCTGGAGTCTCTATTCTATTTCATTGGTCTATGTGTCTGTTTTTGTGCCAATACTATGCTGTCTTGATGATTACAGCTTTGTAGTAGAGATAACCACCTCACGCCAGTCAGAGTGGCTAAAATGAACAAATCAGGAGACTATAGATGCCAGAGAGGATGTAGAGAAACGGGAACCCTCTTGCACTGCTGGTGGGAATGCAAATTGGTGCAGCCACTCTGGAAAACAGTGTGGAGGTTCCTCAAAAAATTAAAAATAGACCTACCCTATGACCCAGCAGTAGCACTACTAGGAATTTACCCAAGGGATACAGGAGTGCTGATGCATAGGGACACTTGTACCCCAATGTTTATAGCAGCACTCTCAACAATAGCCAAATTATGGAAAGAGCCTAAATGTCCATCAACTGATGAATGGATAAAGAAGTTGTGGTTTATATACAATGATATACTACTTGGCAATGAGAAAGAATGAAATGTGTCCTTTTGTAGCAATGTGGATGGGAATGGAGAGTGTTATGCTAAGTGAAATAAGTCATACAGAGAAAGACAGATACCATATGTTTTCACTCTTATGTGGATCCTGAGAAACTTAACAGAAGACCATGGGGAAGGGGAAGGGAAAAAAAAAAAGTTACAGAGGGAGAGAGCCAAACCATAAGAGACTCTTTAAAACTGAGAATAAACTGAAGGTTGATGGGGAGTGGGAGGGTGGGGAGGGTGAGTGATAGGCATTGAGGAGGACACCTGTTGGGATGAGCACTGGGTGTTGTATGGAAACCAATTTGACATAATTTCATATTAAAAAAATAAAATAAAATAATTAAGACTTTAAGGGGTGCCTGGGTGGCTTAGTCAGTTAAATATTTGACTTCGACTCAGGTCATGACTCAGGTCATGAGTTCAAGCCGTGTGTGAAGCCAGCTACAGATTCTGTGTCTCCATCTCTTTGCCCCACCACCTCTTGTGCTCTGTCTGTCTGTCTCTCTCTCTCTCAAAAATAAAGGAACATTAATTTTTTTTTAATAATAAGCATTTATTTAATAAATAAATTTAGTGTTTGACATTCTCTTCCTGAATGTGATATGACAATTAAAATGTCTGTTAGTAATTTCATGTCCAAAGTAAATAACTGTTACTGTTCCACAAAAGTGAATTGTTGAAAGAGTTGTTTTCATCACCCCTTTAGAATACATGGTATTAACTAAAATAACTAGTGGTTGCTAATTTTAAAACTTTTATTGACTTAGGTAAATATTTGTTTTTAGCTATGTTTCACCAGATGAACTGTATTTCTGTGGAATAACTAATTTCCAAAGACCTTTTACCAGAAATATTTATATCTTTTATACCAAATTATTTATTTTATACCTATTATATCTACATATTATTTATTTGTTTTATATTAAAAAATTCAGTTACACATTGCCCATTTTGAAGAAAATGATGCTAAAAGTTTTAGAAAATGGACAAGATGAGCTTTTAAAGTTATCATTTTTATGTAATGGATTAGTTATAAGTGTATTTTTTAATTTAATTAATTAATTAATTTGTTTATTTTTGAGAGACGGAGACAAAGCAGGAGCAGGGCAGGGTCAGAGAGAGAAGAACACACACAGAATCCGAAGCAGGCTCCAGGCTCTGAGCTGTCAGCACAGAGCCTGACACAGGGCTGGAGCTCACCAACTGTGACCTGAGCCAAAGTCAGATGCTTAACACACCTAGTTATAGACATATTTTAAATTTAATATTTAGAAATGAACAAATAAAAGTATCTCAAGTGAAATGAAATAAATGAAGTGAAGTATGGGACAATTCTATACAGAAGCAGCAATGGCACCCATATTACTATCCTCTTTTACCCTTATTGTCTAGTTACCTTTGAATAAAAGGGTAATTGTATATATAAAATCTCTGCAAATAATAATCTACCTGTGACATGTTTGGGTTCATATTTCTTCACGTGAAATTCAGTTCAATTTCTTTTATTTATACAGTAAATGATGCCCATTTGTGATTTTGGCAATTTCTTTGAATAATATGTGTCTTTTTCTCCATTTATATTCTACTTTTTTTCCTGAAAGGGATGCAGTTATTAATATTTGATCCCACTTAAATGAAGAGGGAAGGAACATTTAATATTTAATAAATATTTAATATTTAAGCTGTATCATGAATGAGGGGTTGAAGTTGGCAATCTAAATGGAAGAAGTAGATTTTGTAGTACTTTGAGGTAGTGAAGAGTTCAGGCTTTTGAGAAAATAGAGGTTTAATGTAATTGGGGAGTGTCCTAGTCTGCTTGGGATACTTCAGGTAGCACGAATTTCTTGTCCCCTTCAAGGGTCTTCATAGGTGGATGAAGAATCACATTGACATACGACAGATTAACAGGAGAACATCAAATTTAATTTCATATGTACAGAGAATCCACACTGACACTGAAATTCCAAGGACAGTCAAGAAGATGAGGTGTGTATGTTATTCTGAACTAAGGAGAGCAGGTAGGGGTCTGGGACTTCAAAGGGCAGGAATGCAGTCCACAGGAAGATGGAAAGGGGTATTTGGTAAACAGATGTTTTCAGAGCCTCAGAAACAATGGGACTTAGAGGACTTTGTTTTTTTTTTTTTTAATTTTTTTTTTTTTAATGTTTATTTATTTTTTTGGGACAGAGAGAGACAGAGCATGAACGGGGGAGGGGCAGAGAGAGAGGGAGACACAGAATCAGAAACAGGCTCCAGGCTCTGAGCCATCAGCCCAGAGCCCGACGCGGGGCTCGAACTCACGGACCACGAGATCGTGACCTGGCTGAAGTCGGACGCTTAACCGACTGCGCCACCCAGGCGCCCCTAGAGGACTTTGATCAAACAGGCCTTGCTAGGTACCTCCCTGTCTACCACACCTAATTCATATCATAATATAGTGATCTATGGTGATAGCTCTCCTCCTGGAGCAGGTCCTCTGTCTAAATTCTTTTTAGGCAGTTGAGCAGGGGAGTTAAAGAGGTTTTTCTTAATCTGCTGGATTTTGATTGCTTTCTAACTCAAAATAATCTTCATGCCAAAGTGGGCCATCTTGAGAAGGCCCACTCTTGGCCCCTATGGTTGTCACCATAGACTGGGTGACTTAACAGAAATTTAGTTTCTCAAAGTTGAGGAGACTACAAGTCTAGGATTTGGGTGCCAGCACAGTTGGATTTTGGTAAGGGTCTTCTTCCCGGCTTGCTTGCATATGGCTATCTCCCGTGTTCTCATGTGGTGGGGGAGGAGGAGAGAGAGAGAATGGTGGAAGAAATGGAAAGGGGAGTACAAGTTTTCTGGTGTCTTCACTTACAAGGGCACAATTCCATCATGAGTTGTCCACCCTCATGATCTCATCTAAACCTAACTACTCCCCAAAGCCTCATCTCCAAACACCATCATAATAGGGGTTAGGGCTTCTCAACATACGAGTTTTGGGGGACACAGTTCAGTCTACAGTAATCCTGTGCTGCTCCCTCCGCCAAATTCTTGCCCTTCTGGGATGCAAAATACATTCGTTCCACCCCATAGTCCTGAAAGTCTTAACTCTAAATTTTAGCATCAACTCTAAAAGCTAAATTCCAAAGCCTTATCTAAATATCTAAATCAGGTTTGGGTGAGACAATGTCTGATTCATCCTGAGGAAAAAAAAATTCTCTCTAGCTGTGAACTTGTGAAACCAGACAAGTTATATGCTTCCAAAATTCCATAGTGAGTCATACATATGATAGGCACTCCCTTTCCAAAAAGCAGAACTACAAAAGAAAGAAGTGACAGGTCTTAAACAAGTCCAAAACCTATCAGGGGCAAATTCCTTTAGATCTTAAGGCTTGAGAATAATCCTCTTTGGCTCAATGTCCTGTCTTCCAGATCCAATGGAGCAGTTGTCCTGCCCCTGCAGCTCTAGTAGTTGGAGGTCACTCTCCCAAGGTTCTGCATGGTGAGGATCCCTCCCATAAGGCTATAGGTAGGTGTCCTATCCCCAAGGCTCTGGGAAGTCCTTCCTCCAAGGCTAGAAGTAGAAGCCCTCTGGCCTGTTGACATGGAGGTAATGGTCCCGCCCTTTGAAACTAAGAAGGCAGCCCTGATGATCTCTCAATGCTTTGGGGATCATTTTTACCTTTTCTTGGAGAATAGCCCTTTTTGGTAGCTGAGTAGCTCTGTGGTCCAGACTTGTAGAATCCAAGAAGTCCAACAGCCTTCCTTGAGTCTGTCTCATGTTCTCTGTCCCTTTTGGTTCAAACCAGCAGGGTCTTGACAGGTATAATTTTATCTCTATTCCTGGCCCCTGCCAGGAGGAGTCCCACTCATGATCTGTTTATAAAATGGTTGTTTAGCTACACCCTTAGGTGTTTCTTCAGAACAAGCTTTCTCATTTTTTGCAGTAGGAGTAGAATGAGAACTTTTAAATCTTCAAGATCTGGTCCCTTCGGTTAACAATTCCTTCCTTAATTCATCTCTCCTTTTGCATTTTACTGTAAGCTGTCAGGAGGAACCAAGCCACTCCTTCAACACTTAAAAATCACCTCTGCTAAATATCCAACTTTATCGCTCACAAGTTCTACCTTCCACAAAATAGTAGAATATAGTCCAGCCAAATTCTTTGTCACCTTGTAACAAGGATCACCTTTCCTCCAGTTTCCGATAATGTATTCCTCATTTCCATTTGAGACCTCACCAGAATTGCCCTTAATGCCCATATTTCTGTTATACATCTCAAAACTCTTCCAGTCTCTATCTATGACCCAGTTTCAAAGCTGCTTCGCACATGCTTAAGTATTTCTTAGAGTAGCACTCTCAGTACCAAAATCATCTCTATTAGGGTTCTCTGGAGAACCCTAGTAAGTGTATGTACACACACACACACACACACACACACACACACACACACACGCTACTCTAATGTATATATATTTGGAGAGAGATTTATTGTAAAGAATTGGTTTATGTGATTATGGAGGCTGAGAAGTTCCCAAGATCTGTGCTGAGCAAACTGGAAACCGAAGAGAGTTAATATGTATAGTTCTAATCAAAAAGCAAGCAGGCCAAAGCCATAAGAAGAGCTGATGTTTCAGTTCAAGTCCAAACACAGGAAAAGACTGAAGTCCCAGTTTAAGGTAGTCTGGCAGGAGGAGTTCTCTTACTCAATGGAAGGTGTCTGCCTTTTTGTTCTATTCTGGCTTTAGACTGAATTGAGGGCCACCTACCTTAAGGAGCATAATATGCTTTACTCAGTCTTCTTATTGTTTTACTTGTTAATCTCATCTGCAGATACCCCCACAGGCACACCCAGAGTAATGTTTGACCAAATACCTGAGCACTTTGTTGCCCAGTCAAATTTGATACATAAAATAAACCCTTACAGGGAGACGAGAGATAAAGATCCTGAGGTAAAATAGGAGAAAGAGACTGAAGCAGATTTTAAAGGGCTTTAAAGGACACATTAAAGAATTGAATTTTGTTCCAAGGATAATGGCAAGCCACTGGAGAATTTGAAAGAGGAGAGAAAGGTAATCTGATTAAAATAACAAAAGATCATGAGGTGAGGTGGTGAGACTGTGAAGAAAGGCAGGGAGCAAGGTAGTAAATACAATAGTTCAAAATTGTGGTTTGGTCTCAAGCTGTCTGTGTAAAATGAGTGTGGAAAGTTTTAAAATGCAGTGAAAGATTGACTTGATGTGGAGTGTAAGAGGGAGGAATCAACAACGGCTGCCAAGTGTTCAGTTTTAGCAAATACAGTTATGGTGTGCCATTTACCAGAAGAAATGGAGGAAGGAGTAAATTTTGAGGGAAAGATGTTGATATCAGTTTTAGATATAGGAAGTCTGAGGAGCTAGTGATCGCATCAGAGTGGTGCAGGTCTGAAGTACACATGTTCAGTCTGAGGTAATCTTACTCATTGTGAGTGGCTTAGGTTCCCCTATGGAGAGGAGGTAGAGATAAAGAAGAGTACGAGATTTAATGAAAAGGCATCTAGTATTTTATGGATAGAACAGGGAGACACTGGAAGCCTTGTCTCCTTGGTTGTCCTTTGCTTCGATTCAATATGTCAACATTTATACAATATCTAAAAAATATCTGCATCCAGAAAAAAATGGTATCATGGTGAAAAATATGTAGAAACCATGACTCCATTTGATCTCTAGGTTTGGATCATGTTTGAATGAGTTTCTCCTTTTATGGCTGTTATGTTGATTTTTGCACCTGTGAGCAAAATGGTTTTACAGGCTGAAGGTGTACTTGGGCTGTAGATGTGAAAGTGGATGGCATGCATGCAGTGGAAGAGGTTGAGCAAAAATCAATCTACCTCAGAATCGATTAAAATCAGGAAAATTTCCCAACGTCAACGGGATATTTAGGATGAGAATAATTAAATGAGCTTTAGAGGCAAATGAATTATTGATTACTCAGAAATACCAGGTCCAAGAAGATAGAGGTAGAGATGTATGACTTCCTTTTTTGCCCCCTAGTGAAAAGAAACAGACAACTCTTCTCATTTGAAAACTAGAAGTGAACTGTTGTGTGGAAGAATTGGAAAATCATAACATTATATGTAAAATGCAGTACAATTGGTACTTTGAATATATATGTGTGTGTGTGTGTGTGTGTGTGTGTGTGTGTGTGTGTACAAAAAAATCATTTCCCTTTTATTTTCAGAATTACCATAAAATTATGTGAGGTAATTTTTAAAAGATTAATAGCACATTTTTTTTTAACTGTCTTTAGGATTTGTACTTTGATGATGGAGCACAAATTTCAGTTTTGTATTTTTTCCCTGAGAATTGTTCCCATCTGCTCTATCTTCACAGCTTCTTGATCCCCTACCTTCCTTATCCTTTGAGACATTGGCACCACACACGCATTCATCTATGCATTCATTCATGTGATAAATATTTATTAAGCAAAAGAAGAAGTCTCCATTCTCACAGGGCTTTCATTCTAGAGCAGGGTTTCCCAAACTGTTGACCGTCTGGTCTAGATAATTCTTTGTTGTGAGGGCTGTCCTGTGCAATATAGGATGTTTTGTAGCATCCTTGGCCTCTACCCAATAGATGGCACTAACACCCCCCAAAAATGTTTCCAGACAGTGCCAATGTGCCCGGGGTGCCAGAACACCCCTGTGGAGAACCACTGTACTACAGGCAAGAAATAGACAATAAACAAACATAGTCCGATGGTGATGAGTGCTGTGAAGTAAAATAGAAACTGATAAAGAGAGGTAGCAGGGGCAAGAGCTCTAAAGGTTTCTCATCAAGGACAGCCGTCTGCATGGTGCATAGACACCAGAAGCCCTAGATCTCTTTGCACAGATGCTTATCATTCACCGAGAGCCTGTCTATGAAATTGTCAATTATGGCAAGAGCCTGCTATATTATTTATACGATTAAATTATTTCTGGTTCTTGACTATTTACAAAATGCCACAGTCGCAGTAAGATGTTTTTGAATATGTCAAGTAAGTACCTCAACTGAATAGAGCATTTATAACTTCAAATGGACTATCGCCTGCTATTGATTTTGCTGTCCTGTTCCTGCCACTGGGAAACATGAAGATCAATAAATCACATAGGCCCTCACTGGGTAGTTTGAAGGTATATTTATTTAAAACCATTCCTTTAATTTTTGTTTATTACGTTATTTAATCTATCTTAAAGCAGGTCTGCCAGTTTTTGATTTCAGAATTGTCAGAACTCTGAATGGGAGAGTCTGCAACACCTCAATAAATCAAAGAACAGTGGATGTGGATTCTAGTTCAGAGCTGTTGTTGACTGGCAGGAGGAAGGGGGGGACCTTGGACAAATCATTGTACCCCTGGGCATCTTCTCTCTCTCTCTCTCTCTCTCTCTCTCCCTTAATGCTTATTTATTTTTGAGAGAGAGAGAGTGCAGGCAGGGGAGGGGCAGAGAGAGAGGGGCACAGAAGATCTGAAGCAGGCGCCACAGTGACAGCAGAGAGCCTGATACAGGGCTCGAACTCACAGGAACTATGAGATCATGACCTGAGCCGAAGTTGGACACTTAAATAACTAAGCCACCCAAGTGCCCCTTGGTCATCTTCTGTTAAAAGGGGACTATTATACTTTAGTTACTTCATGATTTTCTATAAAGAAATGATGTAGTATATGTAAGAGCACTTTTAAAAATATGACTAAATACGTTTATGTGTATACATATGTGTATATATGTATTTTTTAAGTAGGTAAATACATTGAGGACAATTTGTATTTCTCAAATACTCTTAAAGCTGAGGAAGAGCAATTATCACTATTCCCATCGCTCTGTGTTTTTTCTCATCTGACCTGCTAAGTTCCCCTCCACTTTGCCGTATTTATCATGTCCTCTTAAAAGCTTAACATAATTTTCTGGAAGGTGTAGCCTACCCAGCAAACTACAGGGACACTGTTAAAGTGTTTTCCTTCTAGAGCACTGATTCTCTTTTTCATTATTACTACCAACCCCCAAGAAGCCTGTTTAGACATTGTTTTCCTAATTGCTCACCCCATGAAATGTTAATACCACACATTTGTTCCTGCTCAAGAACCAATTTTGCCCTTGGGGAGGATGTGACAAAGCCTTGCCTCCCCCATCATTGAGAATGCAGCCTTTAGGGCCTCTAGATTCTAAGTTGGGGGCTACATTTCCAGAAGCTTTTTAGCAGATTCCTCGGGTCCAAATTGACTGCGGCAAGCAGGATCTCTTGGTAAGCCTCTGCTATCCCGGCTGGGTTACCCTTCTGTAGTCACTTAATGTCTTTTGCTATAAAATGGCATTATATTTGCTGCTCCTAATGTGAGGATTAAGAGAGGTAATACCTAGGAAGCACTTAGCACAGTGCATGGTACACCATAAACAGTGCTCTTTATTGATATTTAATAACAGCCAAAAATAGAAAAGGAAAAGAGTAGGGATTCTAATGCTCTGCAGTTACACCACTTTGTACTTATGCAATGGTTATTCTAATTTATTTTTAAACTATATTCAGAGCTTAACCTATGCTTCTGTTTTTCGTTTATTATTAGATTTGAGTCCATGTTTCAGCCTGCCATCTGCAAATTTAATTGACTTTTATGTTTCTCATCCCAGATGAAAAAAGAAAAAAATAATAAAATAAGCCAGCTACTACTTTGGGGAGGACAAGGTCAGGGGGAGCCACAGGTATGCCCCTATCCAACTGGTGATTTCCCCTTAGAACAGTTGTTTTCAACCTTGACTGTATAAATTGGATGGAAGAGTGACCTAGGTGTTGGAATTAAAAGTTACCAGGTGATTATAATGTGAAGTAGGGTCAACAGCTACCATATATTCAAATAGTAAAGAATCCATTAAAATAGACCATCTCTCCCAGATTTCTCTTTCTCTCTATAAGGATATTACTAGACTTTTCACATTGTGATAGTACCCTTTTGAAATCTAGATATACCTTGTCTACAGAATTCATCTTTCAGAAGGAAAACTTTTCCTCTACCAACTTAGGTTCAAGGGGTTGGGCCTTGCAAATTAACTTACAGTAGGCATGTTAACAGGAGAAAAGACTCTAATGTGCCTATGAGCATTCACTAGTACTCAGTGATGAGTAACTCAATAAATAGCCAGAAGTAAACAGCCTAACAAAAAAGGGGGAGAGATTTCAGGTGTCAGTAAGAAATTATCAAAGACTTTATTGGACTTTTTGGAGCTAATAGGATGGGCAGTCTTTATTGATGGCAGTTGAATTCACAAGAAACTCCCTTGGAGGGCAATTAATGGCAGCTGTGTTTTCAGGGGACTCTGCTTGAGTCAGATGAGGCAGATTCAGGTTTCTTTCTGTATCTTATATAGTTCAGATGTTTCACTTTAAAATAATTTTTGGAGTCCCTGGGAGGCTCAGTCAGTTAAGCATCCAGCTCTTCCAAACTCGTGGTTTTAGCATGGGTCATGATCTCATGATTCATGGGTTTGAGCCCTACATCAGGCTCCATGCTAACAGTGTGGAGCCTGCTTGGGATTCTGTCTCTTCCCTCTCTCTCTGTCCTTACCCTAATCACACTCTTTCTCTCTCAAAATAAATAAGTAAACTTAAAAAAAATTAAAAATAAAATAATTTTTTATGCCCAAACTGTGAGCATCTGATCACTTTTAAAACCAGATAAGTATAGAATGACCCATAAATGCATAAAAAACAAAAACAAAAAACCCAGCAAGTTATATTTGTGTGGCATAACTGAGTGCTTACTGTGTCCTAATTTTGTTCAGCCAGACTAAATAATTTCTCCATGGTCAATAGCTAATAAATAACAGAATTAAACCCAGGTTTACCTGACTTGAAGTGAAAATTCTATTCTACCACATGTTCTTAATATTGCCTAGCGGTCACTGCTCACTTTAGAGTTCTAATCAGGTTACTAAGTCATCATAAAATTTTACTTGAGATGATTAGCAGAATATACCTTCTCCTATATCTGGAAATAGCAAATTTATGCCTCTTTATAGTTTGTAGTATCTTAGATGGACCTGATTGGTTTATTTAAAAAAAATATTTTAGTACACTGGGTTCAGTTCACTTGAGCATAGAAACTAAGAGCTGTCTTCCTAATACTATCTTAGCCTTCAGAAGGCCTCTTTCCATATCTTTTCTTCCTTTCCCACCTAAATTGTGTTCTCTTTGCCAAAGAAAAAGGAATTAAAATTGGAGCTTCTTCTTCTTGGTTTCTTATTCCCTTTGTGGTCCCTACCACTAACTCTGTAGGGGGAGGAAAAATTTTTCTGCAGCCTTCTTAGGGTCCTTGGTTGGGTCTGAAAATTGAAGTGACAGAGAGATTAACAGAAGAAAAGCATACAAATATATTTAATATAAGTTTTATGTGGCACAGCAGCTTTCATAATGAAATAAAGGCCAGAAGAAAAGACCTGCGTATATGTATGCTAGGTTTAATGAAGTTTGGACAATCAAGGAAGAATAATGATAGTTTAAGAAGTATGAGGTAATTATAATAAACTGGGGACATTTAGCAAGGCCCTTTTGTTAGGATTTTCTTGGCATCCCTTTGTCTTCTGAGATAAGGATGCTCCTTTCCTTCAGGTGTAACTAAAGAGGCTTCCTCTCACATGAGGGTTTTATGATCTGTTTCAGAGAATAACAATGAGGAGTTAAGGGGAGGAAGTCAAAGTGGCCTTCCTGCTCCTACTAATTTTACAAACGCCTCCAGCTTAAACTATTCAGTATGACAAGGTACCATATTTTTGGGTAGTATGTCCTTCATGAACCTCATCAACATCAACTTTCAACACAGGATACCAAGTGCCCTATTTGGTAGGCTCTATCATTTCTATTTTTTTTTTTTTTTTGGTCCTTAAAAAATAATTAAAAAGCAAGAGCTACCTAAGAGAATATTAGAGTAGACATTATATACTTGCTTTATTTGGACACTAAGTTAATTTTGAGCCTCCTTGTAGGTAAGGTGAAAAGCAATCAATACAAGTTATGCAATTCCTACAACTAAAGGGAAAATAATTTATTCATTTGAAAAGATTTTTTTTCACATCATAGGAGAAATTTATTAAATTAATTTTTATGTAAAGAATATTAAACATGATCTGAAAAGACTGCATATAACGCTGTTCAGAATTAGTTTTTTCAACTTCTGATAAAAGTTGAGGATATAATATCAACATACTACTCAATGAAAGAATATCCACTGATAGCAAAAAGTATTATAAATAAGACTAGATTTTGGAGATCTAAATTTTAGATATATACAACTTAGGGAGTACATCAGAGGGAATAGCTGCCATATCACTATGTCGTTTCCATTTGAGAGCATCAGCATAGCAAACAGCTAAATATGGTATGTCTGCTATTCTAGTGCTGATTACCAATAGGGTCAGTACTTAAAAAGCACCTGGCAAAGTTATGCATTTATAAAGGCTGATTGGCATTCTTAGCCAAATAGACAGACAGACATTTTACTTATGAATAGATGGTCAGTATGAGATTATATTGCAAAATTTAGTGCTTTGTTTTTTTATTTTTTTTTAATTTTTTTTCAACGTTTATTTATTTTTGGGACAGAGAGAGACAGAGCATGAACGGGGGAGGGGCAGAGAGAGAGGGAGACACAGAATTGGAAACAGGCTCCAGGCTCTAAGCCATCAGCCCAGAGCCCGACACGGGGCTCGAACTCACGGACCGTGAGATCGTAACCTGGCTGAAGTCGGACGCTTAACCGACTGCGCCACCCAGGCGCCCCTAGTGCTTTGTTTTTTTAAATGACTCTCAAAGCTTGATGCCACTCACAAAACTAAAAATAAGTAAAGAAAAATTTCTTATCCCTATACTCTCTTTTATGTCTCTTGTAAATTTCTTTTAAAACTTTAGCTCTTTAGGGTTCTTCCTATGCAGCTATATCTTTAGAGGTTTCCCAGTATCCCTCCTCATCAGGGTCACTTACCACGGTAACATTTTAATTTTAATTTTCAGAGGACTTCTTTTCCTTTCTTTCTGATTGTGTTATCTCACCATATAAGAATTTTAGATCTTTGTTTTCTGAGAATTTTGAAATCTGATTTCTTAAAACATGGACTAAATTATAATTTAATCCCATGATTCTCATCTTGTAAACTACCCTTCCTTGAGATTGTCCTGAACATTAGGGTGGCAAGTTGTCCGGAGTGCCATCATTCCAACTTGCCTGCCAGTTCCTTCTTATTGATTCAAAGTCACTGTACTGCTGCCTCTGGCATCTGAGGCATTAAATTGCCAGTCAGCCAGGCAAGCAAAGAAATAGCTTCTTTAGTTGAATAACACTCCAAGGAGAGTTGAGTGCTCTTTTTCCTCCCTCCTTCCTATCATTTGTGTAACTCATCATTCTAGCATCTTTGTATGTGAACATGGAATAATTGTCCATTTCAATCATGTACCTGCATAGTCTATATTATCTTCACAAATGGCACCACTTACAATCCAGTCTCCTCTTATTGTCAACGTCCTGCTACCTTCAAATTTCTATCTTGGCAGGTAAGATAGATTTCATTATTCTATCCTTCCTTCTAACGGTCTTGTTTCGTCAGTTATTAAACTGTGCACTTGCACTGCTGCATTCTAATACTGAATCCTTCACTTTCCCCTGGCAAATACCCATGCACAGAAGTGAATAGGCATGTACATACACATCCTTTTTATTATAATACCCTGGTCATTGATATACAGTTACCTGAGGACACAGGTACTTTCTATAATCCAGTGATGTTCTCCTATGACCATCTTGGGAAACTTTCTAATATTTTTCTTTCTGTGTCATATCTAATATAATTTTCATAAGCCTTGTTAGTATTTTTTGTATTTTTCTCTATATAAATTTTACTTTAAAATACTCTGAATTAGATCAGCAATTCAGCAGAAATTTAATATTCTTCCATATGAAAATGCATTCCATTCTTAGCCAATGGCCACCTATTTTGGTATCTTAAATCATGAATTTGCTGTAACCTGTTCAACTAGCAGCTCAGCATTTGTTCCTTTTCTAAATCACATGTTACACCAGAGAAAGCCTTTACAACACCTGGGTCCTGGGAGCCCTTTAGTTTCTTGCCTAGGACATCATAGCTTCTAGAAATGGTTTGTATGTTTATCATGATGGCATCATTCATACCCACATGAACCAGCAGGCATGAGTAGTTGTCAACAGGTATGATAAGTTTTGGCATTTTTCCCGTTATGTCCCTGATACATGTTCTAGAAAGAGAGTGTACTTTTTGTTTGGCTCTGTCAAATTTACATGAAATTCATTCTTTCTTCTTGGTGAATGACAGGATTTATGCAATTAGCTTTAATTCTTTCTTGAAAAATAGATTGTTACTTCCTTCTAAGTCATTAATATCTGGTTTCTTAGCTCTTTTGGAGTTTCTGTGCTTCATATCTGTGATTCATGTACATATGGATGTCTTAGTTTATTGAGTTTATTTTAAATAATAATATATTTAAAAACATAATTCAAAGATTATATATTGCTATTTTGTAATAACAATATAGACATTAATATTGATAGACACATCGTTCACTATTATTTGGGTTGTTTAAATTATATCTGGATACTGGGGCACTTGGGTGGCTCAGTCAGTTGAGCGCCGACTTCAGTTCAGGTCATGATCTCATGGTTTGTGAGTTCAAGCCCCGCGTGGGGCTCTGTGCTGACAGCTCAGAGCCTGGAGCCTGCTTTGGATCCTGTGTCTCCCTGTCCCTCTGCCCCTCCCCGTTCATGCTCTGCTTCTCTCTCTCTCTCCCCAAAATGAAATAAAATATTAAAAAATAGACATTAAAAACATTATATAAAAAATTATATCTGGATACTCATTAAATTCAGTTGAAAGTAGAAAGAAAGACCATCTATGTGGCTTTTGAGGTCACAGTGCATGAAAGAGAGAAAACTGTAATACAGAATTTATCTTTGGGTATTATTAAACAACAATTATATATTACTTTGTTCTGTGGCTGGCAAGCCATGTGCTATAGAGGCCACAGCCAGAGCCTCTGCAGGAAGATTTCAAATACTGCCAAGTCAGAAGGGGATACCAGCCAAAGGGATCTGGCATTGCAATTGCTAGAATTTCTCCTGAAAATGTTCATCTTTTAGACAAAAATAAACAAAATGATGTTACCATAGTACCAACCACATAAAAAAATCCGGGACAAATCCTGGTTGAGTTAATGTAAGTTATAGTATGATATAGAAATGTAAAGTACATAAATGAAAAATATTCATACAGGCAAAATTAATGAATACTTTGGAATTTGCTATTTCTTATTCTAAGAGTTCTTAGAAATAAAATAGACTAAGATGTATTATCTACCAGGGAATGTCATAGAATACAGACATAATTTGGTTCTACCATTTCTTTGATCAATTTAGCACAAAGCATATAATTAAATAAAAATTATTTAGTGGAGATAAAATTTGTATTCTGGGAGTTAATTATCCTTTTTCAACTAAAGGACAAATTAATGTTAGGGAATTCTGGTACAACTAAAGACTTTAAGAAGGACATTAAATATATTAATTAAACCATATGAAATTCCCATTTTTATAAGTCAAAAATGGTTGGTGTCTATAATTTCATATGCTTCAACCTAAATAATTTTAATATATTATTTACATTTGCATTATAAATATTTATGTAAATTTCTTCCTTTTCACCAGACTTTGAGTTCTGCCAGTGCAAATTATTGATATATGTACCACAGGATCTATCACAGTATCTGATACCCAGTAAGTGCTAAAAAAAAAAAAAATGTTGAATTGAAGGAATTAGTTGGATAAGAACCTGACAGTATTTTCCAGGATAATCATCTCCCACATTTTGATTGACTATGGCTCAAAATGTATGTGTATTTATTAATTACAAATCATATTCTAATTCATCATAATGCTATGTACATGATAAAACATACATGCAAATATAGAAAATTTTTGGATTTTTTTGTTTATTTAAGGAGAACAGCTTAGAAAAACTCTAAATTGTAGTGTAAAAATAATTATTAAATTTGCAACAAGTGCTTACAAAGAACCAAAGACCTAATTTAAATCTGGCTGTTTTGCTTTTCTTACTTTATTTGTTTTTAAAGAAGCTGAGTTAGAGCAGAGAAGAGGGACCAGTGTTTATTACATGCCTGGAATAAGAAAGACAAATTTGTTTAAGTTAATAAATTTACATATCACAAAAGAAGTATTATTTCTACTAAACAGATGTCAAAGCAGAGTCTCTGAGAAGTTAGATCCAGAGCCTGACTTAAAATCTGGTCTGATAATGACCCTAACATGTGTCGTCCCTTCAGCTGAGGATGATTATATTTCTTCATTGAAGTGTATCAATGAGGGTTAAAAATTGGATTTATTTCATATATTTTGGCATGTTATATCTATATGATCAATGTAAGGAAAAGTGGTTTTCCTTTCATTGTGAACAATCAAGACTTCTGAAAGCAACTGTTCAATGTTTATTCACTTCTTGGTTTCTTTCTATAGCAACAGCAATAGCAAGACAAGACTACTATTATTTATTAAATACTTATATGCACCAGATTTTATGATAAATATTTTATCAAAAATTGCCTCATTCAAGTCACAATTTCCTGGTTGAGATATTATTTTTACCATTTTGCAGTTGTATATACTTAGGCTTAGAGAGACTAAGTTGGCTAGTTTCACACTGTAGGTAAGTGGCAGGACTGGGATTTGAACATAAGTTTCTTGAAATTCAAAGCCCATATTTGGTAATCACAATAAATACTGCTTTCCTTCTCCTGAAAGCCAAATTTTGTGATGTGTACATGATGCTTTCTTTTCTTACCCTGCTCACAGAAGCTCAGATAAATGTGTTTGAAAACTACTCAATCATATCCATTGGAAATTGGATAGAAAATAAAAATATCAAACCTTGTAGCATAATCCTCTCTCTTTTCAATGGCATAGGCAGTATTTCTTCCATGGGTGCTGATTAATGGCACACTAAGTCACAGGGCTGTTGCACACATCTATAGCACCAGTTATAGTTACAAGATTCATCAATGTCTTGATGCTAAGGCAAGAAAAAGGATTCAAGTGAAATGATGCAATTATTTTTCAGTAGTTCCAAGATTCTTGTTTTTGGACCACAGCTGAATGGTCAAAGGGAGAGAAGTACTGTAACTGCATATCACTTGATTGAGTCTTGTGGATGAGTTGCAGCTAGACATATGATCAGTAGAAGAATGGTAGACTCCCATGCTTTCATTCACACAAGCCTGCTGGCTATTTCTTTCACTGCTTTTTCATTTAGCTTTCATGGCTTTTCTGAACTGAACAGGGCAAATGAGGCAAGACTATGCTTCTGAAAAGATATTGTCATTTAATTTCAAGTTAATATCAAGTTCTCTTGGGGCACCTGGGTGGCTCAGTCGGTTAAGCATCTGACTTCAGCTCAGGTCATAGTCTCATGGCTCCTGAGTTCAAACCCCGCATCAGGCTTTATGCTGACTGCTTAGAGCCTGGAGCCTGCTTTGGATTCTTTGTCTGCTGTCTCTGCCCCTTCCCTGCTCATGCTCTCTCTCTCTCTCTCTCTCTCTCTCTCAAAAATAAGTAAACATTAAAAAAAAATTTTTAAAATTAAATAAAATAAATATCAAGTTCTGTCAACGTTATAGACCTTTGTAGTATAGGGGAAAAGGGACTGGATTTGGAAACAAAACATTAAGATTCTCTTCTCCCATGTATTAGCTGTCAACCTCTAAGGTGACTTCTATTTCCTAAACTTCCTTTGTTCTTTTATTTTTCATTTTTAATTTTCTATTGTAATTTTCAAATATGTGCAAAAGTGGAAAGAATAGTAATAGCAAATCCTTGTGTACTCTACCTAGCTTCAAAAATTACCAGCTTACCACTGGGTGTTATAGGTAAGTGATGAATCACTAAATTCTATTCCTGAAACTATTATTACACTGTATGTTAACTAACTTGATTTTAAATTTAAAAAAATAAAGAAAAAAAATTACTAGCTCACCATACCATTTCATTTCATCTCTATTCCCTTATTCCCTCCCCCATGTTATAGCAGTAAATCCCAAATATCACATCATTTTATTCATAAATATTACATATGTATCACTGAAAAATGACTTTTTTTAAAAAAACACATATCACCAAATAACAGCACAGTACATAAAATTTAATAATTCCTTAATATCATCAAATATACAGTGTTTTAATTTTTAGACATCTCATAGACTTGTTTTTTTTTTCCCCTTTATGGTTGGGTTTTTAGAATTGTGATTGAAATAAGAGGTACTCATCATGAGAGACTGACATTATTGCACTGTCTGGATTTTGCTGATTGTATCCCCATGGTAATCTTTAGTATGTTCCTCTGTCCTCTGTATTTTCTGTAAATTGGTAGTCGGCTCTAAAGACTTAATCACATGTAGGTGTTGCTTGTTTGTTTTTTGAGCAAAACTACTTTATAGATGGGATTGTGTTCTTCTATCAGAAGGTACTTAATGTTTGGTTGCTTCTTATGATGTTATGAACCAATGGTAATCAGTGCTCAGACTCATTAATTCAAAGGGGCCAAATGGAGAGATTCTATTTTTCTCATTTCTTTCTCATTTGTTAGCTGAGATACTTCTGAAAGAAAAATCTCCCTTATTTACTATCTGGTTTCCCAGTTATACAATTTCATGTAGGAAAGGAAGAATAAATGCTTAATTATTTCCCTTTATATGCCAGTTTCCAAAATAATAAATTGGCTCATTGTCATCTATCAATTGTGATCAATTAGGTTTTTTTTATATGATGAAAGACTATAATGAAATATATTTATTATATTTTAATCCATTTTGGCTATTATTATTCTTGATTTGCAAGTTTGTTTTGTCCATTGTGAATCTCTTCAAGAGAGCCTCTAAACAGTTTTGACTCAAACCTATTTCTCATCAACAGTATCCTTTATTAAGCATTAACAAGTTTTTCCAGGTTTATCTCATAAATTATTTTGCATCAAGCCTAGAATAAGCAATATATCCAAGAAGCCTAGTTCATTTTATTGGGAAGTGGTATATCAAGACTATGATATGAACACTGAGGGTATTCATTGCTATTGAGTTGGGCTTATTTTAGGACTTTTCAGTGGAGCTGGGAAATATTTATTTTCTTTTTAATTATAATAAGGCACATCATGACTTTATTTTGATAATTCAAATTTAGAACTACAGGAATTGTATTTTTCCTTTTCAGTTTTATAGCTATATCTCCTTTTCTCAACAGCAAGAATCCAGTTTCTCAATGATACTAGAAATGATAGAATTAGGATATCACATAGTGAGTCATTTGGTTTATCCCACATATATACATACTAATTTTGAAGTTACCAATACCAACATTACACGTGAAATGTAATAAATATGAGGGATGATATTGTGTATATAAAAGCACCCTGTAAATCCAAAGTTAAGCTGTTTTTAAATAGAATCATGAACATACTTTGTAAGTGTTCCCACAAGTCTCCAAAGGGGAAAAATGATTAGATATATGCTATAGACTCATGCAGAACTTATATTAGCAGGTAAACTTTTACTGTAAATCTGAAACATTGTAAAATTGAACATTTTAAGTTAACATAGAAAATAATAAGACTATCATCATCATCATCCACTTCCAAAACCCTTTGTTGTGATATTCCTATGAACATTATAAGATTTCCAAAGAAAGATGATTTTCTGTTATAAGGAGAGAAACCACTTTGTTCTTCTTTCTTAAGATCAAGAATTTAAATTCACAATATAATCTGTTGTCTTCCTTACTGATAGTCCAAAGTCTTTCTGGGGAAAATGAACTTGTATATAATTATGAATATAATCCATGAAAGTATAATACTTATTATCTTTCTACTTTTAATAGAATCTGACCATTAATAATTACTAATCAATTAATTTTGTATTTATATCACAAAGAAAAAAAAGGACCAGAACTTTTTGAAATTTGTGCCTTATTTTTCTACTGCATGATAGTTGATAGTTTCATTATGTATTAATGTTACATATTAATAGGGTATTGCTGGGAATTTCTACTGTGTGAAGTAATTTAGAATGTTGATAGTGTGGAATATATTAAAATAATAATACAAATTAAATATTTACCAATTAATACAAATTATACAAAATAATACAAATAAAATATTATTAACTTTTAAGAATGTTCTTGATAGTGCTTTTTAAACTTTTAATTAATTTGTTCACTTTCATAAATTGAGGCTATCAATTATTATTAAAAATTACATGAGTTGAATTATGGAATAAAGGATAATAAATTAATTTTGCTAAATAAAAATAGAAGAAAATATTCAGTTAACAGTTCAATAGAAAAAATGTCACATTTTCTCCTTATATAGATTATTCTTTCTATAACCATATGATCTTGATGATACAAAATTTATGTTTGGTGAAGTCATTCATTGTATATTTTTAGGGTTATTTTCAGAATTTGGGATTTAGGTAAAAGTATTCATATACTCTAATTAGCTTATACAAATGTTGAATGATAATTTCATCCCAAAAATGTACTTTAATTTATATCAAAGTAAATTTTTGAAAAGTGAATAGCTGTCTAAGTTACATTTTGTGTATAACTGGTTGTCCCATCTCAAATTTGCTTAAGATAGCAAAGATACTGTGGTATAGAAGATAATGCAATGGGTTATGTTATAGGGTTTGCATTCTACTTCAAATTCCCTGGCCCACTTAACTCTCTCACCTGTGGTCTTTCAATTTGCTACTGTACTTTTAGTGAGCACTTACATGCACCAGACCTGTGATACCTGGCCATGACATAAAGGTAACCAAAGGAGTCACAGTACTCAAGGTCTTGTGAAGGAAATAGAATATACACGATTAATCTCTAGATAGTATGAGAGCTCTGTAGAAAGGAAGGACAGGGTGCCAGGTGAACACATAGCAGGGCCTCCTACTCCACATCCTGGGTGGTCAGGGAGATGAGGCCTGTGCCCACAAGGAATCAGGTTTTAGGGAGAAAGGATGAGTGATTCGTATAGCAGGAATAGCATGTGCAGAGGCTCAGGGGTAAGAAATTGTGGGTCCTAAGAGGAAGTGAAGTGTTTGTTACTCAGTATGGCTGGATCATAGAAATCAAGGGGATGGTGTAGTGAAACATGAAAAGGGCCAGATGAGAAGAGGTGAGACTGCGAAGCGCCTCATAAGCCACATGGAAGAATATGGACTTGAGCCTGTCAGCAATGAGGTACTTCTGAAGAGTTTTAAAATCCACCCAGGCTTATGCGTGGAGAATGGATTCCAGCAAATTGATACCAGAAGCAAAGGGACAAACTGTCATTTAAACTCGCTGTGCCTCACGACAGGATTGGCATAAATCATCTCTAAAATTGCTAACACTATATGAATCTAAAATCTCTTCTAACCAGTGTAGATGCTAGAGAGTTTTCAAGAAGGTTTTTTTCTCCATAGAGACATGATGAGAAGAAATTAATTCTATGTTCCAGATAAACAAGTGTGTTATCTGCCCTCGCTTGTCAGATATATCAGAAATCACACTGCACACTAAGAAAAACCCAATATGTGAGTATTATCTACCAGGTGGGTATGGTAGGTTTTCAGTCATTTGGAGCAGAGTAGTGGCAGATATAGCCCTGGCATAACATTAATAAAATATAACAAAATAACAGCTAAATATTGTGAAATATTTTCTTATACCTATAGGTATACCTAGCCTATTGGCAAAACTGATCTATATAGAGCATTTCATTCTTGGAAAGCAATTTATAAAACATTATTATAATGGAAATTGTGTTTTTTTCAATGCGTTGTTAAACACGAAGAGTTCAACACCTGGGGAAAAATGTTTATATGAAATACTTTCTGTTAAGAGAGGACCTATAGGCACTTCATTTGAAAGGTTTTATACTAGAGGACTTTTATAGGAGATGTAAAGCTCCCTCCCTCCAGGTTTTGTGTTCCGTAATAACATCTGAGGCCACCGCGATGCCTTTCCTTGTTAGTACCACTGCTGCACATTTCAGACAAGACTAGCAGAAGAGGTAAGTTTCCCTAAGGGAGTAGTTACAAAATTAATTAAACGGAGGGAGGCACTGGGATATTTACAAAACAAATTAGAGTCAAGACCAAACACAGGCAAGAACAAAAAAGAGCAATAAGAATCAAGGGAGAACCAAGTTTGCTGTGTGGCCTTCCCAACACTGTTATGAAAGAAACACGGATGATAATTTTCCTTAGGAAAACATTTCCTCTTCCCACAGTAATGTACATTTATAAACGGTTACATTTATAAAATTTAAGCATTTTACTCAATACTGGTTAAAAGATACATTCTTGCCTAAGCAAAGGCTTTATGCCAATCATGACTCTCAGAGTCTGCTCTAGAAGTCATTTGGAAGGTTGCTACAGACTGTTAAGGAAGGACGAGTTTAGGAGGGCTTGGTTTAAAAATACTAAGCCCTCTTTGAAAACAATTTCTTTAGATGGCCAACATTTGAATTTTAAAAGTTGCGTTTTCAATTCTGAGTTAATTGAAAATACCAGAGCACTAGAGTTTATGAGGCAAGTAGGCTTAATCACTGTGTTAGTTTAAAATAGTTGATTTGTCTGACAGTCAATATTCATGAATTTATCTGATTTTTGTGAAGTTTAGTCAGCCAATTGACATTAATATTTTGCTACTGCACTTACTGATAATTAACTCTTATAATTATTAAACCAAGTGGGAGTTCTTAAGGGCAAAGATGTCTTTAATATGTATATTACATATAACATAATATAATGTTATTTTGAAGATTGATATGAAACCATGTATGTAAATAATTACTTACTAAGAACTCCAGTGGCCAAGGTTCAAGTTTC
Organism: Herpailurus yagouaroundi; assembly: GCF_014898765.1. Taxonomy (NCBI): domain Eukaryota; kingdom Metazoa; phylum Chordata; class Mammalia; order Carnivora; family Felidae; genus Herpailurus; species Herpailurus yagouaroundi. The sequence goes on from NW_024412394.1 coordinate 60,516,525, forward strand.
AAAAAAAATGATTGCTTTAAACAGCTGATGAGACAATAGGGTAGGCAGGGAAGGAAAAAAGAAAAAAATTTCGTCAGTGATTGATATCATGTTGGGTTTTCATGCTTTTGTGGACATTGAATCAACATATGTTACAGTAATGATCAAAAGAGATATATTTTTAAACAGGGGAACTGAGGCTTAGGCCACTATTTTCTATTAAATCAACAAATAATATAATAACTAATGTGTTGGGGGAGATGTAAAACGTTTCTTCCTTGAACATACAATATAGCAAGTTTATAAAGTCATGAATATGTAAAGTTATCAAAATGTAACATTAAATAAAAATCACACAATTCTTCTATTACACATAATGACAATAATTGTAGCTAACTTTTCTCGAGTGGATGGTCCAGTGAAGCATGCTACATGCATTATTTTATTTAATTTTTAAAACTGGGACTAAATTTAACTTATATCCATGCATCCAGTAGAGGAAAATAATATTCTTGTGCACTTTCTATTTCAAATGCTTTTTCCTTTAAAAGTTTTGTCTTTTACTCCCTCAGTTCCATACCTTTAGTAGAATTCCCTGTTTATAATTGACACCTGAGTTATAAATGTTAGTTTCATTCTTGGCATTAAGAGGCAAACTCATTGTACTTGTATGAAAAAGTGATTAAACCTCAGTAGGTTACATAAAAGTAAGTGTACGTGATGTAAACTATTTTAATATATTAATGTGTTTCAGTAACTATCTTGTTTTAACTAAGTCAGAGCTTGTGATGTGGGTATTATTATTCATTTGATGTATTATCCTCTTTAAAATATGGTTTATGTAGTTCAAGGCATACACAGATTATTAGGTACACATTGTTTATAGTTAAATGACTTGCTGATGTTCTTGTATTGCTCCCTGTTGGAAGACACTCCAATGGTGAAAACAAAATCTCTGCTGTTTGTTTAATTGTGCCCTAGGGTAGAGATGGGAATGTGTCTAGACGTGAGAGAACACCAGCTTTAATAAGCATACAATGCAATTTAACAGTTCATAAAACAGTAAAATTTAATCCTGGACTGAGAGATTTATTAAATTTCACTCAGCAAAATGGAGTATGGGATATGAGAGCAAGTGAGAATTAAACGAAATGATTTCAGGGGTAATAGATTTTATTACCTGATAAAGTAGGGAAATCTTTTTTTTTTTCCCCTCCAAGCTATATCTTCTTAATTCATTCTTTGGAAATAATTGGCTTACATGGGAAAGCTTTTTGCAAACAAAATAAATAAGTTGGACCAACCGAAAGCTTTTGTTTAACTTTATTTGTTTAATTTCAAAAGCATAAAGCATCTCACTAAAATCTTATGAGATTAAGGATGAAAAATTTTAAACTGTAAGTTAAAGGATTTTGTATTCAAGGAGAATTGGCCACTTTTCTTTTTTTTAATCCATTTACAGTGCCCCCAAACTAAATGATGCTTGACAACATTGCAGTTTCAGATGCTGTCATTTTTGTATATCAAGTAGCATATTAAAAGATCCTTAGGCATGTTCTCTACATTTATAATCATCAATTCTATTAAAGCTTTGCTAAACTTTGACAATACTATATTTTTAAAACTTATTTTGTTTTTCCCTACTTTTCATATTCTTCAAAGAAGTATTAAAGGCTTTGAACATGCTATCAAAGAGTAGAGTAAGTTATAATTAGAATATTTCCTCCTATGTAATATCTAAAATTGCTACCTTTTTTTTTTTTTTTTTCATTTTGGGGGATTGAAAAAATTTTCCTGATTAAAAAGAGCCTTCCCCAAAGTTGGATGTCTCTTGATTTGCATCACAAAAATAGTAGCAGTTAATGACTGTGCAAAGATTAACTGTGTTTTTATATACATTGTGTCATTTGGGGCTCATTACACCCTCGTGCAGTAAGTAGTGCAGTATTATTGCCCCTATTTTGTAGCTTAAAAAATGGGATTTGGAGAGGTTATGATTTACCAGAGGACATGTGGCTGCTAAGTGCAGAATAGATTCGGTCCTGGTCATTTCAGTTCAGTTATAAAACATCATTAAGGCTCTTTGCTGCATTTTAAACAACAACATTTAATATCATTAGTTTTTGAAGGTTTAAATAATTTTATTTCAGTTATAGTTTTATTTGTAATTACGCAAACCTCTTAAGCAATTCCAATAATAATTCATTTTATTAGAATAAGGTTTGTCTTTTAGTGATCACTAGCTAGCTAACTACAGCACTTTATTTTTTTTAAAAGTATTTTAAATAGTTTAGCATCCTTGAGTTGATGATATACCTGTGAAAGTTTTTGTAAGCTACCTAAATATGAATTTAGCTATATTTAATTAAACAACTGAAATGTTAGAATTAAAAGATATATGTAACAAGGTTAGCACAAACTAAGCCTGTGTGCTGTGTATTATTTTGAGCTTTTTGCTTAGGAAGTGCAATTTTTGAGAAAGTTAACGCTGTCAGACAAAATTAATTTTTCATCTCTTGACATTGACAATTGTGTTTTACATCATCTGTACAATATCTATCCCATGTGAGATACTTAATACGTGTTAAATAATAATGACAATGAAATGCAAGCTGTTCGTTGATGGGCAACGTGAATCTGAATGGAACGCTCCAAGTCACTTAAATGTTCCCAAGAATTCCCTCATTGAGAGTCCACTCTTGACTCCAGTTGGAGAGATCATGGTGCTCAGCCAGGAGAGGAGTGCAGATCACACATTAGTCCTTTCACACACACACCTGCACACACAAATTGCCTCTAAAAGCCAGCATTGTTGTATTCCATGGCCATGGACAGAAATAATGTCAATAGTTGGGCCGCTTCTTTGGTTATGTCTGCTTTGATCATTTATAGAGGGAAGTAAGAGGGGCACCTGGGTGGCTCAGTCGGTTAAGTGCCAGACTTCAGCTCAGGTCATGATCTCGCAGTCCGTGGGTTCAACCCCTGTGCTGGGCTGTGTGCTGACAGCTCAGATCCTGGAGCCTGCTTTGGATTCTGTGTCTCTGTCTCTCTCTCTGTCCCTCCCCCACTCATGCTCTGTCACTCTCCGCCTCTCAAAAGTGAATACATGTTAAATTTTTTTTTAATTTAAAAATTTAGATGGAAATAAGAGAGGCAGGAGCACTTAATGTCTGTGAGACTCTTGTGATTTTTATCTGCCTTTTTCTTTTATAGCAGCAATTTACGTTAAAATGGGTTCTCTCAAGACAAATCTAACTGAACCATTAGAAAATGGGTGAGGAAACCAAAATGTGTAATTGTGGCCCTTGGATTTCTCAAGAAGGTTCCTGATAGTCCACAAGCTCTATTCCTGTTGGTTGTGCTTCTGGTTTCTCCATCATTCTGCAACATTCCTTTCCTGACTACAGCTAAAAGTTTTAGCAGCAAACTTTTATCTTACAAAATCATTCACTAGAAAATGACCTTAAGCTTTTGCCTTTCCTCATACTCATAGTAAAAGCTTTTTGGCCAGGATATTTCAGGGTTATATTTTTAACAAAACCAGATGCAAGGTTTTACTTAATCACATCTTACCATAATGTCCCCATTTCCTTTTTTAATTAGGTGCCTCCTAATCTTCCTTGGAATTAGAGGGGATGACTTAGGTTCATATTTGCCTCTGAATCTGGGTATTCAGGGTGACAGGACCAGCATTTCCCTGGTCTAGTTTGATAAATGACTGAGTCTAAAATGGTGTCATTAAGTACGTGCCTTGACAGGGTTTGAAGTTTGTCCAGATTCAAGATGCTAATTACAACTTTCTTGTCCGGTTAATATTTAGCTAAAAAGTAGATATGTCATGTGGGTCAGTTTCAGACACCCATGAGGTTAATCTAGAAGCAAACTAATGTCACCATCAAAGTATAATGTTTTCAATACATTCTGCTCTTCTTATTTCTGTAATCGTTTGGCTGAGAAACTTCATTGTGACTGAGTCGTCAGACATAAAGAGTTTGCTTTTAACTGTACATTTCCTGGAGTCAGACTGGGCAGTCTAAGCAGCAAGTACAGATCCCAGGGCTGTCTACAAGAAGCTATAGTGCCAGGACAAATCATGCTGGGTGTTCCTTGGAGACTCTCATGTACAAATGAAATAATGTTTCAAAGAACATCAAGGCCATCCTCCAGAGGAACAAGTAATGACAAAAGGACAATGTACAGATCGAGGGTCTTGGCAGAAAATCAAAGGGGTTCTCCCTACTGCTTTGATTCAGTGACAGTACGGTAAGAACATTGGAGTTGCAGGATTTGTTTTTAACAACTGAGTGATTCCCCTGGCACCAAAGCTCTGGGCTGGTGTAATTGTCCTAATTCACTCAATCCTGAAAATGATTCTGAGTTGGAGATTTCTACAAATGGAATATTGGCCTTAGTTAGTCACTGTCTGTTATTTGCTCACTGCCAGTTATCTGACTAAACAACTCAAATTAACTGGCTGTTTGGATATATTATAAATGCTTCTATATCGCTGAAGATAAATGTTTCTTTTCCTTTTTTCCCCCCTTAATATAAGGGAAGTGGCCATCCTATAATCATGTTCAACTTATTCAGCCAGTCAAAATCATCTGTGTTTTCTACTCAAATCAATGCCCTTTTAATGGAGCCACATTCCTGTGCTGCTATTAACTTTAAAGTAACCCGGGAGAATTCTCCCTTTTTCACTCAAGGTTTAAGACATTTGGCCAGATGAAATAGTGAAAGTATTTTATAGAAAATAACATATTCTTCTGGAATTCATTTAAACCTGATTGAAACTGAAAGATAAAAGTTTTATTCAGGGCTAGCTTCCTGAGCATGTGATTTGCACAGTAACACAGGATCCCATGCTTAGAAAGGACCCAGGCTTGGGGCGCCTGGGTGGCGCAGTCGGTTAAGCGTCCGACTTCAGCCAGGTCACGATCTCACGGTCTGTGAGTTCGAGCCCCGCGTCGGGCTCTGGGCTGATGGCTCAGAGCCTGGAGCCTGCTTCCGATTCTGTGTCTCCCTCTCTCTCTGCCCCTCCCCCGTTCATGCTCTGTCTCTCTCTGTCCCAAAAATAAATAAACGTTGAAAAAAAAACAAAAAGAAAAGAAAAAAAGAAAGGACCCAGGCTCATTCTAATGCTATGTTGTTGCCATCTTGAAATTCTTAATAATATATGAATAGAAACCGTGCGTTTTTCTTTCTCACTGGGCCCTGAAGATTATGTAACCAGTCCCAATTGCTGCTAGTATTTAAGTAGAATCATAATTTGCACAACTAAGTTGAAGAGCAAACACTTAAGGCTTTTTTTGTATTATTTGACAGTGGAACAGTTAAACATTTGCATTTAAAGAGGTCCAACACAAATTCAGGAAGTTAAAAAAAATATATTTCCTGTGCCTTGGCTTCTCTGACACCACTATCTATCTCCTAGTTAGTTCTCTGTATTTATGGTTCCTCTCTTAAGGTCAGTCCTCTTCCTATAAGTCGTTTTAACTCGGCTCTCTGTTCATTCTGGTTTTACTCCTGGGTGTCATTTGCTCCTATGCTTTAGTCCTTCTCCTTGAGCTGATGATTTCCAAATTAATAGCCCTGGCCTGCTCCTGTCTCCTAAGACATGATGTCATACATTCAGTCCATCTACCAGACATTTCTAATTACAAGTTTCAGAGACAACTCAAACGTATCATCTTCTTCCCTCCTGGAACTCCTCATCTACTGATGGGGATATAGCAATAGCTAAAGTCTCTATACACCTGGAGATTATGTTCTAAAGGAGGAGAGGAGAATAATACTCTATGTGTGATAAGTGCTCTGAACAAAAGTAAGGTAAGAGAAAAAAAGAATAATTGAGGGCATATATTTAATAGCATTGACCTACATTATTTTATCTCTGAATATCATGACCATCTTCTCATTAACCCAAATAATAATAAATCTGAGAGTTACTATAGTCTCCTTTCTGTTTGTCATTGCTCCTTTCATCTCCTCCCAAATCCATGATCAAGTCTACTTGTAAATATTTCCTGAATTCATTCATTTTTTTTTCCCTCCCTGTTCTTAATATGCTCATCTAAACAACTGTCATCACTTACTGGGATTATTTTAACAAGTCTGATGTCCTTGAGTCTAGTTTTGCACCAAAGTGCAAGTCATTCTCCACACACAAAAGTAGTCCTTTCTGAAAGTAGATCCGATCATGTCTCTCCCCTGAAAGCATTTTAGCAGCATCCCCTTCGCCTACAGAGAAAATCTGCACTCGTGGGCATGGCTGACAAAATCCTCAATTTTCTGATTTTTGCCAGTAACTCCATCTCTTCATTGTCACTACAAAACCCCACCCTCAAAATGCTTCATCCACAGGGAATTTTCTTGAGGTTCCTTAAAATTCTCTCTCTCTCTCTCTCTCTCTCTCTCTCTCTCTCTCTCTCATTTCTGAGCTATCCTACATCCTTTTCCCCTCTTCACCTGACTGCATCCTAGGCTTCCTTGGTTGTCAACATCACTTTCTTCTGAGTCACCCAATTTAAATTAGGGTTCCTAGTATGTGGCTGCAATGACACCCTGTCCCCCCATTTCAATTGTAGCTTAGAACACATTTTATTTTTACTGCATCTTCAATTACATTTTACTGCATATAAAGTCCATAAAGACAGGCACTGATGTGGTTTTGGAGTGATGGTGGGGATCCAGAGCCGACAGTCAAGAAAGAATTCTTGGGACATCTTTGGTGCAAAAAGGTGGTTGTATTAAAGCACGGGGACAGGACCCATGGGCAGAAAGAGCTGCACTGGGACTGTGAGGAGTGACTAATTATATACCTAGGAGTTGGTGGGGTCGGTGGTAAAGGCAAGGGGAAGTTCTCAAAAGAACTTTCATATGCTAAACGAGACTCTGAAGATATTGAAGGCCTCACTACTGTCAAGCTAAAGTTGTTTTTCCATGTATCAAATCATTAGCATTAAGGCGGTGGGGAGCTCCGGATTCCTGGGCATTCTGGGTTCCAGGCCGTTAAGCGTCAGATTCTTGATTTTGGCTCCAGTCATGATCTCACAGTTCCTGGGTTCAAGCTCCTCATTGGGTTCTGCACTAACAGTACTGAGCCTGGTTGGGATTCTCTCTCTCTCCATTTGTTTTAACTATTAATTAACCATTTGTTTTTCCCTTTCCTTTGTTCTTGGGCACCCAGGAATGCCTGAGGAATATCACACACACCCCACCTGGGAGAGGGGGTTGCCGGGTATTAGCTCCTGTTTGCTCTCAGCATGCCTTTGGCTCCCTCATTAGGCACTACATCTATTTTGCTTAAATTTTTTGTCTCTAGCGTTAGCACAGTGCCTAGCATGGGGCAACTCATTATGGATTGTATGTGTGCATTTCTTTGTGCCTTTCCCTGACTTCCTTTGAATCTAAATGATATTATGTATATGTTAATGTACTATTATCTAAATACAAATGCTGACAGCAGTTGGGCACATCATATTGAGCTTTTGATAGCTGGTATTTTTTCTAGAAAGAATAGTGAAATGATCCAGTTACATTTCAGTTTCAGAGTGTGCGTTTACTGCTTTTTTTGCAAAAGCTACCTGGGTTAGTCTTGAAGTTAATCTGCTGGACGCAGAGGCAAAGATCTGATATGCTACCTAGAGAACGCACAAGAAAACAAAGGCAAGATACTTTGTCCTTCAGGAAACGTTTTCTTATGAAATCAATTCCTCTCTCACCAGGAAGCAGAAATTAAACTTGTAATCCATTCTTGAAAATCTGTAGAAATGGCAGACACTGTCTTTAAATGAAGTTAATTTGGGTCATATAATTAAATGACCCTTTATTTGGAAATTAGGAACATGGCAGATTTGGATTTTCCTATGCATCTAAAGTGATTTAGAGCATTGGGGTTTGGAGCTGACCACCAAGAAAGAATTCTTGAGACGTCTTCTATACAAAAAGGTGGTTTTATTAAAGCACAGGGACAGGACCTGGCAGAAAGAGCTGTACTGGGATTGTGAGGAATGACTGCTTATATACTTGGGAGTTGGGGGAGGTAAAGGCAAGGGGAAGTTTCCAAAGGGAATTTAATATGTTGAAGACTCACAGGATGCGGGAGACCTAGCTTTTGTCAAGCTAAGGTTGTTTTTCCCTCTATTAAGGCATTAACACTAAGACAGTTGGGAGTTCCTGGAGGAATGTTATACTCTGTCTGCTTCAGGTATTTGTAAATGTGCTGCAGGTTATAAGGAAATTATCTACATTTCCTTCTGCCTTTGTTCCCCACATCACATCTCCAAAAAAAATGCTGTGAGTTATTTTTATAAAATTCTTTTTTTTTTTTGGCATCACAAAGGCTAAATTTCAAAATGTTGTATATAAATTCAATCCTATTAAAATTTAAATTAAACATTTCTTGATTAAAACAGTATTTTAAGCTCCCTTTGTTTTGCCAGGTACATTGATTAGAATAAGGAGCCATGTACCCATTTAAAATATTTTTAATATGAAGAGATTATTTGTTTAAGAAAGTGATAAAGAAGGACGGGCATCATTAGAACAATGTTTGCCTGATATGCTCTATGTGCTTATTCCATTTATGCTTATAATAACTCCTCATGATTTGGAGACTTGCTTTTAGATTGAGAAATTCAATATTTAAAAGATGCTATTAAATAGCAAAACAACCATATCATTAATTACACATTTCTAATAATTACTTATGAATATTTTTTCTAAATCTTGTGGCTAAAGATTTGATGTCATTGAGAGTGTCAAAGTGATACCCTAAACAGTTCCTGAAATAGTTTAAAACTCCCTCAGAGTCATGTTTGACATAAAATGAACACAGTTTGGATTTCTATAGCATGCAATTGGGAGAATAAGATCTGCTATGTCTACCTCAAATTCTTTTTTTATCATAAAGTTGGGTATAAACAGATACCTAAAACAACTATGTTTAAAAACATCTAGTCATGACATGTAATTGTCAAACTGTGTTTTAGGTAAATACAGCATGTCTTTATAACCAAATGACTTCTGGGAGTGTCATCCTCTAGAACTGAGCTGTCTGCTAAGGACTGTGCCCAAGACGGAAAGCAAGCATATTAGTGCCTTTCCAAATGAGCCCCATTCTTAGTGAGCACTGCTGTAATTTTATTTAATAGCTCAGGGCTTCATTTGCAGGAAGCAGACACCATGTTAATTAACAGAAGAATGCTTGTAGAAAAGCTTTAAGATACTGCTTGATTAATCACTTATTCCTTTTGATGTCCGTATTTAGAAAATAATTCTCTATGTCCTCTGATGCAGGAGATGGCCTGCCTGGTTGTAGTCATCCCAAAGGGGCTGTCTTCAGACTAATATGGCATCTAGGCAGCTCTTTTAACTCACCTAATCTTGGGGCCTCTGACTTCTGGTCGGGTTTACATATGAGAAGTTGGAAAATTTGTAGTTTAACCTCAGGGAAATTAGAAGTGACTCAGGTAAACAGTGAGTATTACCTAGAATTCAGAAGAAACAACTGCTACTTTTAATTAGAAATTCAAATTTGCTTTTGGTCCATTAATTCTGCTGTTTATAAGCACTAAACATAATTCTTAAATATCAAGCAGGAGTAAATTTGTGCTTTTTATATTTTTATGTTTTGCCAAAGAATAGTAACTATAGCCTTTTGTCTACCTAAAAGACTATTCTCATACAATACAAAAATATAAAGAAGAAAAGTAAGCTTTCCTATAATCCCATTATTTCTCTCTGTATGTATTTATGAAGTTAGACAGCTATAGATATATTTAGTTTTAGGGGCATAAGCTACATTCTGATTTATATCAAAACAATGTACATCTGAAAAAAACTTCATAATTGGAATGTATTCAGTTGTTAAAAGTGAGGTGAATCTATTAATCTATTAATACTAACTTGGCAGGGTATATTCCTGTTTGTTTTTTTTTAAAGCAAATTGTAGTATATCGCACTTTTGACAAAACCAACAAAAATAGAAGTACCTGGGTGGTTTAATTGGTTGAGTGTCCAATTCTTGATTTTGGCTTAGGTCATGATCTTGCAGGTTCGTGAGATAGAGTTCCACATCGGGAGCACAGAGCCTGCTTGGGATTCTTTCTCTCTCTCTCTCTCTCTCTTGCTGCTCCTCCTCAGCTCTCTCTCTCTCAAAATAAAAATAAATAAACATTTAAAAAAATAATAAAAATAAATACAATATCTATGAGTATGTGTCTGTATAGATCTATGCTGTTGAGAATAATCACCTCGTAGGAAGTTTGGAGCACAAATGGTGGGCTCTAAAATATTTTACTGGATGTAATGTTGTACTACTATAATAGGGATATATTGTTTTGTACTTTGAATATATACATTTTAACATCCATCTTTACATGTCAATAAATATACCTATGGACAATAATATTAATAGTGTTACAATATATTCAGTTATATAAATTTAACATGAATTGCTTAACTTTATGAGGAACCATTAGATTGCTGTATTTTTTTAAAACTGTAAAACCACATTATAATGCACATATTTGTTTTTTTTTCTTTTTTAAATTTTTTTTAACGTTTATTTATTTTTGAGACAGAGAGAGACAGAGAATGAATGGGGGAGGGGCAGAGAGAGAGAGGGAGACACAGAATCCGAAACAGGCTCCAGGCTCTGAGCCATCATCCCAGAGCCCGACGTGGGGCTCGAACTCACGGGCTGCAAGATCATGACCTGAGCTGAAGTCGGACGCTCAACCGACTGAGTCACCCAGGCGCCCCATAATGCACATATTTGTATATACATGTATGTGTACTTGTCTTTTTATTGCCATGAAGTAAATTCTTCAAGTGAAATTACAGCGCCCCAGTTTGTGCTTGCCACATATTTCCAGATTGTTCTCCAGAATAGTTGTACCAGTTTTTTCTAGTACACCTATGGATGTTAGCATACCCTTGCTCACCTAAGTCTGGTGAGGAAATTGTGATTTATTTTACTTAGAAATTTTACTGATTCTCTCTCATCTCTGGAGCAGGAAAGTGAATGTACGTCATCAAGAAATGAAAGCTATCTTTTCAGTGATCTTTGTTTCATAGAGTACTCTGCATTATCTTTACATGAGTGGAGCTAATCTCTAAAATAGATGCCTAATTTATATTTTGAAACATGTTGTATATAGTAGCAATTTTTGCTATTATAAATTATCCTGGTTAGGAGAAAAAATAGAATCTTTGAAATTTGAATGGCTTGGGTTCAGATCTCAGATGCGTCCTTTACTGCGTTGATTTGAACTTCAGCTTCTTGGGATCTATTACTTAAATCATTAAATTGCTAAAGAAAAGTAAATTAAATAATATCTCCAAAGTTTCTACTACCATGTCATAGGGTACATGTTATAGACAACAATTTTTGACCATTTAAATTTTTTATGAAATATTTACTTTCTTTTTGATTAAAAAAAAGGGGGGCAATATTATTCGTAGGTCAAAAAGAGGTTGGATAGGCTAAAGTTGTAGCCATGTGCTTATTACTGTGGTCTTTCATATGTGTTTGAAAACTTCACTCTTAACTTTTGGTCAAGGATAGTGCTTGTGATTCAGCTAATTTTAAAGAATAATGAAATTAAAGTAAACTTTACTCTTCTCTATGTGATGGATATGTATAAAACCTTTGTACTGGTTTCCTTGGGATTAAAAGTAGGTGCAGATGCCTAAGTATAAAATGTGTTGAATTTTGTTTGGCATTTAACATAAAACGATACTTATATTTGCAGGAATTTTTCCTTCAAAGTGCAAGCTCATGTGAATATTCTTTAGGCCCCATATTTAAGAGGAGAGAAAGTAAAGAGAAGACAGTGAAGGATATACAGTTGTGTAAGAGAGAAATGGAGGTATTTAGTATCAGGAGTACAAAGTAGCAGAAGAAATATCATCTGATGCCCTGAACTCTGGAAACATGGGGATCTACTCATGGGTGAACAGCAGTGCACTGAAGTTCCTTGGATGTACTCAGGTGTCATTAGTGAGACTGAGTCAATGCATGGTTCATAAGCCTCCTCATTAGTGAGATTGAGTCAATGCATGGTTCATAAGCCTCCTTTCCATGAGACCCCTAAATTGAGCTCATAAGTAAAAAACTCAAGGATAAAGTTGAACAAATTCTGAATGTCTTTTAATTTGAATTTCTTTTTCTTTCTTTTCTTTTCTTTTTTCTTTTTTTTTTCTTTTTTACAAATTTTATCAAATGTGTGTGTTTTAATGAAAAAATACTGCGTCATCATTTCTTCAACTTCTTTTTGTTTCTTCTGGTGATCATTTTTTTTTTTTTTTCACCTTTTAAAACATTTCTAAGAGGGGTGCCTGAGTGGTTCAGTCGGTTAAGCGTCTGACTCTTTTTGGTTTCAACTCAGGTCATAATCTCACAGTTCATGAGATTGAGGCCTGTATCGGATTCTGTGATGACAGCGTGGAGCTAGCTTGGAATTCTCTCTCCACCTGTCTCTCTCTCTCTGTCCCTCCCTTGCTTGTGCTCTCTTTCTCTCGAAATAAATAATTAAACTTAAAAAAAAATTTCTAACATCCTCTTGCTGCTAATTTCTAGGTGCGGTTGCTATTCCTTCTGTTTTTTTCCTGAGTCCCTGCCATATATCACCCTCCATTCTTACTTTCGCTGCAGTTGTTCAGCTGTCAAATCCAGTAGGTGAAGATTATCAAACTGTTTTCTCTTGTGAGTAAAGTCACATCACTCTCACCTGCTGCTCTTTGCCTACTCTGGATTAATTTCCTGAATCGCATAGGATTCAGTTAAAAAAAAATGTTGTAATGAAAATTTTTTATGACCTGGTTTGTGATTTATAATTTGTTTGATCAAGTATAAAACTCAAAAGTGTAAATGTCAAGAGTTAACTGATACTGCTTAATCGGTCATTTCCAATTTTGATGTCAGTCTATTAACCTGCTGACTAAAAGGGCATCCTAGAGTATTAGTTTGCATTTGGTTTTAGAGTCCTCTATGATTTCTTTCTTAATCATGTTCACAGCAGTGTACCATTACAGTTTTTTGCTTCAGTTCACATTCTGATTGTCCCTCAACCTGTGTAATTCACAGTAGGAAGGGTAGTTTTGATTCAGACAAAATTTTGTTCCATGTATTTTGGTAGGAATAATGCATACTTCTGTGTCATCTCACAGTTGTCCCATTTTGTGTTTTTATAGGTGGAAACAATTAACAACACTGTACAGATATCTTACTGGTTATCTAAAAATTTCCTACCGTATTGAATGTTTTTCTACAAAGAATTAAGGGTCTTAATAGTTAGAAAACAATACTTGTATATTTAGTGAATTTATTTACTATGACATATACTGTTTTAGTATTTTCATATGTATGATTATATATGGCATGCTTTTATATACATCTTCTTATATGTTTTTTAATGTATATCCCAACTCCATGAGGAGGTAAAAGTAATGATCTCATTTTGCCCTGAGGCAAACCAAAGCCTAAGGCTGTATGATTCAAGATTCTTTCAGTTCCATTGTCTGAAGTTCTTTTAGTTAATAGCAAAAAGAAAGCACGTTGGTCTTCTAGCTTGTAACATACAGGGTAAGTACAGGATAACCTGTCATCAGATATGTTTGGATTCAAGTGCACATAGGAAGCCAGAAATAGGTTCATCTGTATCTCCCACCTCCTCTTTTGTTTATATTGGCTTTATTCTCAGACTGGAGCACAGAGGTGGCATCAAGGTTTACATCCATTGATATGGAATTCCAGGAGAAAGACCGCACCTTTTTCTCAATGGCTCTCTCAAAAGGCTTTGTGTCTTTTGGCCAGGCCTGGAGCAGTGGTTGTTAGGAGGACTGGGATACCTGGAGCTAAGAGATTGGGTCAGGAAATGGACTCAAGGGGACAAGGTTCTGCTTCAGAAGAAGAGATCCTGTGAAGATGCTGTGAAGAATTTCTATTACCATTTTTTTTAGAGTAATAGCATAATACAAAAAACAAAACACGCAATAGGAGCATGAAAAGTTATAAAGGATACATGCAAATATGATTTATTTGCATATCTGTTGTTTTATTTTTCCAGAAGTGTCTTTATTAATTTCTTCCTTATCCTTCAGGTCATACTTAAAATAGATATTTACTAGAGGTGCCTGGGTGGCTTACTCGGTTGAGCATCTGACCCTTGATTTTGGCTCCTGACTCTGGATTTTGTCTCAGGGCATGATCCCAGGGTCGTGGGATCGAGCCCCTGTGTCAGGCTTTGCACCAAGTGTGGAGCCTGCTGAAGATTCTCTTTCTTCTTCTAGCCCTCTCCCCAACTTGTGCTCTCTCTCTTTCTCTCTTAAATAAAAATCAATCAATCAATCAATCAATCCTTACTATAGGCTTTTGAAATTAGTATTTACATGAGCACTTAAACTCATGAACCCAAATTTATGGTGTATTTTTGGTTTGCATATTTCTAGATCTCAAATTAGAAATAATCAGTCTATTAACACCATAAAAATCAATTTCAGTTCATCGTATTGAAAAAACAAAATGTAAATAATATTGATGAATATAAATATTTAAGTGCAAGAAGCTAATTTGAGCTCCAAATATCAAAATAATTGGGTATACTAGAGACCAGCTGGAGATACAAAGAATACTTCTCCTTGATATTGACTCTTTTCTAGATCAATAGTAGTTCCAAATGTAGTAAAAAGCAGACAAGATTTAACAGGGCCTAAATTATTAAGGGTAGTGCATTGTTGCTAGAGAGTTCATTAACAATCCCATCAATACAGTGTTCTTCGTGGAAGTTAGTAAGAGCTTCATGGAACATTTTAAAAGAGAATGAGATATCTCAAAGGACTGATCTTAGTTGAAAAAATTTAATTAGGTAAGAATAATTACATTAGTTAAATGAAACTTTTAATTGAAAACCTGTTGCATTTTCTAACCTGCTTCTCAGCTTTCCCTAATCATTTATATTTGAAAAGTGAAGAGTTTCTCTATATGGTGTTTGAGAAACATCTAAATACCCTGGAATTTGTATATAAAACTTTAAAGGAAATTAAAAATTGTGGGAGTAAAAACAAACAGGATTTTCTGCTTGGGAAATGCTGCATTTTAAAGATATATGTAGGAAAGAAAGAAAATTATATAGAAATATTCATGGTAAATACATGTAATTCTTGGAAATAATGCAAAATAGTCCTCTCCTAAACCTTTCACAATTGTAATGTTAAAACTCTGTGTACTGAATTTCATACCTTATAAAATTCTAAAAGCTTACAGGGATATATTGCTGTTTGTAGAATTATCTTCTTGAGTGTTGTTAAGGAAAATGTCATCCAGCAAGAGTTCTTGGAAAATTGAAAGCCTAAAATTGAATAATATAAACATAAAGGGTCAAGGAAAACTCTTTACTGTCAAAATTAGCATAGATCACATTTTAGATTGTATTTTACTAGTTGTTCAAAATAGGTTAATCAACTGTCACTACTTTTTGGTTGCTTTTAGCTTAAGCCAGAGGGCATTGGTTTGAAGAGACAGAGACATTTATTCATATTCACAAATTCACGGAGACATGAAGCAAATGAATCTTTTAATTACTCATGGCATTAATCCTGGCCCAGACCATTCTTTGCTGAAATCCAGCAACACTATTATCTGGTACTATCTTCTTCACTTGATTTTCAGAGCATTTACTGAACTTGAATTTTCTTTCTAACTCATCAATTTGTGAAGCTGAAACCCATTTGGTTCTTTTCTCTTCTCTTTTTTTGTGTCTTCCCCTTTAACTCTTACCCCTTTTTAGCCTTCATGGGTGCTGAATACAAAACAGGTAGCTACAAAAATTCATATTGCTTTTAAAGATCTTTCATCATGCAGTTTCTGGTGTCTCCTTTCACTCAACTAATCTGCAGTAGAGGGATATCTCTGATCAGTTAAAAAATGTGAAATATGGGCATATCCATGCTCTTACTATGTAAAAGGAGACAAAAGAAGATAAAATCCTGGGATCTTAGTGAATGAATTTGGATAGGAGAAAAGGGGTTTTATTTTTCCTCTGTAGAATATTGGGAGGCCAGGGTGGGTTTTACCATGGATGAGTAGTTTAGTAATGAAGTTAACCAACAAAGGAAATATAATGCAAGTGTTAGAAGATTTTATTGGGCCCCACAAGACAATGGATAAAGAAAGGTGACTTTTGATCTCCATTATTTATTAATTTGTATGAAATGTTGGTAGAAAAGTTTATCACACGAGCACATAAAGCATAAAGAATTATGGGGAGAAGATAGATAAATTAAGATAATGATTATATTGAAAAAGCCAAAATAAAGTCGGAATGAAATGTAAGTTTCCTAGGAATATGAATGTAAACCATAAAACACCTTAAAATCCAACTGGTTGCAGCCCCTCTTCTTACAGATAGAGAACCTGAAGACTAGAACAAGCACAAGGCAGATTTGTCTGGTGTGTAAGTGTCTGTCCCTTAGTGGCCCTTCTTTTAGTAACAAATGCAAGATACTATAATACTTTACTACTTATATTTATTCTTAAATTCGAAACCTCTCAGGTAACATGGGTGTATGCAGGATTGTGGCTTTTTATTTTTTGGATTTTTGTTTTTGAGCTCTGAGTTGTGGCATTGTGTACACATCACACTTCATAGGGATCACATTGTTATTGTTGTTTGGTAATTTCCTTTCCTCTCCTCTCCCTTTCAGAACTTGGTCTGCTTTCTTGAACAGCATGAGTTCTGTTCCCTCATTTAGGGTAACAGTGGGTGCAGAAGGGTTGAAACATTATGCTTTCTAAACCAGTTCCTTGTTTTGGACCGTATCCATCTTGAAGAGATTACCGCTCTTCTGGTGATCATCATCATCATCGTCTAACACCTGCCTATGCACCATGTGCCAGAGACTGTGCACACTGCTTTAATGTATTATCTCATGCAGTCTGTGTGGGCCACGCAGCTGCTGGTAAAGAACTCTGTTTCAGAGTAGTACAATGAGCCGGCAGCAGAGAAAGCATGATGGCAGCTGCAGTGTAACTGGGAGAATTGTCTCTGACAATTGGCTCCCGACTGGGTCTGAGGGCATTTCTTCTTCAGTCCCCTCAGTTCAGTTAGCGGACTCTGCGCACCTGCTCTGAGCCGGGCAGAGTGCTGGTGCAGCGTGCCAGCTGAATAAGCAAACACCAGCCTGCCTTCCATGTGTGATCCTCACCCTTGCTCGGAAGGGTGGATGATTCTCTGTCCCCTTTAGACTTGTGCTGTCTGCACAAGGGAGCTCCAGAGGTCAGAATCCACCCTTTCCCCACTGCCCTTAATGTCCGCATCTTCTAATTGAAGGTAATATTTGTAATTGTTTTTCTTCTGGAACTCTCTGGTTTTTGAAAGTGATTTTCCAATAAGCACAAGATAGGGCAGATCATCATTTTTTATGTCCAATTATAAAATGTGAAAACAAGGCAAAGGGGACCTAATTTTTTTATTATCTGTTTTAGATAAAGGAGCAAGTCAATGAAATGAAAGAGCCAGAATTCATAAACTTAAATTCCATTTGTTAGACCATGCTGCTTTTTGTGCTGTGCGCTGAACTTCAGGTGGGAATTCAGGAATGAGCAAAATCGGAGACAGAAGTTCCAGAATGGATCTGCCACCTGCCAGCTAGCATTCAGATCTCAGAGGGGACCTGCCTGCACTTATTTAATGGAAAGATAAATGTGTTCGTGGAACTGTTACTATAAATTCATTTAGAAACGGGACAGAGGCTGCGCTCACATTCCTCCCAGGTCTGAGCTGCTGGCAGATTTGGTTCACTGTACCTCTGGGAGGTAATGCATTCTAGCTAGGTGGCAAAGTGTGATTGTTATTCAGAGTTTCCTAATACCAATTTCTTTTACAATTTAAACGAACTTTTCAGTTCAATTTGTCAAATTATTGAAAAATGCTTTTATACACTTACTATGGGCATGGCAATGTATGGAATACTACACAGGGTATTACAAAGATAGGCATGGTTATTACCCAAAAGATGCTTGTGATCTAGAAAGAAAGAAAAAAAAAAGGAAGAAATATAAGCAGTTTTATTAAAACTAGAGTGTGCAATGAAGGAAGAAGATACAGATCAGTGATGCTTAGTTTGGGAGGATTCTAGATACTTCTAGAATAAAATGATATCTATGAACCATCTTTCCAGAAAAGTCCATGATCACTCTTTAATTCTATCTAAGTCTATCTGGACTAAAATTGGCATACTATAAACTTCCCACACTTGAATTATACAATTTTATAAGTTTTAACATATATTTGTACCCATGAAACCATCACTAAGTCAAGATAGAACATATTTATCGTGTCATTCTTAAGAGTGATTACATTTAAATGTAAATTATTACATACAACACTGGGTGTGTTTGGAACCTAAGCCAAGAGCCCTGATGTGCAAAAAGTGCTTAAGCAGAATGACATTGTCACAAATGTAACTCTGCTTGGCATAATAGAGAAAATAAATTAGGAAAGGTTACGCTCCAAGTTTCCCCAGTGACAATTCAGTGTCAGTACCCAAAAGCCACATTTCTTGAGGGACAGAGGGATGCTTTTTGCATTGGAAAGAAAAATAAATATTTTTGACAGCCTTTTTTTTTTTTTTTTGCTAAGCCTTTAGAATATCTGAGAGATTTTATGTACCAATATTCCCTGGTGAGTTTATATGGAGCTCAGAATTGCTCATTTCTAACTGTTTGCTTCATGAAAATAAAAGCTATGTTTAATTTTTTTTGTAACTCCTATCTCTCCCAGAACTTTACAAAGGAGATATTTAATGATGATGATTACAGTGACCAAAACCAGAAAATAACATATGCAGTCAATTTGGACATGCTTGCTAATAACTACTTAGTTCCAAATTCTTCTGTAAATGAACTCTAAATATATAGAAATGTTTTAACCATTCATAGCATCTATGATTATTCCTGCCTTTATATATTGAGAAATGTTTCAATTATACATACAAAATCAAAAATATTAAACAATGGTAATTTTTATCATTTGAACTTTTGAGAATACCTAATTTCCATGATTCTTCAATTATTTAAAAATGTATAGTAGACTTTTCCAGAGCATAAAAGAAATATAAACTGTTCTTTCAATACTTGAAAGTCTCATCAGGCTTAAGATTGCTTGAGATAGATGAAATCACACTGGGTGACTAAACCAATTTCCGTGGCAATAGCTCAGCCATAGAAATTAGCATTTGTCATTCTTCCACCTGCTTCCCTGTACACGCTCCATGCCTAAAAGTGATTAGACTAGGTATAAGATAAACCCAGCAATAAGTTAGTGAGATGGTTATTGCATATTTAAACTGTATGCGAAGCCACTTCTCATGCTCTTTTCAAGACACCCATTTGGTGAGATCACTACAGTTTTATTGAAATGTGTAGGACTACATCACACAATTTTAAAGGTTTGCAAAGCAAGTTTTTGCCTGACAGATATTCTTTGTAGGTTAGCTAACTTATTTTGGAAAGAAAAATAAAGTTTCAATTCCAGTCTAGTCTTAGGTAGGCTCTCAAGGGGGCTCCTATTAGTATCGATAGACACTTGACCTCGCAGTGAAGCTTGGAAGTTTGCACTTAGATCTGTCTGTACCTACCTACTCTGCTCTTCCTTGAAAATGGAATTATTACATGGGCTGTATTCCCATGGCAAAGAGATATTCTAGCTTTGCGATGTGTGATCTATTTATATATAAGTAATTATTCTTAAAAGAGAGACAATAGGACAGACTTTTTTATCTTCATTGCCAATTTTTTTTCTCTGCTTAGCTTTTGTCTTTGTAGTTTAGGATGTGAGTGACTCCAGCTTTATCCAAGCCACTTATGGATTTTAATAACCAAATTGTACACATATTCCATTTTAAATTAATTGGTTAAATGACAGTTATGTTTAACTCTGAGGCTTTCTTTAGAGGTAGCTATTCTGTAAAAGAAAAAAATCTGACTTGGGAGCCAAATAAACTTTTATTTGAATCTCAGCTGAGAGACATACAGTTTTTGGGACCTGAGGACATAATTGTCTGGTGTTCAGCAGAACTTCCAAAGATATGAGACTTGCTGCCATCAGTTTATCATTCATTGCCTTTCATAGTTTCAGTGGGAATATGGCTTAGGAGAGGTAGTTGGTTATGATAGTTCAGACAGTGGTTCCAAGAATTAGGTCTTGCCTGAGTCTTGTTTCTAAGTCCTATTTCTGCCAGAGTTTTGTTATGATAGTTTGGACAGTAGTTCAAAGAACCAAGCTTTGCCTGAGTCTTATTTCTCAAGGTGATGAGACCTTGAGACAATTACTTTAACCTTGCTAAGTTTTAGCTTCCTTCTCTCTAAATTCGTAATAGTAGTATCACTGAAAACATACCCTTGGTAGAATTAGATGAGACAATGCACATAAAGACATTGACCCAGATGTGTGGTATAGAGTTAAGAATGCAATGTAATTTGATAACAATAATGATATTATAAAACTGATAAAGTAATTAACCTGTGTGTCTCCTCTACTTATTCCCTCTTCTGTTCCACTCCTCCTCCCTTTTTTTCTTCCTGTTTTCCACCAAGAAAAAGTCAAGGCAAGGGACTATAAAGTCAATATGAGAAGGTGGAAGGCTTAGGAAGAGCAGCTCAATTAATTTCTACACTTTAGAGTTGGGAGAAAGAGACTTCCATTAAGCCTGATCTTGTAAGACACTCTAGGACCTTTTCCTTTTGAAAACCTCCTGAGCAGCAACTGCATGGAAGAAATCTACTTTCACAAAATCATGATTAATATTAATAACTTCCCAACAACCTATTATTGACCCAATCCCATACATTGATGTATCACTTTTTTGTGATATTGTAGTATCAATTCTCCACAATCTACATTTCCT
>NW_024412394.1:60537516-60674881 GCF_014898765.1 Herpailurus yagouaroundi
CCCATAAACCCTCAGTTTGTTCTCAGTTTTTAGGGGTCTCTTATGTTTTGGCTCCCTCCCTCTCTAACCACCTTTTTTTTTTCTTCCCCTCCCCCATGGTCTTCTGTTAAGTTTCTCAGGATCCACACAGGAGTGAAAATATATGGAATCTGTCCTTCTCTGTATGACTTATTTCACTTAGCATAACACTCTCCAGTTCCATCCATGTTGCTATCAGGCCATATTTCATTCTTTCTCATTGCCAAGTAGTATTCCATTGTGTATATAAACCACGATTTCTTTATCCATTCATCAGTTGATGGACATTTAGGCTCTTTCCACAATTTGGCTATTGTTGAGAGTGCTGCTATAAACATTGGGGTACAAGTGCCCCTATGCATCAGCACTCCTATATCCTTTGGGTAAATTCCTAGCAGTGCTATTGCTGGGACATAGGGTAGGTCTATTTTTAATTTTTTGAGGAACCTCCACACTGTTTTCCAGAGTGGCTGCACCAGTTTGCATTTCCACCAACAGTGCAAGAGGGTTCCCATTTCTCCACATCCTCTCCAGCATCTATAGTCTCCTGTTTTGTTCATTATACCCACTCTGACTGGTGTGAGGTGATATCTCAGGGTGGTTTTGATTTGTATTTCCCTGATGAGGCGCGATGTTGAACATCTTTTCATGTACCTGTTGGCCATCTGGATGTCTTCTTTAGAGAATTGTCTATTCATGTTTTCTGCCATTTCTTCACTGGATTGTTTTTCGGGTGTGGAGTTTGGTGAGCTCTTTATAGATTTTGGATACTGGCCCTTTGTCTGATATGTCATTTGCAAATATCTTTTTCCATTCCGTTGGTTGCCTTTCGGTTTTGTTGGTTGTTTCCTTTGTTGTACAGAAGCTTTTTATCTTCATGAGGTCCCAATAGTTCATTTTTGCTTTTAATTCCCTTGCCTTTGGGGATGTGTCAAGTAAGAGATTGCTACGGCTGAGGTCAGAGAGGTCTTTTCCTGCTTTCTCCTCTAGAGTTTTGATGGTTTCCTGTCTCACATTCAGGTCCTTTATCCATTCTGAGTTTGTTTTTGTGAATGGTGTAAGAAAGTGGTCTGACTTCATCCTTCTGCATGTTGCTGTCCAGTTCTCCCAGCACCATTTGTTAAAGAGACTGTCTTTTTTCCATTGGATATTCTTTCCTGCTTTGTCAAAGATTCGTTGGCCATACTTTTGTGGGTCTAGTTCTGGGGTTTCTATTTTATCTCATTGGTCTATATGTCTGTTTTTGTGCCAATACAATACCATGCTGTCTTGATGATAACAGCTTTGTAGTAGAGGCTAAAGTCTGGGATTGTGATGCCTCCTGCTTTGGTCTTCTTCTCCAAAATTACTTTGGCTATTCAGGGTCTTTTGTGGTTCCACACAAATTTTAGGATTCCTTGTTCTAGCTTTGAGAAGAATGGTGGTGCAATTTTGATTGGGATTGCATTGAACGTGTAGATAGCTTTGGGTAGTATTAACATTTTAACAATATTCTTCCAATCCATGAGCACGGAATGTTTTTCCATTTCTTTGTATCTTCTTCAATTTCCTTCATAAGCTTTCTATAGTTTTCAGCATACAGATCTTTTACATCTTTGGTCAGGTTTATTCCTAGGTATTTTATGATTCTTGGTGCAATTGTGAATGGGATAAGTTTCTTTATTTGTGTTTCTGTTGCTTCATTATTAGTGTATAAGAATGTGGGGCGCCTGGGTGGCTCAGTCGGTTAAGCGTCCGACTTCGGCTCAGGTCATGATCTCACGGTCCATGAGTTCGAGCCTCACGGTCCATGAGTTCTGTGCTGACCACTCAAAGCCTGGAGCCTCAGATTCTGTGTGTCTCTCTCTCTCTGCCCCTCCCCTGTTCATGCTCTCTCTCTGTCTCAAAAATAACTAAACATTAAAAAAAAGGAATGCAACTGATTTCTGTACATTGATTTTGTATCCTGCGACTGCTGAATTCATGGATCAGTTCTAGCAGACTTTTGGTGGAGTCTGTCGGGTTTTCCATGTATAATATCACGTCATCTGCAAAAAGTGAAAGCTTGACTTCATCTTTGCCAATTTTGATGCCTTTGATTTCCTTTTGTTGTCTGATTGCTGATGCTAGAACTTCCAACACTATGTTAAACAACAGTGGTGAGAGTGGCCATCCCTGTCATGTTCCTGATCTCAGGGATAAAGCTCTCAGTCTTTTCCCATTGAGGATGATGTTAGCTGTGGGCTTTTCATAAATGGCTTTTATGATGTTTAAGTATGCTCCTTCTATCCCGACTTTCTCGAGGGTTTTTATTGAGAAAGGATGCTCAATTTTGTCAAATGCTTTTTCTGCATTGATTGACAGCATCATATGGTTCTTATGTTTTCTTTTATTAATGTGATGTATCACATTGATTGATTTGCGAATGTTGAAACAGCCCTGCATCCCAGGAATGAATCCCACTTGATCATGGTGAATAATTCTTTTTATATGCTGTTGAATTCAATTTGCTAGTATCTTACTGAGAATTTTTGCATCCATATTCATCAGGGATATTGGCCTGTAGTTCTCTTTTTTTCTGGGTCTCTGTCTGGTTTAGGAATCAAAGTAATGCTGGCTTCCTAGAATGAGTCTGGAAGTTTTCCTTCCCTTTCTATTTTTTGGAATTGCTTGAGAAGGATAGGTATTATCTCTGCTTTAAATGTCTGGTAGAATTCCCCTGGAAGCCATCTGGTTGTGGACTCTTATTTGTTGGGAGATTTTTGATAACGGATTCAATTTCTTCGCTGGTTATGGGTCTGTTCAAGCTTTCTATTTCTTCCTGTTTGAATTTTGGAAGTGTGTGGGTATTTAGGAATTTGTCCATTTCTTCCAGGTTGTCCAGTTTGTTGGCATATAATTTTTCATAGTATTCCCTGATACTTGCTTGTATTTCTAAGGGATTGGTTGTAATAATTCCATTTTCATGTATGATTTTATCTGTTTGGGTCATCTCCCTTTTTTTTTTGAAAAGCATGGCTAGAGGTTAATGAATTTTGTTTATTTTTTCAAAAAAACAATTCTTGGTTTCATTGATCTGCTCTAGAGTTTTTTTTTAGATTCTATATTGTTTATTTGTGCTCTGATCTTTATTATCTCTCTTCTTCTGCTAGGTTCGGGGTGTCTTTGCTGTTCTACTTCTATTTCCTTTAGGTGTGCTGTTAGATTTTGTATTTGGGATTTTTCTTGTTTCTTGAGATATGCCTGGATTGCAATGTATTTTCCTCTCAGGACTGCTTCGCTGTATCCCAAAGCGCTTGGATTGTTGTATTTTCATTTTCATTTGTTTCCATATATTGTGTAATTTCTTCTCTAATTGCCTGGTTGACCCATTCATTGTTTAGTAAGGTGTTCTTTAACCTCCACGCGCTTGGAGTTTTTCCAGACTTTTTCTTGTGGTTGATTTCAAGCTTCATTGCATTGTGGTCTGAAAGTATGCATGGTATGATCTCAATTCTTGTATACTTACGAAAGGTTGTTTTGTGACCCAGTATGTGATCTATCTTGGAGAAGGTTCCATGTGCACTCGAGAAGAAAGTATATTCTGTTGCTTTGGGATGCAGAGTTCTAAATATATCTATCAAGTCCATCTGACCCAGTGTATCATTCTGGGCCCTTGTTTCTTTATTTATCCTGTGTCTAGATGATCTATGCATTGTTGTAAATGGGGTATTAAAGTCCCCCGCAATCACCACATTCTTATCAATAAGGTTGCTTATGTTTGTGATTAATTGTTTTATATATTTGGGCGCTTCTGTATTCGGTCCATAGACATTTATAATTGTTAGCTCTTCCTGATGGATAGACCCTATAACTATTATATAATGCCTTTCTTCATCTCTTGTTACAACCTTTAATTTAAAGTCTAGTTTGCCTAAGTATGGCTACTCCAGCTTTCTTTTGACATCCAGTAGCATGATAGTTCTCCATCCCCTCACTTTCAATCTGAAGGTGTCCTCAGGTCTAAAATGAGTCTCTTTAGACAGCAAATAGAAGGGTCTTGTTTTTTTATCCATTCTGATACTCTGTCTTTTGGTTCACGCATTTAGTCCATTTACATTCAGTGTTATTACTGAAAAATATGGGTTTAGAGTTGTGATGTCTGTAGGTTTCATGTTTGTAATGATGTCTCTGGTACTTTGTCTCACATGATCCCCCTTAGGATCTCTTGTAGACCTGGTTTAGTGGTTACGAATTCCTTCAGTTTTTGTTTGTTTGGGAAGACCTTTATCTCTCCTTCTATTCTGAATGACAGACTTGCTGGATAAAGGATTCTCGGCTGCATTTTTTTTTTTTTCTGTTCATCACATTGAAGATTTCCTGCCATTCCTTTCTGGCCTGCCGAGTTTCAGTAGACAGATCCATCACAAGTCTTATCGGTCTCCCTTTATATGTTAGAGCATGTTTATCCCTAGCTGCTTTCAGAATTCTCTCTTTATCCTTGTATTTTGCCAGTTTCTCTATGATATGTCATGCAGAAGATCGATTTAAGTTATGTCTGAAGGGAGTTCTCTGTGCCTCTTGGATTTCAATGCCTTTTTCCTTCCCCAGTTCAGGGAAGTTCTCAGCTATGATTTCTTCAAGTATACCTTCAGCACCTTTCCCTCTCTCTTCCTCCTCTGGAATCCCAATTATGCATACATTATTTCGTTTAATTATGTCACTTAGTTCTCCAAGTCTCCCCTCATACTTCTGGATTTTTTTATCTCTCTTTTTTTCAGCTTCTTCTTTTTCCATAATTTTATCTTCGAATTCACCTATTCTCTCCTCTGCCTCTTTGATCCGAGCTGTGGTCACCTCCATTTTATTTTGCAGCTCATTTATAGCATTTTTAGCTCCTCCTGACTGTTTCTTAGTCCCTTGATCTCTGCAGTAATAGATTCTCTGCTGTCCTCTATACTTTTTTCAAGCCCAGCGATTAATTTTATGACTATTATTTTAAATTCATTTTCTGCTATATTGCTTAAATCATTTTTGATCAATTCGTTAACTGTGGCTACTTCCTGGAGTTTCTTTTGAGGAGAGTTTTTCTGTTTCCTCATTTTAGATAGTCCCTGGAGTGGCGGGGAACTGCAGGGGTCTTCCTCTGTGCTGTCTGGAGTAACTTGCGTTGGTGGGCGGAGCCACAGTCAGACCCGATGTCTGCCCCCAGCCCACCGCTGGGGCCACAGACTGGTGTGTACCTTATCTTCCCCTATCCCAGGGGCAGGACTCAATGTGGAGTGGTGTGGCCTCTGTCTGGGCTACTTGCACACTGCCGGTCTTGTGGTACTGCTTTGATGGGATCTGGCATATTAGCCAGGGTGGATCTTGAAGTGCACAGGGGCAGGAGGGGCAGGCTCAGCTTGCTTTGCCTTCAGTAATTGCTTCGGGAGGGGCCCTGAGGCAACCATAGGGAGGCAGACCCGTGGGAGGAATGGATCCTCAGAAGCACAGCGCTGGGTGCTTGAGCTGTGCAAGCAAGTTCCATGACGGGAACTGGTTCCCTTTGGGATTTTGGCTGGGGAATTGGCGAGGGACATGGGGCTTCCCAGTGCCTTTGTTCCCCGCCAAGCTGAGCTCTGTCCTCCAGGGCTCAACAACTCTCCCTCCCGCTCTCCGACCAGAGCTGTTGACTTATAACATTCCAGATGTTAAGTCCCACTGGCTGTCAGAACACATTCTGTCTGGCCCCTCTGCTTTTGCAAGCCAGACTTTGGGGCTCTGCTTTGCCCATCAAGCTGATCCTCCATCACCCTGACTCCCTCCCACCAGTCTGTGTAGTGCGCACCACCTCTCCGCCCTTCGTACCCTCTTCCGTGGGCCTCTCATCTACGCTTGGCTGGGGAGAGTCCATTCTGCTAGTCTTCTGGCAGTTTTCTGGGTTATTTAGGCAGATGTGGGTGGAATCTACATGATCAGCAGGACGCAGTGAGCCCAGCGTCCTCCTTCGCCACCATCTTCCAAGTGGGTCTCGAGTATTTACTGCTTTATTGAAAAATAATATGGATTAATGTATTCAAGTACTTATTGATATTTCATGTTGTAACTTCAAAAGCATTTACACTATTTTGCTTTATTAAATATAGAACTCTGAGCAAAAAAAAAAAAAAGAGAGAAAGATATGAACTCTGCATAGATTGTATGGATTTGATCCATCTCCACCTCAACATGCTAGGAGCTTAGGCCAGTTACTTAACTGTTCCTTGACTTAATTTTCTACTTAATACAAACTCAGTGGATTTCAAGTAGATGATGGCTATGAGAATTAAAGGGAATGGTTTAAAGGGAATGCCTCATACATACTGAATACTAAATGAGTGTTAACTAATGCTATTAGTAGTATAAGACACATTTTCAAGCATATGCATTCTTGTGAAAATAAGAAAAACATTTTTGAAACACTAGAGTTTTCTCACAACTTTACAAAGGTGAAAGAATTTGTGTACATATAGATTTGTAAGTAAGACAGTGAAGTTGAGTCTGACAGGATATCAGGTATATACGGAAAATATCTCATTATTACATAAAACAACCAATTTAAAAGTAGGACAACAATAAATAAGTAGAGAGTAGTTTCAGAAGTTCTGTGTATTACTTTATCATAAATCAGCATATTTTAAACTGGAAATTCAAGAAATAATTTGATTAGCAAATTAAGTACTTATACTTTTTTCTCCAATATTTCTCTTTTATTTAATAAATATTATCTATCTTTTTAAAATTTTGTTTATCTTTTATTTTTTAAATTTATTATTTATTATCTTTTATAATTACATTTAAAATCATAGCTCTTAAATAGTTTTATTATCAGCTAGTGTGTCCTCTGATCTTGACACTGAAACTGTTGCAAAAACAGTTTTTGAACTCTTAAATTAGTAAAATACTTTCTCAGCATTGCCATTTTAGATAAGATTACTATTCTAGGACGTTCATATAAGTCATATAAGATCATGTAAGTCATATAAGATCACATAAGTAAATCATGGCAGATGGTAGTAATATTGTATTGATGTTCTTTTAGTTACTTCTGTGGGAATACATAAAAATTTTCATCTTGAGAATTATTGAATGGTATTCATCAATCTTCTAATTTAAAAAAAACTGTAGAAAAATACATAAAAAGAAAACATTAAGTTCCATTAATTATTAACTTTCAAGAGTAATTATTGGTTTCATTTTGGTGTATTTTTTTCTTTTTGATCTGCTGTTGTTGATGTAACATGTAATATGGTGGTTAAGAATACTAGCTATGAGCAGAGAGTCTGTTTGAATCTGGGTCTTTCCACTTAATAACTGTGTGACTTTGCCTAGTTACTTAACATCTCTCAAAGTTGGTTTTGTCAATTGATGAATGGGAACAATAGTGGTGCTTTTATTAAACCATTATTGTGAGAATTAAATAAATTAAATAGTACATAATGAAGTACATGAAGATGTATAATAGTTTATGCTGGATATACAGCTCTGTTATCATCAGTGTTTACACTTAGCATCATATCACATGCAATTTCTCATCTAATTGATTATTTTTCAAAACATAGTTTTTAGTTATATGTAATATCATTGTGATTTTATTGTGTGTCCTTAATTTGAACATTCAGTAGGTTTCCACTTTATAAATAAAACTAAATCATGTATGTAGCTTTTGTCTTATCTTTGATATCCTTATGGGAAATTCCAGAAAGAAATTACTGGGTTAAAAAGAACATGGATATTTTTAAGGCTTCTTTTGCAAGTTGCAAAATTGCCTTTATCTTTGTAGTGTTTGATAGTGTTCATTCCTCTCCACCTTTGTTAACGGTGATATTTTTTTTTAATTTATTTTATTTTAAAATCAAATGTGTCTTTCATATTGTGGTAACTGTTTTTATGACCACCTGTGTGCTGTATAAGATATGTCCCCTGAATGTTACTTCAGGCCAAAGACAAATATCAGTCTAATCCTCAGGCTCATGATGTATGCCTGTATCAACTCCATGATTCTCTTTTCACTTTGCAGCCATCAGAGTATGCGAAAGTAGTCAGCTGGTATTTACAAAGTGAAGGTTATGAATCTGAGCTATATTCCCCAAAGATTTATGAACTATAAAATGGCATTATTATTATGTTCTGTCACTGCCGTCTTGCAATTTATGTGGTAAAGCTCCTTAGGATCCATTTGCATGAAAGCTACTGTGTGTACTCATTTTGTATTGTATTGTGGCAAACGCTATAATCTACAGGGTTCCTATCCATTTTGGAATTCATTTCACAGCTCACTAATTGTGTGAATGAGAAGAGGAAATATATGCTTTTATTCCGAAACATGCCAAGCAGATGGCCCAAAGTTCATTTCTAGCAGTACTATCAGTGTGGCCCTCTTCTGTAGGTAGTGAGCCTGGCATCCATCCGTCAAACACAATGTGAGGCTCCATTTAACACAGCCGCTGACAGTCATGGAGCCTCTGGTTTGTTTCGACTTACAAACATTTTATTTTTTATCATCAGTTTCTAAAGTGGACAGTCATTTGAGCAGGTGCAAACACAGAATTCATATTCGTTTTACTTGAGAAGACAAAATGAACTTTTATTCATATGGAAATTTGGGGGAAAAGAAAACAGGACAGGGGATTAAGCTTAGTTTCTTAAAAAGGGATTAATACATGTATTGAGATTCAAAACAGTAGCATTCATTTCTGAGATTGAATCTTCTGAAAAATTAAATTGAAGAAAAGATCAGGGGTTATAAGGAAGCTTTTTAGGTGAATCTCCTTTCAAATCTCTTTTGTTCTTCCTATACAAGAAAATTGTTTATTTACTTTTATATACAATATGTAATTTATTTAATCATTTAAAATGTTCCTAATTGCATTCATTGTGTGTGTGTGTGTGTGTGTGTGTGTGTGTGTGTGTGTGTGTAGAGACAGAGTAAGACAGAGACAGAGGGGGTGGCAAAAAATAAAATAATGAATGTCTTCACACATTTCCTACTTCAACAAAGATACTAGGACAATATGAAATTGGGTTATTACTTCAGGAAAGGGAGGATAGGTCAAATGTTCTAATGGAGCTGATATAGTAATTGATAACAATACCTTATTTAAGAGAACCAGATCATTGGAAATACTGTTGTCTCACTTACATAAAGATAAATTGAGTATTTGTTTCTCTTACCTCTTCCTTCTCTCCCCTTCCAAACCTTCTGTCATGGGTTTCACATGTTGTATTGACTCCATATTTCCTTTTTCTTGACTTTCAGACTGACGCTGCTCTAATGTATGATGCTGTGCACGTGGTGTCTGTGGGCGTCCAACAGTTTCCCCAGATGACAGTCAGTTCCTTACAGTGTAATAGACACAAACCCTGGCGCTTTGGGACCCGTTTTATGAGCCTAATCAAAGAGGTATGTCAGGAGAAGCACATGTGCCTATTCTCTTTTGTCCTCAAGGTGAATGATTTGAGATTAGTTCAGTTTTCTTCACAGGTGAACTTTTATCTTTTAATTAAACTTACTTTCTTCCTCCGTACAAGCAAAATTAACAATTTTCAGCTCAGGTCATGATCTCACAGTTTGCGAGTTTGAGCCTGGCATTAGGCTCTGTGCTGACAGCTCAGAGCCTGGAGCCTGCTTTGGACTCTGTGTCCCCCTCTCTCTCTGCCCCTCCCCCATTCTCTCTCTCTCTCTCTCTCTCTCTCTCTCTGTCTCTGTCTCTGTCTCTCTATCTCTCTCTCAAAAATAAATAAAAGCATTAAAAAAATTTTTTTAAAGAATCTCCAGTTCCTTGGCAAAGAATACCTATGAATTTTCCTTGTGTAATTTTTAACATATTCTCAGATAGGTGAAATGACACTCCCTGAAGAATATGTAGTTCATTTATTTGTTTCACATTCTACATTTACATCTGGTTTAAAACTGAACATCAGAGGGCTGCAAACATAGTGCACAGACTTGGCTAGTTGAAGAAATGCTTTCTGAATGCAGCATCTGAGTACTGAGATGTGTGTTCAACAGTCATATAAGAAACAGTTGTATGAATCTCACTGTTATATTTATTGTAAGGTGTTGCTGAGGACCTTGTCCATTAAATCACACAGTGTGCCTCTTTATGAGGACCAACAGGAGACACTCCTCTCAGGTTTCACTGCCATGAAAAGTTGCTTCTCCTGGGCAGTTGGTATGTCTTAAAATATGGACCCTATGTATTGTGTTTAGATCACATTTTCTTCATTGCTTTGGTCACTAGGAAGGTCAGAGTTAAATTTGTGATTCACTGTTATTAGTTGTGCATTTTCACCTGATGAGCGTTTCCTTATACTGCCTTTATCCCAGATTTGTTTTACTATCCTACGCTTCTACTTCTGTACTTTTTTAGTGTTCATTTATTTTTGAGAGAGAGAGAAGCAGAGTGTGAGCTGGGGAGGGCCAGGAAGAGAAGGAGACACAGAATCCAAAGCAGGTTCCAGGCTCCGAGCTGTCAACACAGAGCCCGACGCGGGTCTTGAACTCACAAACGGTTGCGAGATCATGACATGAGCCAAAGTCAGATGCTTAACTGACTGAGCCACCCAGGCGCCCCAGTACTTACTGCTCACAATGTCTATTTTTGTACTAATATGCATTTTTGTTAATCACCTGAGGTTATTATTTTTGGAAGATTTTGGGTTAACAATATTTTTTCTTCCTTATTGGAGACTGGTTAACACATGTTTAAACTCAGTGATGACATGTTGTAATATGTATGTAGATATGTATTGTAATATTTTCTGTTTTATTTGTAATTTATCAGCCTAAAACTGTTTTGGGATCCCTATACATAAGTATAGAAATACACGGAACCTAAGAAATGTAATAATGATATCCATTTGTAGTGCTTATTGAAATGTTACCTATAATCTATTTGGTTTTATTTGTTTGGATCTTGGTGTATATTCTTTCAAACATTTAACTGTAAGTATACATTACTTAAAGTTTTCATATATAACTATTTTTCTAAACTATTTCTAAATGACAAATATGGAAAACATTAGTTTGTCTATGTAGCTAGCAGAATGAGAAAACTTTTTATATTAAAACTAAAGCTCAAAAATTTGTTTACCTGTGATGGGTGAACCAACTGTATAACTGGAAAATTTTATTTCCACTTCCTATTACATGGAAAGCTCTTTTTACATGAAGTATAGCTAGATATAAAGTAATTTGGATATATTTCTCCCAGTCTCACTTAAGGGAAAATAAAGTAATAAGTTAATTATTCTAAGAGGAAAGTGCATAATTGAAGTTGTATAACATAGGTTTTCCTAAATTCATTTTCTTTCCTTGTAATAAAATAAGTTTATGTTCATATTAGTATGAATTTAGGAGTGGTATTTTATAATAGTAATTCTATTTGCAATCTCCAGTGAGACATTCACTGTCTCATTTATTATAATACGTAACTAAATTAATGTCAGTTTGCTGAAGGAAGTTTGCTATTTAAAACATTATCTTCAAATTTCTCATAAAAAGTTATACCTACAAAGGGCACTATTTAAAATGAAAAATTTGTAATAAATTCTGCATTGTGACTAAGATAATTTCTGTAGAAAAAAAAATCCTCTAAAGTTCAGAAGAGAAAAAAATGTTTTAAAAATTAGTAGTGATGTCAATTTAGGAGAAGAAAATATGTTTGTTATTTTTTGTGTGAAAAAATGTTTTATATTTTTTCTTTCTTTCTTTCTTTCTTTCTTTCTTTCTTTCTTTCTTTCTTCCTTTCTTTCTTTCTTTCTTTCTTTCTTTCTTTCTTTCTTTCTTTCTTCCTTTACTAATCCATTTTTCTTTCCCTGTAGGCACATTGGGAAGGTCTCACAGGCAGAATAACTTTCAATAAAACCAATGGCTTGCGAACAGATTTTGATTTGGATGTGATCAGCCTGAAGGAAGAAGGTTTGGAAAAGGTACTTGAGTCATTCAACTTGTTTACTTTAATTATTAAATGAAACATATCTTACTGAAGAAATAGGGAAATATTCCCTCTCTTAGCCACATTTCATTGGCATTTAACTTTATTGAATAACTCTTAAGAATACATCTTCAATTTGTTATATTGAGTATAATAATGGAGACTTAGTATTCAAGGATAATGGGTGTCTTAAGACAATGAAATATTTTATTTTCTCACCCAGGTTTTTCTTATACCATGAGATGCATATCATCTTTATTGACCTTAAGATTTAATACAGTAGTTAAAAAATATTTATACTTTTGCTTGCCTAGAGTTTCCTATTTAGAGCAGGTCATAAAAAAATAATTAAATACAGAAGTATGTTTCCATAGCTGGGTCATATTCATGTGAAATGTCTGAATTCATGTACACAAAATAAATTAGGTATGAACATAAATACACAGAATCTTACTTGATTCTGTTTATAGGGATTGAGGTAAGTACAGACAAGGATTACAGAATTTGGGTATATGCTTACTATAAAATATAGTAGTGTAAGTTTGTTTATATTTGTAATGCTTTCTTATTATGATAGACCCTATAAAGGAAACATTAGAGAATCTTTCTGTAGGTTCTAATGTGGATTATAGACAGACTCTGAATATAATGGTTACCAGGTACATGTGATGATCAGTCATTCTGATAAGCTGTACATGTTACCTTGAGATTTCAAAAATAATTTTGTGCACTCCTCTGAAATTTGAAATTTTGTTTTGATTAATTACACACAATCTTTATCTTCACGGGGCTTTTTATTTAGAGTGATCAGATAACACATTTGTGAATAAATACAATGGAAAAGTGTTTCAAGCTTTAAAAGAGCGATGAAAGACTATTTCTGACAAAGGATATAATTAAGTATAGAGTCATAGTATATGAGGTACTTTGAACTAGGCTTTGAATAATGGAGAATTATTGATTGGCAGAGATTAAGTCATTGCAAAAAGAGATAATAACATGTGTAAAGACATAGCATAGTGTTTGATTGAACATGTGTATATGTATACGCACACTCACTCAGTGGGATATAGAGCTAAAATGCTAGATTTAAGTCATAAAGTGAGCACCATGTTGAAGTGTTTGCAATGTATACAATACAATTCAAAGGCCTATGAGATGCATTGGAAGATATTATAATTTGAAATTATTTTAATATGAAGCCATGAAGTTAAAACTATTCTGAGAGTGGAAGTGAGAGATGAAGAAAGAGTAACAGAAGGCAGAAACTGAATCTTCATCAGTGTTGTTAGTTCAAGGAAGAGCAGAGCATTGGAACTATGATTGTGAGGAGTAATGGGGGAGCCAGGTGTAAAGGTAGAAGGAGCCAATGATAAAAGAATAAATCAGGGGCGCCTGGGTGGCGCAGTCGGTTAAGCGTCCGACTTCAGCCAGGTTACGATCTTGCGGTCTGTGAGTTCGAGCCCCGCGTCAGGCTCTGGGCTGATGGCTCAGAGCCTGGAGCCTGTTTCCGATTCTGTGTCTCCCTCACTCTCTGCCCCTCCCCCGTTCATGCTCTGTCTCTCTCTGTCCCAAAAATAAATAAAAACGTTAAAAAAATTTTTTTAAAAAAGAATAAATCAAAGATTGATAAAGAAATGAGTGGGGGAAATTGTCATTAGAGAGAAATTGGAAAAAAATCTGAGCAAGCACGTAAGGTACTGATATTGAGTGAAGGCAAGTTAAAGAGAAGGGGAATTAAAAGTTCAAATCAAAGGCTTCCCGTATCTTCAAAAATCAGTACATGAGTCATCAGCTAAAAGATGGTGGTGGGATTTAGATTGGTCAGATCTTAAGAATAATGGGAATTTTTTTGTAAATGCCATTGTGAGGGATTTGACTTTGAGTAGTAGGAGTAAATTGCTGCTAAGTAGCAAAATGTACTCATATTTTAACTTAGTAGAATGGTTAAGAAATCAAGGTGTGGATTCAGACAGAATTGGGCTCAAATCCTTGTTCTGCCATTTACTATTTATGGACAAGTTTCTTAATCTCTCCAAAATAAAGTGTCTTCAACTACATCAGGGGGTGATGGCAGTAGCTAATTCAAGAAAACTAATGAGTCTTGCTGACTTTACTTTTACTTTGTCCTGAAAAATATAGTTACCAACCCATAGATGTAAAGACAGAGTTCCTACTTTGATAGAGTTCACAGTTTGGAAGGTTCAACAGATGTGATCCAAGAGTTTTAAATTACAATTACAATTCTGTCACAAGTGTGTGAACTTCACCCTTCTACCCAAGTTGTCTGTGCCAAATTCCTCATCTCAAAAATTGTAGAGTGCAAAGGGCTTCCCTCTGGGACAGACTGAAGTGAGAATATCATGGCCTCTGAAAGAACCTGTAAATACAATCTTTATAGGTGTCAAGGCTAGGAATTTAATTATTCTCAATTCTATTTTATCATGACTGGGTGAGGAAAATGAACAAAATAATGTGTAAAATGTTGGTTTTATCCATTACTTCTCCTCATGCCTACCACCTTTTCCTAGCTTTATCTTGGTAGTCTTTGTCCAACACACTTCATTTATTCATTTGATTCTCTAACAAATATAGAGTGAACCTCTATTTTGTGCCCTCATGAAGGTTATACTCTAGTGAAGGAAATCTGCCAATTATAAATGGACTCACAAAAGTATAATATAGGATTATGCAGTAATAAGTGTTAAAAATAAAGATGACTTTTTAATATGTCATGAAAATCATAGATTTTGGATCACTTTCTGAAAGGTGAACATTAGGACTGAAACAGTTAATAGGAAGAAGTCCATGCTTCTGATGTTAACAACTGTGGAGCAGATAAACCAGAAAGGAACAGGTTTGTTTCCAACAAACAGAGAAAGGTGAGGCATGTTTAAAGATCTGAGTTTGGGGTTGAAGTGTGACTATGAACACATCTTTTCCACTTACTGCCCAGAGATCAGATTGAATATTTTCCTTGGGACCGTGATTAGAACCCAGCCCATTTAGCCATTGTCTAAGACGGATCACTAATACTGCACACACAGCCTGTTGCGTCTTTCCATACACGCTCTCCAGGCCATGGGAGTACCTGGGGAATAAGTATAAGGGGGCTAGGGGACTGTAGGTGCCGTTCCAGATTTTGTCTACCTCAGGCAATAGGACAGTTTGTTTTCTTTAAGAGCTTGGTATTCAACATTCAAGAATAGGAGAAGGAATATAAGAATAAGTAGTTTTCCCAGCTTGAATTCTTCTGGTCAGTTTGAAGAACATATTGCATATTCTACTTCCAGAATATGCTTAGAATCCATCTATTTCTCTTCACATCCATTGTTGCAATCATAGCCAGGGTACCTTTCACCAGGACTTCTACATTGGAGCCCCAATAAGCCTGACTTTTCTACTCCCCCTTACAATTCATTCTTCACACAACAATAGCTGGAGCAGTGTCTTTAAAAGTAAATCGATCCATGTCATTGCTCTGTTTAAATCCTTTCACTTATTTCTACTGTATTCTGATTAAAATCCAAATATAATTTACAAAGTACTGCCTACCTCCCCTCTCAACTCTCATCACCATCTTAGATGTTTTTTATGCTTTAATTACACTGTCTTTTGTTCATTTTTTTACACAGACACAAAGCTTTCTCTATTACTTTGGCAGTAGAGTTTTCCCAGCCTGGAAAACCAATCCCTAGCCCTTTGCCTGGCTAACTCTTACTCATCTTGGGTGCGGGGGGGGGGGGGGCGGCGCTGGTGTCACAGATTAAATCTTTCTTTCTTAGATAGACGTCCCATAAGCCTAAGCAATTTTAAGTTTTTCATAGCGCCCTGTGCTTTTCCTTCCTGGCACATATTACAATGTGTTATTATGTATTTATGTGTACTTTTATGAAAAAAATGACCATGTTCCTAGCCAGTCCTATTAGATAGAAAAAAATTGCCCTCAGTCCCACTATTTACATATTCAATATTCAAGGCCTAGCAAACTGTTTGGCACAAAGTATATCCTCAAGAAATATTGACTTGAATGAATGAAGGGCCACGGTCACCATGAGAATCATAAAAGGTACTTCACATAGAATGCTTCTTCAAGTGTCTGGTGCAAAGTTGTTTTCCTATGGCACAGCATTAAATTTTTTTTTTTCAGGTTTGCCCCACACCTACACAGTGAGAACAGAGAAACCCAGTAGTTAGTCAAAGGGCTGGGGTTATGAGTCAAGGCTTCAAGGGGTACAGGATTTTAGAGTATAGGAGAAGGGATCACTGAAGTCTGAGCTTATAAGGATGCACAATGCATCCCACATAGCAAAGTTTAATCTTGACATTCCAATTCTTATCAAAGAGTAAAAATAATGATTTATATAAGTTCCCCTTTTTCATCATATAAGTTTATGGTGTGGAAATAAACAAAGACCACTTAAATGAGAACAAACAGAAGTTATTCAGAGTTTCCTCTAGCCACCGTCACTTGCATTTGGCAGAGATGCAAAGGTGGGCAGGTCAGTGGAAAAACTTTATCGTGGAAAAAGAGGCCTCAGATGTGTTCTGATTGGAGATTGTTGACATGAGGAAATGAGATGGGCTAATGAGAAGCAGGGCATCTAGGGTGATTGTTTTGGAGGGCATATTTGAGCTTCTCTGATTGATCCTGAGTTGGAATGGTGGCAAAAAATAGGGAAGCTGGGGGTTATTGAATAAATTTTGACCATTTTGGGCTGATATCTTAGAGGTTGTGGTTGGCTTCCCATGCTGTTTGCTCCAGAGGCTCAGGGTCAAGTTCTATTTTCATACATGGTCAAACTGTTGTCTATTTGTATATTCAGTCTGTCAATGGAATTACTGAAGTTACTTGACAGAAGAGGAAGAAATAGAAAAAATAATAAGGTCAAGAAAAATCGACATTAGGAAAATAAAAATGTCTTCATAACGGACAATAAAATGAGGTTTTTTAGTTTTTATTTTTTTGAATATGTAAGCAGGATATGATTTACCACTGGAAATGGTTTAACCTTACTTAGCTAGTCCTTTGAAGCTTATCTATGTCCTTAGGAAAGGCCAGGTTCATTTGGAACAAAAGACCTTATTAAATGGCATAAGATGTTAAGAAATATTGACCTGTTCAATAGTCACAAGGACTCTATTTAGAGCAAAAACAATTGGAAGCTTTTACATAAGACAGGTTTGAATTGAGTTGATGACACTCCAGGATAATAGTGCATTTCCATTGCACGGTGAGTTATCTAGAGACCATTTTGGGGAAAATAACCACTTATACTTAAAAAAAATTTTTCAAGAAACTACAATGCAATAATAAAATCACTTATACATCTGAAACTAGTATAACACTGTATATTAATTATACCTGAATTAAAAATAAATAAGTAAAATAATAATAAAATCAGTTAATCCTACCACATGGTTGAGTTTTCTTACTCAGTGTGCTTTGTGACTACTATGTATGTTATGTGCTCTCCAAAAAAACCCCAAAAAATAAAAAAAAAAACAAACAACTACAAAAAAGGCTCTATTGAAATGAATTTTTATTGTACTAGAGAATACTAGCTTCCAAGTAGAGTGTTGAACTAAAATCATTCTTGTGTAACCCTCATGGCTTTTTTCCAGCATCAAACTTTGCTATTTGTTTTGGTTATTTTGCTGATTGCCTCTTGAATGTAATATTTATATTAAATGTTAAAATAGAACTTGGAGAACAGAATTTTCTGTCTTCTCAGTGGAAAGAGTCTAATCCTTATGAAAAATTGGCTTTGTGTATTAATTTTATATTAATTTTGAAAAAAACCATAAGGCTAAAACCAATGCATTTCTCTGGCCAGATATGGTACTAAGGAGCCTGGAAATGTTTAGGACTATGAACAATAATACGGTGTTTGCTTCAGCATGTTTTTATAATAAAATCAGCTTCTAACTTGTATATCCTTAGGGGAAATTTTGAAAAAAACAAGTGGCTACAAAAGGTCATTTTATGAAATCTATGTTTGCCAATTTCTACAAAGTTAAGAATATTTATATATATATTATATATATATAATATTTATATATGTATAAATATACATATAATATATATAATATAAAGCAAGATAATCCATACTTGCAAACTTTTATATAGTATAAAATTATCATATTTTACTTTCAAGTGAAGCTCCATTTCAACTTTTGACATTTTTTTCTGAATATTTACCGCTTGCATTTGGGCCCACTTGTAGAAACTGGTGTCAGTAATCCATAGGCTTCTTACTGAAAACTCAAATATTTTCACAATGTATGAAGAGGGTGAGAATTAGTAGTGAAACCCTGCCTGCCGAAATTTACAGGCCTAGATGTTCCAGGATCAGAACACGTTTCAAATTGCTTTTTTAAAACTTTTTATAGAACATATATATTTTTAGAACAAGTGGTAATTTCTATGGAAGTCTTTACTATTGACCTTTCTCTTGCCTGTAGAATCCTGTACTCATTAACTCCCTATGAAAAAGGTGTCTGAATGGAATTTACAGTCTTCAAAATTTATCTAAGTGTGAAAATCCACACTAGATAGGTGAGAACTATTTCTTTGATAGATTTCTAGATACCTGATGCATAGTAGTTTTTATCTTTCTCTCTTTGATGGCATTTGATACATATATCCTGGTTCCCATGACAACAGTGACCCCCAACTTTCCCAGGAATTGAGATTTCTTTGCTTCTCTGTAAGAAAGCAATGCTAATGGTGATGTCGACTAGTCAGAAATGTGTTGTTTGCTTCTTAAAAAGCAAAAATGCATCCTAGGCAGGATCCAAGCCTGACGTTTTTCTTTGGAGATGTTAACCATTTAATTTGTCTAACTCTCATTTAGAATTCATTATATGCCCTATCTCACAACTGTACTGTACTGATATTTTTGGTGTGTGCCAGTATGTTTATAGTCACTATTTTGCTTGATGACTTTTAACCTTCAGAGTGGCAAAATATTTAAAATAACTATTTACAGATGATATTTATGTTTGGAAGTCAATTGGATTATTTTATTTGAGAGCACCCAATTCCTTATTTTGGCCCATCAGAGAATACCAAATATTGACTTTTTTTCTTGTTTTGGCCCATCAGAAAATACCAAATACTGACTTTGAATTAAGCATGTATAGTAAATATAATTTTTAAAGCATTGATTTGATTTCAATGTAATCTCTGAACTACATTTTTATTCTTGGAAAAATAGTCCTTAATTAATTGAACGTTACCACATTGTTATATTTGAGAATAGTTAATTAATTGATTCAAATTTTATTTAAAAAATAAAAACACCACCTGTCTTTAACTCTTTGTTAATATTTATGATTGTCTCTGCCCTAGACAAAAATAAAAATCCTAAAGGTGAAAAATCTATGTTTAGATTAGTCATCCGTTTCTGTGAGATGATTATGTATTTACTGATTTATTGTCCTCATGTGAACACTGTATTTCTCAAATGGTGAAATTCCAGCCCCTGTGGAAACTGGTGGATAGATAGTTTTAGGAAAGTAATTGGGGTGTAACTGAGAGGTTCTTTGCATGGTCCTCATAGGCCAAAATCACTTACGTATGAAGGTAGCTCAGTTCCCAGGTAATTGTTCTTTACTATGAATTCTTCCTGGCATGCAGCAGATAGGCACTGCTGTGAAATGGTTCACGTTTATCTTTGGGACATCAGGTACCAATTCCAATTCTGTTACCATGTAGCCCAATAAAAATATGCAACCGTTAATTGTTAGTAGTACTTTTATTGGACAGTAACGTAAATAACTATCTCTACTTTTCATAAAAAAAAAATCCAACATTAGAAGAGGTGAGGCAAGTAAGAGAAAAAAGTCTCTTATTTGCCTGCAACACTTAGCAAAACAACTACTGTATAGAAAACACTCTGTTTTCATTATTCTGTATCCCACCATATAGGCTTGAGAACCTGACTTTGTAAATTATCTAGAAAGTATGGGTATACTAGTTAATGGAGATATGTACAGTCCACCAGTGTATATTTGATCAATTGAAGAGAGTATTCATCTCCCAAATATGAATTAGCATTTAACATCAATACATTCCTTATGCTTTCCATTTCTTGATACCTTCAAATAGTACTATCAGGGATGTCCCTTCTTCTAAAGGAATGGTAAATATCCTTCAGGCAAAGTATACTTAATGTGTCATATGATTAGAAGCAACTAATTATTGAGAATATTTTTAAAACAAAAATTTTACGATGGAGACTCCACATTGCGCTAGGACTGTTTTAAACATAATGTTTAAAACATTTGCATATTCCTGATGGTGAAAGATGCTGAGAATATTCTCCTGTACCTGTTGTCATTCTATATCTTCTTTGGGAAAAAGAGTTAAGATTTTCTGCCCATTTTTATTTGGATTGTTTGTAGGGTTTTTTGTTTGTTTTGTTTTGTTCTTGAGTTGAAATAGTTCTTTATATATTTTGGATATGAACTCCTTAATAGATGTATAATTTGAAAATATTTTCTCTCATTCAGTAGGTTGCCTTTTCATTTTATTGATGGTTTCCTTTGCTCTGCAGCAGTTTTTTAGTCTGATATAGTCCTATTTATTTATTTTTACTTTTGTTACTTTTGCTTTTGACATCAGATTTTAAAGAATTTGCCAAGACCTATGTCAAAGATCTCACTCCTTATGTTTTCTTCTCGGAGTTTTCGGGTTTCAGGTCTTACATTCAAATCAATCCATTCTGAGTTAATTTCTATGTATGGTGTAAAATAGTGGTTTAGTTTAATTCTTTTGCATGTGGCTGTCCTGTTTTTATTGAAGAGGCTGTGCTTTCCCCATTGTGTATTCTTGGTTCCTTTGTCATAAATTAATTGACCATATATATGTGGACTTATTTCTGGACTCTCTGTTCTAGTCCATTGATCCATGTGTCTGTTTTTTAAGCTGGTACCAGACTGTTTTAATTACTATAGCTTTGTAATATACTTTGAATTCAGGATATGTGATGCCTCTGCTTTTTATTTTTTTCTTTCTTTCTCAAGATTGCTTTGGCTATTTGGATTGTGTGTGTGTGTGTATGCGTGTGTGTATGCAAGTGGTTCCATATAAATTTTAAGGTTATTTGTTCTATTTATTTCAAAATGTCACTGGAATTGTGATAGGGATTGCATTGAATGTGTAGGTAGCTTTGGATAGTATGGCCATTTTAACAATATCAATTCTTCCAATCCATGATTATGGAATATCCTTCCATTTATTTGTGTTTTCTAGAATTTCTTTAATTAATGCCTTGTAGATTTTTTTGGGGGGGGGTTGTGTATAGTTAATGCATAATGTTACATTCATTTCAGGTATGCAACATAATGATTCAACTTCTCTATACACTATGCTATCTATGCTTACCACAAGTATAACTACCATCTGTCACCACACAACACTATTATATTATCATTGACTATATTCTATATGCTGTGTCTTTTATACCCTTGACTTATTTATTCCATAACTAGAAGCCTATATCTGCCAGTCCCCTTCACCCATTTTGCCACCCCATTCCCACCCCTCATTCTCTCTGGCAACCATCACTTTGTTCTCTATGTTTATGTCTGATTCTCCTTTTGGTTTCTGTATTCATTTGTTTTGTTTTTAAGATTCCACATGTGAGTGAAATCATATGGTATTTGTCTTTCTCAGTCTGACTTATTTCACTTAGCATAATACTCTCTAGGTTCATCCATGTTGTCGCAAATGACAAGGTATCTTTTTTCATTGCTGTGTAATATGAGGTATATATGTATGTATACATATATACACATATATGTGTATACGTATATGCCTCCACTTCCTTATCCTTTCATCTACTGTTGAACACTTAGGTTGTTTCCATATCTTGGCTATTGTAAATAATGCTGCAATAAACATAGGGGCCCATATCTTTTTGAATTAGTGTTTTCATTTTCTTGCGGTAAATACCAAGTAGTAGAATTCTTGCATCATATGGTATTTCTATTTTTAAATTTTTGAGGAACCTGCATACTGTTTTTCACAGTGGCTGACCAATTTACATTCCCCCCAACAGTGCACAAGAGTTCCAGTTTTCTCCACATCCTTGCCAACACCTGTTATTCTTATCTTTTTGATTTTAGCCATTCTGACAGGTGTAAGGTGATATCTCATTGTGGCTTTGATTTGCATTTCCTTGATAATTAGTGATGTTGAGCAACTTTTCATGTGTCTGTTGGCTGTCTGTATGTCTTCTTTGGAGAAATGGCTCTTCAAGTCCTTTGTCCATTTTTTAATTGGGTTGTTGTGGGTTTTTCATCGGTTTATTTTGATTTTGGTGTTGGGTTGTGTAAATTTATTTATTTTATATATTAACCCCTTATTGGATATAATCTTTGCAAATATCTTCTCCCATTTAATAGGTTTATTTTTTGTTTTGCTGATGATTTTCTTCACTGTGCAAAAAACTTTTTATTTTGATGTAGTATCAATTGGGTTTTTTTTGTTTGTTCATTTATTTATTTATCTATTTCTTTATTTCTTTATTTTCATTTTGTGTTCCTTGCCTTAGGAGACATATCTAGAAAAATGTTATGCCAGCTGATGTCTAGAGAAATTGCTGCCTGTGTTCTCTTCCAGGATTTTTTATGGTTTCAGGTCTCACGTTTAGGTCTTTAATCCAATTTTAGTTTATTTTTGTGTACAGTGATAGAAAGTAGTTCAGTTTCATGCCTTTGCATGTAGCTGTCCAATTTTCCCAGCACCATTTATTAAAGAGACTGTCTTTTCTCCATTGTGTGTTCTTGCCTTCTTTGTCATAGATTAATTGACCATATAAGCATGGGTTTATTTCTGGGTTCCCCTATTGTATTCCATTGATCTATGTGTCTGTTTTTGTGTTATGTCGCATAGTTTTCAATGTACAGATATTTCACCTCCTTGGTTAAATTTATTCCTAGTTGTTTTATTCTTTTTGGTGCAAGTGTAACTGAGATTTTTAAAAATATTTCTTTCTGGTAGTTTGTTATTAGTGTATAGAAACATAACAATTTTTGTATATTGACTTTTGTATCCTGAAACTTTACTAAACTTGTTTATTAGTTTAATAGTTTTTGGTGGAGTCTTTAGAGTTTTCTGTATATAATATCATGTCATTTGCAAATAGTGAGAGTTTTACTTCTTCC
This sequence comes from Herpailurus yagouaroundi, assembly GCF_014898765.1. NCBI lineage: Eukaryota > Metazoa > Chordata > Mammalia > Carnivora > Felidae > Herpailurus > Herpailurus yagouaroundi. Next base: position 60,560,628 of record NW_024412394.1, read on the forward strand.
TTTCCAATTCAGATAATTTTTTTCTTGTCTAATTGCCATTATGAGGACTTCCAGTACTGTGTTGAATAAAAGTGGCAAGAGTGGGCATCCTTGTTTTGTTCCTGATCTTAGAGGAAAGGCTTTTAGCTTTTCAGCATTTAGTACAATGTTAGCTGTAGGTTTGTCAAATATGGCCTTGATTGTAGTGAGATACATTCCCTTTGCACCACTTTGTTGAGAGTTTTTATCAATCTACTTAAAACAACTCTGTGAGGTCAAGAGTACTTAGATATTTTTATTTGATTTTGGAGCTGAAAAAAGTACTTTAAAGACTTGATTAAATAATATAATGAAAAAATTGTGTTAAGAAAATAGATTAAAACAGAAAAATATTGTCTTGTGTTAGCCATGTTTCTTGTGATTAAAACAAAATAAACCAAAACTCACTGGTGACAATTCCCTCAAGCAATAGAAAGTTTTGAATGTTCCCCATATACTTAAAATCTAGGGATCTTGCAATTTTTTTGATTTAAAATTTATGCCACTGAAATTTTTGAAACCTTATAATAATCTGTTCAGAAACCTTGATTTGTAGAAGGGAATACCTAATATTTATGATTATAGGAAATTATGGATTCATATACTATGAACCAGAACCCCTCCATCCAGAGACAGAATGAAACAAGACAAATATACTTAGATGAGTGGACATATGGCTAAATTATTATTTATGGAAGTAATCATAGAGGATGATGATAAGCAAAATTGGGAATATTTGTATTAGTGATTTGGGTAGAAGGTTGAAAAACTTAACAGTTTTAAGGATGTCATTAGGCAGATGACAGTGGGAAAATGATGTTTGCCAATGCTTTGGCTGGTAGAATTGCACATCTGAAAAATCTAGCTATGTAGCCAATAGTGAAAAAAAAAAAGGGAAAGAAAATCTAAGAGGACAAATGTGTAATAGGTATTAATTATAGACCAGGGGCAGAAAAATGCCAGTCACTGCAAAATCCGATCTGCAGATGTGTCTTATTTAGCCAGTGGAGTTTGTTTGTTTGTTTGTTTGTTTATTTATTTATTTATTTATTTATGATGTTGAATTTGAAACAATTTAAGCAGGTCAGCAGGCATTCTAGGTTTTACGTTATCCTCTCTTTCCCCACCCAGTTCCCTAGTAAGGCCTCTATTAGCTGTAGTGATGCCTTATTGGAACCTAAAAGAATCACCTGCTCTGGAAGCATGCAGCCCCAAAGCACAGCTGTCAGAAGAGCAGGGTCTGGACTGTGACTGTTACGTGCTATTCTGCCTTGAAATTTTGTGAAATTTAGAAGTTGCATACCTTTGCCTGGAAACTCTTACTACTGGCTTATGTCCTTTTTCTTCACACATGGATGTTACTGTCTGGCCCCTGAAGGCTTTACATTATTGACCCTAAATTACAATTTGACCGTCTTTATGGCATCGTGGTAGTCATAGTCTAAAGTAATTTAATTGACCAGTAGATAATATACTTTGGAGAGAATGCTGATATCAGTATTTTTTTCTTACTGTATTATTTGACTTTTTCCTATATTGACCCAGACATTGGGAACGTGTAGTTTTTAATGGTAAGAGGAAAATTAACTCAATGTCAGAAAATATGGCAAGAAAAATTTTTTTAGATATCATTAAAAAAATTATGTTGAGGGGCGCCTGGCTGGCTCAGTCGATTAAGCGTCCAACTTCAGCTCAGGTCATGATCTCACGGCCCGTGGGTTCGAGCCCCGCGTCAGGCTCTGTGCTGACAGCTCAGAGCCTGGAGCCTGTTTCAGATTCTGTGTCTCCCTCTTTCTCTGACCCTCCCCTGTTCATGCTCTCTCTCTCTCTGTCTCAAAAATAAATAACGTTAAAAAAAATTTTAAAAAATTATGTTGAATCCCTTGTATAGTTAATGTGTTTTTGAAAAAAAATACACTTGGGGGAATGCCTAGGTGACTCAGTTGGTTAAGTGTCCAGCTCTTGATTTCAGCTCAGGACATGATCTCATAGTTCATAGGACTGAGCCCCACACTGGGATCTGTGCTGACAGTGCGGTGCCTATTTAGGATCCCCTTTCTCCCTCTCTTTGTGCCCCACCCCCCGAAAATAAACAAATAAAATAAAATCCTTTTAAAAAAGAAAAATTATATTTGGGTTTGCACTTAAATACAACTTTTAGAATGGCTTACCTAATCTTCTTATGAAGGACAGAAATTAGTAATATTTCTATTTTTGTGCTTCTCCAATTAAAGGGAAAAAGACATCTTAATAGGTTACTGAGAAAGGTATGCAAATGAAAAAAGAGAGAAAAAAGTAAATGCAATGAAATATAGAAATATAAAAAAGATTATAATAATCAAGTTGAATAAGGTTGTGCTAATTAGACTATTTTTAACATATTTAGGTAGACCAGGGTAAATATTACCTGCTAAATCAATGTCACTTTTAAAATAATTTAATTTATATACAAAGTTTTATTGTATTTTATTTATGTATTTTTAAAAGTTTATTTGTTTTAGAGAGAGAGAGAGAGAGAGAGAGAGCACACATGAAAGCTGGGGAGGGGCACAGAGAGAGGGAGAGAGAGGATCCCAAGCAGGCTCCATACTGAAAGCAGAGCAGGGATCTATCTCAGGATGCTGTGCAATCATGACTTGAGCCAAAATCAAGAGTCAGATGCTTAACTGACTGAGCTACTCAGGTGCCTACACAGCTTTGTTTTAAAGATAAATTGATAATTGATAGTTTCCCTCTCCTTTAAATAGACACATTGGGTCATTGGTGAGAGGGATATGGAAAACAAATTTTACTATTGATGACTTCTAAGTTTGAGAGGGTGGAGAAAAGAACTACTGAATTAAATCTTCCACCTTTGTTCTTCTTCAGTGCTGACCATTGTTATATGACAGGGCAACGGTGCAGGTTTACATAAACCACCCAATCTATGCATTCAGTGGCATTCTGCACTGATACATGTCTCCCAGAGGTGTGCTGTATCATTCCATAGGTTGTGTTCAGGGGGTATAAAATTTCTGAACACTGAGAGTGTATGGCCTAATTATTAGAGAGTATCAGTTAAATTAAAGTACATATTAAATAGCATACAGATAGAAGTACTGGAATGGGTTGTTCAGATGAGATTGTGCTGTAATGTCTCTCTGGAGTATTTTGAATGCTGCAAAGGTGTATTTTTAAAAGCTCCAAAGGCAATTTTGGGTAAGATTTGCTCTATTGGGGGTCATGCAAAATACCAATCAATGCCACTTCCAAGCTTGCCTTTGCCTGTTAATTTATCCTGGATTCCCAGGTTTTGCTCCTTTAGCTTTGTCTATATAACATGGCATGTTATCTTTGTAATGAGAGGATGAGATAGATCCATTACAGTAAAAGATATGCACTATTAATGAGTTTCTAGCCAGCTATCAAGGTATCATCAAATGTGGTTTATCTTGGTGAATGAAAGTTCGAATGGAAAATTAAGCTCCCATACTGACTGTAGAAGTGCAGTGGATCATTTTGTTCTTTAATGTCACACTTCACTGGACACACTTCACAGAGCAGTGAATCATGCTTAAAACAAGCAGCCTTTACTTTAGCGACAGCAGATAATGCAGCAGAGGTGAATAATAAGTGTTAGCAGTCTTAACTTTCTCTTACAGTGCTTTCTCCCAGGTGCCTGATGGACAATTTACAAAGTACATATGCTATTTTATAGATTGGAACTTGGGATCCCGCCAGTGGCCTGAATATGACAGAAAGTCAAAAAGGAAAGCCAGCCAACATCACAGATTCCTTATCCAATCGTTCTTTGATTGTGACAACCATTTTGGTAAGTATTTGTTTTCCCATTTTTTTTTAGATAAATGTAGACAAACATGGAAGTGGATTAAAAATGGCATTATAATTTGAACAGTAAGGAACAGAATGTAATGTATTTTACAGTTATTTAGCAATTACTGTATAACATATAAGTCAAGGTTAATTTAGCCAGTTTTTATTGTGTTAGTCTTCAATGATGTAACTTGTATTAATGTTTGGGATGTGATTAATAATACAACTTTATATATTACTAGAATGCATTACATTTCTACAAAATGAGTTCCTATTGAAGAATTTTCAGTGTTAAGATTTAAAATATATATGGACATGCAGATGTATATGGTTATGTGAGGGGCTACATGTGAACTTTGCTTCTGCTTTCACCTCCTGAAAATATCTTTTAGAGAGCCTGTAATTAATTTTTCAGGATTTTTCCTATTGTATTCCAACCTTGCTTTCAATTGTCTTCATCATGGAAAATCCATCTCCCTAATAAAATTAGGTGACAAGTGCTTTCTTAAACCAGAAAAATTTTCACCAGCAACAGAATCAACACAGATGCGCTGGATATATTTACCGTCCTTATAATGATATATTTTAATTAGATCCTATAGTAATATTTACCTATGCCTACTATGTCATTTGAAATGGGAAGTTTAATTTTAGAATAAGCAAGGACCTCTTATATAAAATTAAGTCATTACTTTCTACCTACAGAATAAGCTTATCCATGCTAATTCTTGTGTCTTCCCAGGTAGTCGATAAGAATGTGAGATTAATGTTCAGAACAAACAAACCACCATACACTTTTAGCATTTATATAATTTCTATATTTGATTTATGGTGGAAAGCAAGCCAGGAGGAATTGATAATCTTGTTCTTTTATTAACAACAAGGGATATCACATCTTTAGGCATGTCAGAATAAAATAGCTTGGGTTAAAGACTCTTGATAATGAAGCAAAGGTGGTAATAAAGAAATGACACTGATGGAAGTTCATGAGTTTTTTAATCACTCCCTTGCTAAGAACCTCAGTGAATACTGGGTCTGTATCCATCATATCTAAACTTCCTAAGTTCTCTTTATATCTCCCTCTCTTTTCAAAGGTAACTCTCATGCCCACCAACTCACTGGCCTTGTCCTTCAGTTGAAATGCTCTCACAAGATGCTAATGCATCTTTTTTCTGCCTGTATGTCCTGGATCTCATTACCTCCTGCTAGGACTATGGCAGTAACCATGAAATTATCCATTTGCTGACAGCCTTTTTCCCTTTGCAATGTACCCTACTCCCCATTGTAATGATCTGTCATTTTCCTTGCTTATAATGCTTTAGTGAATCCATATTGACCATTAAAAAGTGCCTAAAATTTTGGGGCACCTGGGTGGCTCGATCAGTGGGGCGTCTGACTTCGGCTCAGGTCATGATCTCACAGCTTGTGAGTTTGAGCCCCACATCGGGCTCGGGGCTGGCAACTCGGAGCCTGGAGCCTGCTTCGGATTCTGTGTCTCCCTCCCTCTCTCTGACCCTTCCCTGCTCACACTCTGTCTCTCTCTCTCTCAAAAGTAAATAAACATTAAAAAAAATTTTTTTTAAAAAGTGCCTAAAATTTTGACCCTATGTTCAAGACGTCCTACAGTCTTGTTTTCTCCCACCTTTCCATCCTCATTTCCTATTATGCCCTTTCAGGAACCCTGTGTTTTAACCTACCTGGGGTAACCAGTTAACCTATTCCCATGATTGTGTTAGCCCTATTCTTTTGTCTGCAATATGTTGCTTGCCATTTCTGAGATTTGATAGTACTTGTCAGTACTTTATATTATTTAGGATTAATATTATATCATTCTTTACCTATTTCATGTGTGCAGTATTTCTCCAAACATCACTGAACACTTCTTTGAATAGGATCTATGTCTCCTATTTTTACATCATATGTGTCTCTGCAATGCTCATAAAAAGTGTTATATAGGGGACATATGTAGTCTTCAGCAGTTGGCACTTCTTTCTGTGTTCTCCTTGATCCACAAATTCCCAGATACGTCACTTATCTTACGGCTCCAAAACTGCTCACTTCTTTACATCTCCCTGTGAGAATCCTATTCATCCTTCCAGACTCATCTCAAATGACAACCAATCCATGAAAATATCTGATCTCTCCATTAAGTTGTGTGTACGTTGTGGGGTGTGGAGGAATGTACACTTTATGTATCATAATACACTATAATGGCAATTATGCACTGTTTTTTTTAGAAAATTTGTATATCTGTGTTTCCACTTGAGATGAACATAAAGCCCATGGTCAAATTTTACAGTTTTGATATCTCAATGTCAGAAAAAAAGTGTCCTAGGCATAGCAAGCACTCAAATATTTGTCAAATTAAATTAAGTAAACAGTATTTAATTAAATGGAAAATTAGAAAAAGTAAGCAACTTTTGAATGGTTATACTTAAATATTTTTCAACTGTGAAGGTTATTGCAAACTGCTTGTCCCAACAAAGCAGGTCGATTAAGGTGATCCATATAATCTCTCAGTCTTAATTACTCATGGTTATTTTATAGGAAGTATTCAGACATTTTTCTCAAGCATAAACAATTTTGTGTCTATTGAAACAAGTATCACTTAATCTTAGCTTTATATTGAAACCGGAAATAAAGCCTTTTAAAAAGTACTTGTACCCAGAACACATTTCATACCTTTTAAAACAGTATCTCTGAGCTTTGGACTTGGGAAATCTTCATTTTTAAAAACTTCCATAGGTAATTCTGATGTATAACAATGATTGAGAACAAACTGCTCAGATCATTACTCTGCATAACTAAGATGTAAGATCAACTATGAAACATACACTAACTTACATTAAAAAAAATAGGTTATTGGCGCACCGGGGTGGCTCAGTTGGTTAAGCATCAGACTTCCGTCCAGGTCATGATTTCACAGCTCATGGATTCAGTTCTGAGTTGGGCTCTGTGCTGAGAGCTCACAGGCCTGGATCCTGCTTCAGATTCTGTGTCTCCTTCTCTCTTTGTACCTCCCCTGCTTGCACTCTGTCTCTCACTCTCTCTCTCTCTTTCAAAAATAAATAAACATTAAAAAATAGTTTATTTCTATTTTAGAGTATATCCCTCTATTGGTCTCTAAGTGATTCTGATATTTACTAAAAGGAAAGTCACTTTGTTTTTATATCACTTATTGAAAAAGTTCTTGTTCTGAATAATACTCTGATCATAAGATATCCACAATTGAGAAAATAACATGTTTGAAGAGACTAGTTACCTTATTTAGTAAGCATGATGCTTGATAGAATTTACTGATAGTTTATATTTTATAAAGTGGTATGATCTTTTGATTTATGTTTGGTAATTTTGTCCTTTTCTCTCTTGGAAAAATCTAAGAGGAGTTTCTGGCTGAGTTGTGAATAATGGTGTCTCCACAAAGAGAAGCTGTGGAGATACCAAAGAGAAGTTCACTTCTGCTTCTTGTTCAATATTCTTATTAAGATATGTGCCTTAAGAAAAAACAGTGAGGTATTCTAGGATTTGACATTTTCAGTGTTCTAATCATAATCGCTCCATTTCTCTTGAATTTATTTTTATTTCTTCCTTTATTTAATGAATATGTACTGAATGATTGTTGTGCGAAAGCTTTGTTTGCTGAGCAAAACACATATGGTATTTGCCCTCAGGGAACTTAGAAAATGGTGAAGATTCATAGGGAAGATCACACACACACACACACACACACACACACATTACCTTCTGATTAAGATATAAGAAAAAGATAAGCAGAGTAATGCCTTTTACAGGATACTTCTGAGTTACCCTTGGAGCCGGGAGTGACAGGACAAGTCAGACAGGCCTCCCTGCAGAGAAATAGACAGCAGAGATCTGAAGTCTGAGAAGGAATTAGCAAGGTAGAGAAAAAGGAGTATTATTGGCAGAGGGAATAGCATATGCGAGGGCCCTAAAGCAGGAAAGATCTTGAAAAATTTGCAAAATGGAAAGAAAAACATAATGGCTGGTGCTGGTGCCTTGGTGCCTTCGTCTGCTTCTCAGCTTTATAAAATATGACACAGTCCATTACCAAAAAAGCAAAAAATGAAAAACAAAAAACCAACAGACATTTATTTCATGCCTGCTATGTGCTAGCCCCTGTTCAAAGCACTACTCATGTATTTACTCAGTTAATAGTCATAATAACCTTTTTTGATAGCATTATTGCTACTACTTTTACAATTAAGAAAGCTAATGTCTGGATTGCCTAAATAGCCTACTCATGGACACACAGCTAAAAAGTAGAGTAGTGGGGTTTTAACCAATCTGTTTAGGCAACTTGAGCAACCAATACTATGTAATGAAAACTCCATTGGTCAACTACGGAAAAGTCTAGCAACTATAGTTTATGGCCAAAACAACATCTTGATTGAGAGAGTTTTTCCCCTAAAGCAGTACTTCTTATCCAGAAATCCTATATATGCTAGAACACTGTTTTGCTATTATGAGTGTGCCCCACATGGCTAGACATTCCCCACCGTGGAGGCCAAGATTAGATTACACTTGGTTGGGTATCTTGGCCCTCCCATTTCTCTCCTCTTTTAATGTAGTACTCAGTTTTCTTTCAGCCTCTTTAAACCATAATTTCAGATTTTTCTGGGCAATCAAAATAGTGTGGGGTTTATCTTATTTTTTTCTCTTTAGAATTGAGATGGAGCATCTTGTTTATAAATATCTTTTACTCCCCTTGAACAATATAACCTATGCCCAATACATTGTATGGGTGCAGCATATAATTATATCATGGAATGATTCATTTTAGAAAGCCTTAAACATTTTTAAGTGTTTATTATTTTCTTGTTTAATTTTGAATGAAGACTTAGGATATCCTATATTTTGGAAATTTATGTAACTCCACCTGCAAGACTGGACCTAAAGCTTCGGTCTACTCATACCCTCTTCTTAATATACCTTATATTACCTCTCTGGCCTTTGAATTTCAAGTTCAGTTGCTATTAAAATTCCCTTGCTTCTTCTGTTTTTTGTTATTAATGGAACTAAAAATTTAACCTTAGAATCATGTTTTCATTTATGAGGAGTTTATTTCATAGCAACTGTTAAAACATAAATTCTTAATTACCAAAATGAATAACAAAAATACTCATTTAGAACAAGACATAGAGTGCTCTTAGAGAATAGCGTGTCCTATATCTTCAATTTATAATCTGATCCTTTTGTCCTCACTGCTATGGATCCACTAGCTAGGAGCAGCATCCGGTGACTGATTATTTATTTAACTTCATTTATTTACCACTGAGTTCTTGGTTTCCAGTAGATTTTTTCAGGCCTGTGTAAAAATGTTGAGCGTTTCCCACTGTGCTACTCCTGTATAATAATTGATTTTTGTCCATCAAAAGATTACTAACACTTAAATGCCACTGTACATGTTTTTTCCCTTCATAGCTAGTAGCACTTCAACATGCAAATGACTATGAATTTGGTTACTTTAGAAAAATCACTTCTCTTAAGAAGGTTCTTTCTTCTTGGTTGCTCAATGAATTCAAAAAGTGTGTTTGCATCTGCAACTTAGTCTTATTTTTTTATTTTTTTCCCTATATAACCTCCTGGAAGGTTATATAGTTCAGTATCCAGTTTACTTGCTTAGGCTTGTAAAGCTTTATTATTACAGCCCACAGATACAGGAGGCTTATCTGGGAGCAAGCTTCCAAGGACAATGGGAAGGTTTCACAGTACAAAAGATGAAGTGACCGAATCATCCCCTAAATGGTGCTGCGGCTTCTGCCATAACATCAACAAAAGCAGATTTCTAGGCTTCAGGTCTACCACTGCAATACATTTTCCCTCTGATTCTTCTCTTCCCATTGTCACAGATGGACTGTCAAGCACGTGGTTCTTCTTTATAAGTTGCTAGCATCGGGCTTGGAAACGCAGATACTGCAGCTTCACAAAGAAAAAGGTTTTCATTCTTAGCAACCCCTACACCATTTCTAAGCAGTTTGAAACATGTATTGTGGAGATAATAAGACCAAAATAATTTGAGAAAGATATAGTAAATATACACACACAAGTACTACTTGAATGTTAACGTCTGAGATGAGAGTGCCCATTCAAACTCAGACTCCTCTGACCCTACTCCTGCTACCTACTTGTTGAAAAGCAACCAAACCTTTTCTCACCATGTTGTTTCTTCTCTTTCAGGGTGTCTGCTGGCACTACATTTCTCTTTCTTGCTCATGCTTTAATAGCTCAACGTATTTTACTTCAAATAACTATTAATATTCTCTTAAGCCTCCAGATTAACTAGATAAACATAAAACTATTGGTGGTGGCACCATACAGAAAGAAAGCTGTTTTAATGTGAAATTAGGCATAATTTTTAAAACCCTAGGATCTTAATTTTTAAGGGTTTTGGAAGTGACCAGAACCTCCCTTTTTTAACCACGTAATTTCTCTCACACACATATGCTTTCTTCATCCTTCTTTATTAAATCTGCTTTAAAAATGCCAACATAATAAAGATTAAGTATTTTTATTTGTTGTGATATTATTTTCCATCGCCAACAGTATTTTCAGTATTGTGATTTTTTTGAAGCTTATTTTATCATGAACAATGTATTAAGTTTGGTATGGAAGAATGAAGAGAGAAATCTGAATCTCTGGTTCAGCTAAACCACAGCAAACGACATGGAAATGCAGTATTTTTGCTCTAGCTTTCTCATTGTCAAAGATATTATCACAATAGAACCATGTAAACTTATACAATCTAAATTTCAGCTGCATCCTTGATCTGAGCGGATGTTCAGTATCAAACTTAACATGCACCAAACCTCCTCCTTCAATTCAGGCCTTACCACACCTCTTCCAAACTCTGTTCATGTTTCCAGTACTTTTCTACTCATTCAGAGCAGAGGTTTGTTTCTTAGATACCTCAGTCTCTTTAAACCCCATATTCACAATTCAGATAACAGAAAGAGAAAATAAGATGAATTATTTTAAGAGAGTTTAGCAAAAAAGTGAGTCAAGGAACATTCTGAACAAGTGAGAACGGTTTGTTTGTGGGTACTATGGAATGGGACATTTATAGAGTCTGAGTTGAGAGGCATTGTATCAAATGGGAAAGGGAAAAGATGGCAACATTGAAAAATCAAGTATGAGATTTATTGGGGGTGGATTACATGTGGGGCGAAAGAAGTGGAGGAATATGGATGAGGACTTCAGGTTAAAAGTCTAAGAGATGTGGCATTAGCCTTGCCACAGAGCATGATAAGGATGTTGGGAAGGGAGATAATGAGCTCTCTTTAGTCATCTATGAATGGAGATGTTGGCAATAACTTGTGTATAGTCAAATCTTGATTATTCATGTAAGGGGATAATAAATTAGATTCAGAAATGAGATGCAGTTTGGAGATTAGCTAATAGGTGCAGTCTCCTTTCCCATCAAACCTTTTACTGGAAAAGCAGTGAAATGGCACACTTGATTGATTTGAGCTTGAGGTTTATTTTTTTTTCCTCTTTCTTTTTTTTTTTTTTTTTTTTAATTTTTTTTTTTCAACGTTTATTTATTTTTGGGACAGAGAGAGACAGAGCATGAACGGGGGAGGGGCAGAGAGAGAGGGAAACACAGAATCGGAAACAGGCTCCAGGCTCTGAGCCATCAGCCCAGAGCCTAACGCGGGGCTCGAACTCACGGACCGCGAGATCGTGACCTGGCTGAAGTCGGACGCTTAACCGACTGCGCCACCCAGGCGCCCCTCCTCTTTCTTTTTCACTAAGGAATTAAGCTAATGAAATACTTAATGGCCAAAATAGATACAAAAATGGTAAAAACCAAAATTTCCCATCTAAACTGATAATTCAGTTGATGGGAGGAATTAAATAGCAGATCAGTATTTACTTAAATATAAATGATAATCACTAAGCCAAATCCTCTGAAATCAATATTACCCTAAATTAGTATCTTTCCTGAAATATTTTTAACAGCACAACTAGCAAAACTCTGTTTCTCTTAAGTTAACTTCAACATATTACTTTCTTAGTATTTCTATAGCTATTTCTGTAGATATACAGTTAAAAAAACTTTTCTTGGAATGACAGTTATGGCCAATAAAGACTTGGATATTTTGGGCATTGCATAAATTTTTGGTAGTTACTCTTTTGAAAATAGGTAAACACAGTTTGCTGCAAATAAGAACATAGTGATTGTGCCTACAGTTGTGCACTAAAGAATTTGTGTGTGTATTGTGAGAATGAGTTATTAAAAAGAATGTCTTGGGGGGCCTGGGTGGCTCAGCTGGTCAAGCATCTGCCTCTTGATTTTGGCTCAGGTCATGATCTCATGGTTTGTTTGATTGAGCCCTTTGTTGGGCTCTGTGCTGACCATATGAGCCTGCTTGGGATTCTCTTTCTCCTGCTCTCTCTCCCCTTTCTCACTCATGCTTACTCTCTCTCTCTCAAAATAAACATTAAAAAAAATAGAAGAAGAATGTCTTTGCTTAGTAACCTTGCAAAACAAAATCAGAGAAAGGAAAGGAAACTTTATAGATTGTTTCAGATTGCACTTAAATTCTGAAAAACAAAAAAAAGGTAAAAGGTAAATAATAAACATGGTTTACTAAAGTTATTAAGGTAAATTTTTGCTCTACAGGCCTGCTACACTATTGTGTTGGTGTTTTAAAATGTAAGTTCCAGATTATAATAGTTATTCATTTTCTATCCAGGAAGTTTATGTGAAAGTGCCTTTTAAAATTTTTGTTTTCAATGTTTATGTATTTTTGAGAGAGAGAGAAATAGACTGTGAGCAGGGGAGGGGTAAAGAGAGAGGGAGACACAGAATCTGAAGCAGGCTCTAGGCTCTGAGCTGTCAGCACAGAGCCCGATTTGGGCTCGAACTCACAAACTGTAAGATCATGACCTGAGCCCAAATCGGACACTTAACTGACTGAGTCACCCAGGCACCCAAAAAGTCCCTTTAATAACATCTTGAGATATTGAAATGTGGCGTGTTTTCCAGTCAAGAGAACTATACATAAGCACATGTGGAGATTCTCTCATTGGTAGTTTTTGGTCCTAACAAACCAGTCATCCTTAGTATTGTCTTTTCTTAAAAATATAAGTTGTTCTGATTGTAGCTGCTAGGTTTTGTTCACTTTTTCTCCTGGTATTCTCACTTCCAATTATGATAACCTGTAGTGCACCACAGGCTTCTGACAAGAATGCTAATTAGGGATGGCAGCATTATGGTGAATAGAAGGAATTTGAAAGACCAGGACTCAGACAATGGCAAGACCTTTCTTAGCTCTATGACAGTAAAAGCACAACAGTTGGAATGGCACAGCCTAAAGAAAGAAATCAAGAACACTGCCCTGTCAGTGGAGTAATAACAATCAACTGTGCTGTTATTTGTGCTTATCTCCTGCTTATATTTTTTGGTCATTTCTTGTGACTGTGAATTGGAAAATATTTTTAGTTTGTCCAGTTAAGTTTCTACATATTTTTCCAACATTTAGAGTCATATAAATCACTAAAATATAATTAAATACTAGTAGTTGAGTTTATGGGAAACTAATTCCCTTAAATATATTATCCATTTCCATTTTTAAGATTGAAGTTTACTATAGACATTGATGAAATTTCCTTAATTTAGCTAACAAAAAAATAACAATACTATTTTAGATTGAATAAAATGTAGTTTGGACAGTGGTGGTAAAGAAGTGAGATTAAAGGCTTGAAATTGCCTGCAGGCTTTGGATAAGTATAGGAAGTTATCAAACCAAATAGTCATTGATCTTTACAAATGCTAATGATACTAGATTCTTGTTAAATGTCATCAGGTTTAAAAATACCATTTTAAATGAATGTAAATGAATGCCTTATAAATGAATCACATATATAATTTAACAGTCTCCACTTCTGAATTTCTTTTTAAATACTTTATAAAATATGGTCAACTAAATAAGCACTTAAATATATTTTATTTCATAATGTTGATAGGGAATTCTTTTATTTTTTAATCAACTTCTAATTATGAGATTCAGTTTCTTTCATCCTCATTAACAAAAATTAGCTAATTAAAAATGAGGCTCTCTAAGATTTCTCACCATCATAATAAAAATTTCCATGAAATCTTCTTAAATAACAACAATATATATATATAAAATATATATATATATATCAACATATGTGTATATATATATATCAACTATATATATATGTGTGTGTGTGTATATATATATATATATATATATATATATATATATAGGAAGCAATTTAGGGTAAATATAATAACTATTTTCAGAGAAAAAAATGCAAACTGTTTTAAGTTAGAGCATAAGAATATCACTTTTTTATTCTGCTAGGAGGTGTTAGACCATGGTTTGGCTTCTCACCTGCTAGAGGCTTGGCACCTCTATACCAGCTGTCCTGCAGGACATTAGGGCTGGACAGTTGCTGTAGAAGGGCTACCTACAGGGTCCCCAAGTCAGATCTAAAGAAGAACAGAAGCTGAAGGAATAAAGCCTAACATTTCCCTTTGTTAAAAGCCTGGTTTTCTGTTTAAGCTTACCCTCTATTGTTCATCTTTAATTTACTCTGTCAGTACTGAGTTCCTTTTCTAAATTCTGGTGTTGCTTTTATAGCGTAAATTATTAGAACTGTCTGCAAATTTGTAATCAAAGTACTCATGAGATGTCTATAATGAAGCTGTCTTCATCAACATTATAAAAGATATACTTCCTCTTAACTTTCCAATAAAATTCTCAAGAAGATTCAGGAAAAGAAAATCAACATAAAAACAACAAAGCCATAGTGATATTATAAGCTCAAGGTAAAAGGAGACACAGGCCATAATTGCAGTAGAATATCCATCAAATAAAATTTATGGTTACATATTGCTGATTATTTTCTAAAATAGTATGTTGTGGACCTTATGAGTTTGTGGAAATATTTCTATGTTTAAGAGATCTATAATTCATTGTCTTTAGTCATTTAGATATTTAATTGTACATTGTATTAATAGCTATAATTTCATCTTTTTCTTCACTAATTTTTAATTCCTTTTGTTTTATTTTTATTTGTATTCAGTGAGAACTTCATTCCCTGAGACTGTTTTCCTTATTTTAATGGTCTTTTCTTTTCTTGTTATTATATGAGAATAGATTTATTCTCAGGAGGACTTTTTATACCTAGTATTCAAGTTAATTATTTTTCTTTTTTTTTTTTAATTTTTTTAACCTTTATTGATTTTTGAGACAGAGAGAGAAAGCATGAACGGGGAGGTTCAGAGAGAGATGGAGACACAGAATCTGAAACAGGCTCCAGGCTCTGAGCTGGCAGCACAGAGCCCGACGCAGGGCTCGAACTCACGGACTGTGAGATCATGACCTGAGCCAAAGTCGGACGCTCAACCGACTGAGCCACCCAGGCGCCCCTCAAATTAATTATTTTTCAATAAAAGCCATTAAATATTTTTGAATACATTGGACATCTATACAGGTTATCATTAATTTTTCTAGTTACACTTATTATTCTGATGAATATATTAATAAATTTCTGAATGGTAATCATGGTCATATTCTGGAAATAAGCTATTACTGGTTATAACTAAAACGTATTTCAATGGATAGCTATGTATTGTTTGTTCTATTATTTTTAGGTATATTCAGTAGTGAATACTCCATCATTACAACATATAACTATTTTCTTGGCTTTTTTTTTTTTGTCAGTATTATGCTAACTTCATTTAAGAAGAAGGGAACTCATTTCTCAGCATTTGCTGTGCTCTTAAGTAGCCTGTGTATCATGAAATCATTTGTTTTATATTAGGTTAAAAATAAAAGTTCCACACTATTTAGATATGTTCTGGAAAGATTTCTGAAATACTATAATTTCTTTTATGGTTATTGACCTATTCATTTTATTACTTTTTTTTGAGTCACTATTATGTCATACATTGATACCATAGCATACCATAATTTGAAGGTATTCAAATTTATTAACATAGATTTTCACATAATGTCATCATGTAAGTTTTATAATCTACCTACTGAGTTCCTTTCTCATGTACAATTCTGTGTTTTAATTTTTTTTCTTAGATTTGATTAAAGAAATTTTATCAATGTTGCTTTTACTAAAAGATGTTTATATCCTATTCATTGCTTCACTTATTTTTTTCTATTTCCTTATTTTCCTCCTTCTGCTTTTTTGTGTCGTTTAGTTGTCAGTTTTCTAGCTTTTTATTATATTAATGTTCCATTTACTTTGTTTTTAATTATTTAATGAAAAATTCATACAGGCTGAATTTTTCTCTGAAAAGAGCTTTGAAGATGATTCTTCTTCCTCCTCCTTCTCCTTCTCTTCCTTCTCCTTTTCTTCCTCCTGCTCCTCCTCCTCATTCTTCTTCTTGTTCTTGTTCTTGTTCTTCTCCTTCTCCTCCTTTTCATACTTCACCTTCTATTCCTCCTTCTTCTTGTTAAATGAAAATAGCATAGCTTTATGGTTAACAGAACACCATGGAGTCAAACAGAATCTTCATCTCTCAAACTACACAGGGCTTAGAAATTCAGGTACTAGTCATTATATAATGCTTTAAATAATATGCTTTCTGAAAATTCTTTTAGATTTATTTATTTATTTATTTATTTATTTAATTATTTATTTATTTATTATTTATTTTTGAGAAGGAGAGAGAGAGAGCAGGAGAGGGGCAGAGGGAGAGGGAGAGGGAGAGAGAGACTCTTAAGCAGACTGTATGCCCAGTTCAGAGCCCAACACAGGGCCCAACACAGGACTCTATCTCACCAGCATAAGATCATGACCTGAGCTAAAATCAAGAGTTGGGTGCTTAATGTATTGAGCCATCCAGATGCCCAGGAAAACTCTTTTTAAATTTTACACACTTCTTTAACTGTATTGAGAGAAATTTAGACTTAACTTAGATTTACTGAATGTAGTATTTATGGTTTTTATAAATGTCAACTTTGCCATTCTTTGGGCTATTCTTTGGTGTCAGAAAATACTTTTTCCTTTTTTTTTTTTTTAATGAATAGTCTATGTATGGTAACTTTCAGTCTTTTCATAAATTACATGGAAAAATGGCTAAAATATAAAATTCTTATTTTTCAAGAGTTTTTCCTTGAAAACACTTATTATTTTTTCATTGGTATAATCCTCCTTTTCTGGTTACCCAGTTTTATTTTCCAAAATTAAATGCTTACAAAACTATTTCTTCCTTTACCTTTGTGATTGATTTTTATATATTTATTTTGGCCAGGGTGGGCCTAGGTAAAAATTTTTTTAAATCAATTTGTGGCTTTCTATGAAAATACCGCTAATTTCATCTTTAAATGTTCTTACCAAGCTTCAGAAAGCTTCTCTTCATAGGCACCGGATTACATACATTTTTCTTTTACGTCTTTGGAGGCATACCTTGAAGCCATGTGCTCTGTTCAAACTGGCCTTCTGCCTTCGGCTGTTACCCAGCTATCATTCTGAGACTTCCCTTTACTGTAATCCTGATAATTTTGTTTGCCTTTCTCCTTTACTGGAGACCCATTTCCCGGATCCTAGGACTTTTTAAAATTATTATTAGTTTTTAATTTGTTAGAATGTAAGCGATAATGGCATCCTGAGGAAGGTCACATGAGAGGCAAACATTTTAGACCTTGTATATTGAAAAACATTACTTCCTATGTACAGAATTACATGTTGAATTCTTTGGATGGCATGGCTCCATTTGTCTTCTCTTGTTACAGTTCTTCAGATGTTCGTGGTTGTTCTGATTCCTGATCCTTCATATGTGGACTGTATTTTTCTTTCCTACAGACAATTTTAGGATCATCTTGTTATTTCTGAAGTTGGAAATTTTGCTAATGATATGATAGGGGGTGTGGAAATTTTTAAAATTGGCTTTATTGAACATTTTCTAGAGTATAGATCTGTGCTTTTCAGTTATAGTAGCTAATAGCCACACATGGCTATTGATCATTTGAAATTTAGCTAGATTGAATATAGATATGCTGTTAGAACAGAATAAACACTTGCTTTCAAAGATTTGATATTAAAAAGGAATAAAAGTATCTCAATTTTATATTGATTGTATGTTGAAATGTAATATTTTGGATATATTAGGATAAATAAAATGTATTATTAAAATTAACTTTATCTTTTATTTTAACTCTTTTTTTTTTTAAGTTTGTTTATTTAATTTGAGAGAGAGCAAGCACAAGCAGGGGAGGAGCAGAGAAAAGGAGAGACAGAATCCCAGGCAGGCTCTGTGCCATCAGCACACAGCCCAATGTGGGGCTTGAACTTACAAACTGTGAGATCATGACCTGAGCTAAGATCAAGAGTCGCATGCTTAACCAACTGAGCCACCCAAGCACCCCAACTTTTTTTTTAATGTGGCTACTAGAAAATTTTAAATTACACATGTGGCTCCTATTTGTAGCTTGCATTATGTTTCTATTCAACAGCACTTGTCCAGAATTTTGCTGGGATCATTCAATCTGGAAATACATATTCTTTGGTTCTAAGATATTTCAAAATATTATTTATTTAATAATATCCTCTGTGCCTTTTTCTCATTGTCTCTCTCCCTCTGCATGTCTGTTAACCGGTTATTAGATATTTCAGCACCATGAAAATACTAGACAGTTTTTGGTTTTTTGTTTAAATGTTAATGCCCAGGTTCCATACCCAGACATTCTAATTTACTTGATGAGCTCCTGACATTAGTATAGTTTGAAATCTCCTCAGATGATTTTAATAATTCTCTAATTTTCTCATGTAATTTCACCTTGTTTATTAAATTCTATTTTCAGAAAGAGTTCCTCAACTTTGTCTTCTAGTCCATCAATTGTTTATATTTTTAAAATTTTTTTAAGTTTATTTACTTATTTTGAGACAGAGACAGTATAAGTGGGGAGGCACAGAGAGAGAGAGAGAGAGAATACCAAGCAGGCTCCATGCTGCCAATGCAGAGCCTGATGCAGGGCTTGAACTCATGAAACCACGAGATCATGACTTGAGTTGAAACCAAGAGTTGGACGCTTAACTGACTGAGTCACCCAGGCACCCTTCAACTGTTTATATTTTTAAGATAATTTTTAGGGCAGTTTAGGTTCATCGCAAAATTGAGAGGAAGGTACAGAGATATCCTATATATCCTCTACCTTCTCACATGCTTAGCCTCCCGCATTATCAACATCCCCCACCAGAGTGGTGCATTGGTTACAATTGATGAAACTACACTGACACATCATAATCACCCAAATAGTTTATATTTCGATTCACTCTTGGTGTTGCATATTCTGTGGGTTTGGACAAATGTATAATGACATATATCTACCATCAGGGGTATCATATGAAGTATTTTCAATGCCCTGAAAATCCTCTGTGCTTTGTTTCTTAACCTCCCTACCCAATGCCTGGCAACCATTGATCTTTTTATTGTCCCCATAGTTTTGTCTTTTCCAGAATGTCATGTATTTGGAATCATGCAGTATATAGCCTTTTCAAATTGGCTTCTTTCACTTACAAAATTCACTTAAGATTCTTCCATATCTTTTATGGCTTGGTAACTCATTTCTTTTTAGTGCACTTTATTTATGTTTACTTTCACTTTAATTTTTAAAAGCTTTCATACATTCTGGTTTTTCTTAGTAGCATTGATTTATTATATTTGCTTTTTTGAAGTTTTTGTCTACCCCTTATATTGTTTCTTTATCTGTGTTTTTATTTTTCTGTTTTGTTTCTATCTTGATGTTAGAGGCTTCACTCAAATGTCCATTCACACTTTAAAGTAAGGCACCATAGATGGATCTGACCTTCCATCTGGAAGGTCTAACAAATACTTAAATCTATGTATCTATTCTCTTTGTTGTGTAAGTTCTGAAAGGAATCCTACAGCCTGGCAGCTAGCATTCTCAATTAAGAAGGGAGAACTTACTTTTTACTGATGTGAACTTGTTTAAAATTAATTACTTAATTAATTGATTAAATTTATTTGTTTATTTTTCCATGTTTATTTTTGAGAAAGAGAGACAGAATACAAGCAGGGGATGGGCAGAGAGAGAGGGAGGCACAGAATCCAAAGCAAGCTCCAGTCTCTGAGCTGTTGGCACAGAGCCTGATGTGGGACTGGAACTCATGAAATGTGAGATCATGACCTGAGCCGAAGAGACGCTTAACTGACTGAGCCACCCAGGCACCCCTGACTGATGTAAACTTCAATTTATTCCTCTAGCTTTTAACATGGTTCCTAATTTCTCTGAATCCAGAGTCACTTAGACTCAAATTCTCCTTTAGTTTTCTGCAAGGGTCTGGGTATGAGAGGGTAAATAGTTTTCTAGAAATGTATTGGGGATTTATCTATTTTTCTTCTAGTTGGTACAGGATATGGATCTCTGAGCAAGGGCTTTTCATGGAGAACAGACTAAAACATTTTTCCAGCTGCCTCCAGGAGACAAAGACTGCTTGGTTCCCTGTTCCTTACATTTAATGTCAATTCTTTCAAAATGATAGGTGGAGTTTCTTCATCAATTGCATTATAACTCTGTATATTGTCAATAATTAAACTTAAAAAGGTCATGAGTTCCAGCTGAATGGGTAGAACAACTTGACCACCCTCCCCTGCCAGTCAACACACTAATACAATGACCAAAGAGTGGTGTCACCTATGTCTAACAAGAAAGCAGACTGAATTTTGGATCTACAGTTTTCCATTGCAAGAAGTCTTTCTTCTTTTTTAACTAGAATTCATTACAACATCCAGCCCTTGTTTTTCACTCTGCTTGACAACTTATTTCTTTAGAGCTAAATGTAACATGCTTTCTTTCTTAAGTAGAAGGAAGCCATTTTTGATGATGATTATGCCTTTGCTCCAGTGTTTTTACAACATACCAACAATGTCAGTTATCCTTCACACATATTTTCTGTATACTTCTGATTCCATGCCCTCAACTTTTGGCAAGATTCTATTATTCTTACTGTTCACTGTTGTGAGCTTTTCCATTTTGCCCATAGCCTCAGAACTACTTTGGTAAAGAGCTAGGAGAGGCAGTGCCAGTGTTTGCTTTTCACAAATCCTTGAGCTATAATAACTATAAGTAATCCACTACAGTTAGAGCACAGAGAATGTGGAAGGGAAGTGATTGATGAAGGTGAGCAGGCGGGCAACAGAATAAAAGAGTAGAAGTTTTGTAGGTCTTATTTTAATCTACTTATGATGGGGCAATTTTGAAAGATTTTAAGTACATAAACAAATATTATCAAGACAGGACTTTTAAAAATCTTAGAATTGGAGATAGAATTGTAGTTCATGAGATAAGATTTGGTGAGAACAACCAGGAGAATATTACGAGTGTGAGAGCTGATAAAGTCCAAACTGTGGCAATATCTGAAGGGTTGGCTATCAATCACAATATATACAGAGTAGAGAATGGAAGACCTATAGTAACAGTTTACAAACTGGAGTTTAAGAAGAGGTCAGAGGTTAGGAAGACTTTTATTTTTCTGATAAACATTGCTGGAAACATTATTGGTGTAAAAAAGCAGAATTGGAGTAATAAAAGATGAATTTAATTTTAAATATATTTAAATTTCATGTGGTATATTTATCTGGTTGACAGTTAGATATGTAGTCCCATAGCTGAACAATGATCTGGGCTGGAAATGAGATTTGGAGCTATCAAACTAGATGGAAGTTGGCATCATGAATATAGGTGATATTGTCAACTTAGAGAGCACATGCGTATTTTCAGTGATCTACACTATTGCATATTTCTTTCCTTTCCTGGTATTTCTATGGATTCTCTTCTAAAACTTGCTACATTCTTTCTGGTTTAACAAATAACTACAAATTCAGGTCTACACAGGAAGATAAGAAAAAAAAAATACACTGTCTTTTGAGTCAGGTTCAAGAATCATTTATCCGTTTTGAGGAGGGGTAGTTGTAAGATGACTATCATGAGACTTTCAAGACTGGTAAGTCCTGAATTATGCCAGGTACCCCCAACCTAATTTTACTATCTGATCAATATCTGATTCTCAGGTTCTGATCTTCATTTTTTCAATCCCAACTTGATTACTTGACTTTGATTCCTAATTGCTTCTCTTTATTTGAAATTTAACTGGTACTCTTAATGACAGACCCCACCACAATAACTCAAAAAGAAAGGTACAGACTTTTTCTCCTGGTAGAAAATGTCTACGTATTTTGCTTTACTGTCATCACTAACATGATTTCCCCTAGAAATCCTGAATAATGTGTGAGTCCCCAGGCCCTTATCCATTTATCAGTCAATGTATTTCATTAGGTACACTTCTTATAAGGCATTTATGCCATTAATTAATGTCATTAATTAGATGCCTAAACAAGAATGAGTATTATTAACTTGGGTCCTATAAATTTTATGTTCTGAGTTCTCTTAGCTTTGGTTTTATGTGGTAGTTGGTTAAAAAAAACCAACTCATGAGTTTGTTTTCACCATCTTGTTGAATAAACCAATATAGGACAAACAAAATATTTTCACCACTTCATCTGAGAACTAATAGAAAAGAAATGCCTTTGGCACATAGCTGTTTGGAAAATATTTCATATTGTATGTATAATATTTTATACTTCATTCAAATGTAACTAGAGCCACAGACCATAAAATATGTGTTGATTATACGTCACAGCTTTGTGTTCTTTAAAAGTGTCTAAATTTATATTTTGTCTTTTGCACTTTTAAATTTGCAATTTTTGGTAAATATGAAACTCTCTGACATCATAGACAAAATACCACTTTCATAATACAGCAAGCACTTTCTATGCCCTGCAGCAATAACATTCCATGTTTATTATTTGGTTACATCAGAATTTCAGAGTATGCTCTACAGTTCTGATAGGTATGTGACACAGGCACACCCTACAACTATTCTGTGATTAAGTAGTTTTTAAAATTTTTTTAATGTTTTTTATTTATTTTTGACACAGAGAGAGACAGAGCATGAGAAGGGGAGGGGCAGATGGAGAGGGAGACACAGAATCTGAAGCAGGCTCCAGGCTCTGAGCTGTCAGCACAGAGCCCGAAGCGGGGGTCGAACTCACAGACTATGAGATCATGACCTGAGCTGAAGTCAGATGCCCAACCAACTGAGCCACCCAGTCGCCCCAAGTAGTTTTTGGAAAATACTGAGTTAATGTAAATTCATAAGGTTTCTTTATCACTGAATATCTAGTAAGTTCATATGTATTGTGGATATCTCAAAAGAATGAAAACATGTAGAATTTTTACATATTTTTAATTGCAGAATGTTTTCTTGAAAACAAAACTTTGGGGATGATTTCCCAGAAGAATGAATGCACTATGGACATCATTAGGTTAGACCATAATAATTTTGAAGTCCTTGTTGATAAATATGATGAAATTTACTTATATATGCAAATCCAAGGACTGTATGATTGGATGAACCCACCAATGAACAGTATAGGAACAGACCATTTCTACAATTGGTTAATACTTGGTATCTGAATTAAATACCTAATTGAGAAAGGGGTTTTTTTGTAGGTTGCAAGGACAAATGGAAGGCAGAAAATCTAGTATTGATTATTGAGTCTGCCAATAAGTAGATGATTTTACCATGGACAGGTTACCATAACTTTATAATAAGGGTAATAATAACATGCAACTTGAAGTTTGTATTAAAGCTAACAATGTGAAAAAAAATATATAACATAGTTCCTGGCACAAAATTACCAGTAAATGATAATATTAAATGGATTCAAAGCAATCTAAAATTAGAGTAATGAATAGTGCTCACATTTATTATTTTCCCCTAAGGCTTTCAAACATCTTCCTCTTATGAAAACTATCATTGTTTTCTTCAGGCCACGCACCAGTAAGATTCTTCTCTATGACTTTACTCACTTCATTTCTCTTGCCGGAGCAACTCTTATTTCTCCCCATTTATCTAATTTGTACTTACTCTACAATCCATTTTTCTGGTGGCCTTTTCTCTGGGATGATTTATCTAACCATTTTGGGACATCTTTACTTTCCTTTTGCTGGCACCTAATGGTCCTTTTATCTATACAATTTATTCCTTAGTCACTTACATGAAAGCATATATTATTAATTTGCATTTTTCTGTGCAAATTCTCTATTTTCAACTAAATTAAAAAGGTGCATAGGAGAAGCAACTGTTCTAAAGTAGGTATTTTCTTTTAAATGATAGGTACTCAATAAACATTTGTTGATTTTATTCATTACAAAGGGCAGCAGCTGAATGTTAAGCTCACCATCCATTACATAAAACATATGCTGCTAACTACTACTGACCATTGATGGATAATTCTCATTGCACAAGGATTTTCTTGTATGACTGTTTCACATGCATATTCAGTGGTCTCGAAGAGGTTGCCATTATCTGTTCAACCCTGGGGAAGGGTGAGGGTACAAAACCAGTTAGTATTCTAATCCATTTTTTTTTTAATTTTTTTTTCAACGTTTATTATTTATTTTTGGGACAGAGAGAGACAGAGCATGAACGGGGGAGGGGCAGAGAGAGGGAGACACAGAATCGGATACAGGCTCCAGGCTCTGAGCCATCAGCCCAGAGCCCGACGCGGGGCTCGAGCTCACGGACCGCGAGATCGTGACCTGGCTGAAGTCGGACGCTTAACCGACTGCGCCACCCAGGTGCCCCTCTAATCCATTTTTTAATCATCTTATTTCCACTCTTTTTGGAGAAATGTAAATAGAGCTAGAGGGCAGCTAATATTGGATCCTTTCTAAGACAAAGAGCCTTCAAACTCAAATTGTTGCACTGAATTACAAGAAACAGAATCCTAATGATTGAAAACTCCACTTTGCAATCATGTGATAAATCATGTCCTCCTCCTTTTGGTTTGCTTCATCACTCTCCCAAACATGTGTTCAGATTTATCCAGTAGCTAAATACCGAGAAAATACCTAAAGGGAGAATATTGGGGAAAAATTTCTAACCTCATTTTCTACATCAAAATTGACTTTTAGCTAGATGCTTAAAAATAATCTCAGGAAAGAGAATGTCATTCTAAGCAGGATATGAATTCAAACACTGATGATCCACAATGATTACATCTAGATATTTTTCTCAGATTTTTTCAGGAATAAAGATTTTCCTAACTTAAGTCCTCATGATATTATCTCCCCCTATCTTTTTTTCGTTTGTTTTTTCACACTTTCTAGTCACTTAGATCATACAGTGATTCAGAGAATGACTATCATTCTTTCAGCATCCATATGAATCATTTTCTCTCTCCAAAATATTTTCATTTACTCTACTCTTTGTTTAAGTCAATAGTTCATTCCTGATTGCATATAGGACTGGCTACATAATTTCCACCCCCAGTGTAAAATGAAAGGACGATCTCTTGTTAGAAAGGTAGTAAGAATTTCAAAAGGACAGCAGCAGTCTACTAATCCTAGCAGTTTCTTTCACAGTGTTGGGCCCTGTCTTCTCCATTGTATATTCTTTACTCCTTTGTCATAAGTTAATTTCCCATATATGCATGAGCTTATTTCTAAACTCGATTCTGTTCCATTGATCTGTGTGCTTGGTTTTATGCCAATACCATACTGTTTTGTTACTCTAACTTTGTAGTAGAGTTTTAAATCAGAGGATATGATACCTCTGTCCTTGTTCTTCTTTTTCAAGATTATGCAACTATTTGGGGGTAATTTGCGGTTCCATACAAATTTTAGAAGTATTTGTTCTAGTTCTGTGAAAAATCTTGTGCGAATTTTGATAGACACTGTATTGGATCTGTGGATTGCTTTGGGAAATATAAACATTTTAACAATATTAATTCTTCCAGTCCATGGAGACAGACTATCTTTCCATTTATTTGTGTGTTCTTCACCTTCTTTCATAAATGTTTTTAGTTTTCACTGTTCATTTAGGTAAGCAGTTTACAATTATACCCTTTTCTTCCTTTCCTGCTTACACAGAGCCTGAAGTCCAGCCAAAGGTAAATGCTTAAGGTCTTCCCAGGTCTTTCCTGAGCATACATCCTGCCATAGGCATATGCATGGGCTTCTAGAATTCCTTGATTATGAAGGAGCATTGTATAGCACTAATTCTAAGTATTTCTTTCCTCAGGGAAGTATTTCTTTCTTCTGTTCAGGCATTTTGATCTGCTTCTTGTCTCTGCTGTTATCTTTCACAGGAAGAAATGGCTAATATATTTGCCACTACATGTTCATGAAAACACCACCTATTAAGCAGCTTCAGCCTTCAGTAAGCTCCTGTGTAGGTGAAACAAAGGCAAACCCTTGAGCCAATCCTTCAGGTCAAAACACAGAATTCCCTTCTTTGAACATGGGCCCATACCATTCCCTCTGGTACCCACAACTTGCACCAGGAATGCAGGCTGCCATCTTCAATGCTGCTACAGAACTGGTAGTGGAGGACAATAGTTAACAGGGTACATTGATATGCCACAGAGCTCTCCTACCAAAATTCTGCAGTTTTTTATCTTTACAAAGCATCCCCCCCGGTTGTTGTAAGTTTTTTTATTAGATTCCAGAGTTCCTAAAATGTGCATCCCTAAAAACTGACAGTTTTGCCAGCTTATTCAGCTGGCAAAAAAAAGGAGCTGGCAAAAGCTCCTATGGCTGCTTTTGCTCTACAATGGCAGTTGGGTGGTTGCAACCTTACTATCCACAAAGACAAAAATATTCACTACCTGATTTTTCAGTGAAAATTTGCTGACCTGTATACTAGAAATCTTTATATAGAATTAACATAACAATGTTTAATGAATGCATAGATGGATGGGTTGGTAGATAAAATATTAGGTGAAAAACAAATATTTTACATGTATATTTTATCATGAAGTTATCAAATGTAGATATAGGTAGCTGCATGTATTTTGTTAAACTTAGAATTGTACTGTAGAAGAGAACGGTAATTCATTGACCATCTTTATAGTTGCTGTTTTTACTTATAGGTCACTATTCCATACAGACATGATGGTGGCTACTTAAAATCAAAACATGCTAATTGGAAATATACATTAGTATTAGAAAGCATTATTATATCATAAGTTGTTGTTGTTGTTTCCAGGTCACATTGCACATTATGTATTCTTAATCTACCCAGAAGTATCTCCTATGAGGGCAGTAGTATAGACCATATTCAGATAGTTACAGTGAGTCGATAACTTGTTTGTTGGGGAAATACCCATCTTCTTAGTGTTACTGTCCATGATAATGTCCTTTCATCCTTAATCCTCCTTTTAAAGGAATAATTTTCCACTTTGCATTCTTTTTGAGCATTCCAGGGCAAGATGTTGAGGTCTGCTTTTTAATCCCTTATGTTAATGTGTAAGTTGTATAGTTTTACAGAGCTGACTCACCTTCCCCAGGAGCCAATGGCAGCAGAATCATTGCTCCTACCCTTCGTGATGCCCATTCATTAGCCTTCCACTTCCAATCAATTTCACAGCCTCCATCTTGATCTCCACACTCTTTAAAAACCAAGTTGCTGTATTGTAGTATTATTACTTACTGCTTTTAGTCTGAGGGCAGTGATAGGATACACAGAGTATGTATATAAGACTAAGAAAATTGAGGGAGATAAATGATTCTCAGGAACACATAAACTGCTCAGTTTTAAGTTTAGTCTCTATAATTTTATTTTAACCTGATGTTTTTATTGTAACCATTTTGCCCTTTTCATTTGACCCATAGGAATGCTATTTTTTAAAAAGGGTATTGGTTGGGGCACCCGGGTGCCTTAGTTAGTTAAGTGTCTGACTCTTGATTTCAGCTCAGGTCATAATCTTATGGTTTGTGAGTTTGAGCCCCATGTTGGGCTCTGTGCTGGCAGAGTGGAGCCTGCTTAGGCTTCAATCTCTCTCTCTCCATCCCAAAATAAAATAAAATAAATTAAAAAATAGAAAAATAAAAAAGGTGTGTGTGTGTGTGTGTGTGTGTGTGTGTGTGTGTGTGTAACAGAGAGAGAGAGAGAGGGAGGGAGAGAACCCTATATTCATTAAGGAAAAATTAAGACACATTAAAAATATCTCTTAGCCTGTTTCTGTATCTGTGTCTCCCTCTCTCTCTGCCCCTCCCCCGTTCATGCTCTGTCTCTCTCTGTCCCCAAAAAATAAATAAACGTTAAAAAAATTTTAAAAAAAATATCTCTTAAATGCTTATACTGTTTTTAATTGAGAATATTGTTACCCATAGCAACTGGAGTTTCAGCTGGTTGCCATTTAAAAGTTGTTTTGTTATGAGGGTAAATTCAGAACAAGATTGAGGCTGAGTATCCATTTCTGTTTTCCCAAATAAATTATTTAAGGGCCACAGTGTCATAGGTCCTGCTCTAAAATAAAACATAATCATGTATTTCAAAGGTATACTGTATGTTGATATTTCCTCTCTGGTAATTAATGAAGCAAAGTAGCCTTGTGAATGATACAGAATATTATAAAATAGACAAGAATCTCAAATTCACTACTAGACTGGGAGTTCCAGAAAGGCAGAAACTTTTCTGTATTGTTTTGTTTTTCACTGTTGTATATCTGATGCCTAAAATGGTACACAATAGTCAATATGTATTTGAATAAATAAATAAATTAGTTTAGCCTTATCATTGAAATGGCAAGGGATAGTTTATACATCTATAAAATTAAATTGCATTTTTATGTACCTATCTTTTGAATATCATGAGTATGGCAATGATAGTTCAGGGGTTAGCATATGAAAAAATAATATAGGTCTAGATAAGGTCTGAAGGATATATGAGTTATAACTTAAGAATTTTAAAGTTTTATTATATTTAAATAAAACATTTTGGTCCCCTCAACCTTAAAACATATTTTACTTTTTTAGAACTTCATTTTGGTTATATTCTTTGCCAACTCCCAGTCTAATGCAGATAAAAATACATGAGTTATTGGGTTCCTTAAAACTGGGTTTGATAGTGGAAATGCTGACAAATCTTTATTACAGATGCCAGTGAAATGAAGTGCTTTTACCTCTAGCAAATGCTGATGTGGAGATTTAAGACTATATGAGAAATCAGTAAAGTTGCCCAGGAGAGTTTTATCATATTATTCATTGAACTCAGTATGTGGTACAGTAATTGCTTCTGGTACCATTTTTCTTTTCCTACATGAGGGTATTATTTATCCTTGTGCTGTATGAAACAGAGAAAGAGAGTCTAAAGGAGAGTCATAACTGGATGTAAACTATCTTGTGACACAATGTAGCTGGAGATAGGAATCACAACTGGAAAATGGTGTCTTACTTATCAGAATTAAATATAGGAAGAATGATATTTGACATTGTGGAGACCCATAAATATTAAAAAGATGCACTCAGACCACATTTTTTTCTAGTGATATGAAAACCTGTTTAAAATATATATCTAAATAGACTTTAATCTCACAGGGATCAACAAATTTATTCGCCCCTGACAGAAGTTTTCTTATTAGCTTATAGGTGGTGGAAATCAAGTTAATAGGTAGGATAGTTACTAGGAAAAGCTGAATTAATGAGAATTAAGTAGCATAACAATCTTTAAAATTTTTTGCTCTGCTTTTGTATTTTGTGCACATATATCCATCATGTGCCTCAAATATATTTCATTAAGCACTAACTTAATTTTTTTTTAATGTGCAAGTGAGTTTGTGTGAAAAACATACCATAAATATTTTGGAACAAAGATTTTAAATAGAGACAATGATGCCTTAATAATGCAAATGCAGTTTTTAGACACGCATATTACTACCTTAATCTGTTAGGCTTAAAATTGCTATTTTCACAAATTCTTGAAGAACTTTTATGTTAAAAATGTATTCTTTCTGGGGCCCCTGGGTGGCTCAGTCACAGAAGCGTCTGACTCTTGGTTTCAGCTCAGGTAATGATCTTACTGTTCATGAGCCGGAGCCCTCCATCAGACTGTGTGCTGACAGTGCGGAGTCTGCTTGGGATTCTTTTTCCTTCTCTCTCTCTCTCTGCCCCAGCTGCACTCTCTTTCCCTCAACAAAAATAAAGAAGCTTAAAAAAATAATTAAAAAATGTGTTCTTACTTGGAAAGGAGGTCATTCGTGATGAATGAATTTTTTGGATTATACATTTACTACTTTTTTTTCGCAAATAAGATTTTTTATTTGTCACCATTAAATGTTTGAATTGTAAAAGATTTTTGGACTGGTGCTCATATCCATCAGCTCGTTCAACTTTAGCGCCGGTCTCATCCCCAGTAGCTTTCCCAGAACTACTACCTTCACCATGAAGCCCCATGAGCTTTCTCAATTCAAACTTGGGTTTCTTCAGCATTTTTACTTTTCTAATGAAGACATCATTAGATATCCTTAGACATCATTAGATAAATAGACTGACAAGCCTTCTCTATGTCTTTTCTGATGCTGTCTGGATCAATTTACTGACAACTTCTTTCAAGTCATTTGTCTGCACCTCTTGGGTCATGATTTTCATCATCTCTTTCCGAATCTGGTGGATCTGTTGGTGCTGAGCATAAGAGGTCTTCTGAATCTGATTGTTGCGTTTTTTAGTAAAACTGACACAAAAGAGAGGAAGCAAATACCCATCGGGAGTCTTGACATCAACGTGAGCTTCAATCATGGTCTGCCATTTTTTAACCATGGAGCACATTTTGTCCTGGGTAAGATCCATGCCATGGAAATTAGGCAGTTTTTGCCCTGAACATCTTCAGTAATTAGCTTGAATTTCCTAAATGCAATTTCATTATTCTGCAGATCAGCAAGGCTTACTTCAAACACACAACCCTTAAGGCCATCAGATGCGATTTTGGTTCCTTGAGTTCTCGTGACTAGTGTTTTCCAGTATTTCTTATATTAGACATTGCTGGTGCTTTTACATCATACCAATCTTTCTTTGAAAATGGATCAACCACTTTCTTCTTGGCTCCCTTTTTGCCGCCATTCATAAGGAGCTTGTTCTTGCCTACCGCCATGGTGCTGCTCAGGGAGTGAAAAGGGCTATATTTACTACTTTTCTGCAATGTTGTTTTGATTGCATTGTTCAATTAGTAAATGTATTACCATTTTGCATACATTACATTAACCTAGCGGCTGATCTCAGTGATTGAAAAAATAATAAAGTCATACAATATATATTAAGTTATCTAATGAGCTATGTGCAAATTATGCATTCAAATTGAGTTTGGAAATTATCATTAGAAGTCATTTAATATAGAAAGTACACTGTGGAGGCAAATATTCCAATAATCTGACTCTCTGGTTTGTATGCTGGCTATTGATCTTGGCAAAAGCACTCTTGCCATCAGTTTCTTCATTTGTAAAATAGAAATAATAATATTATGGACTTATGGTTATAATGAGAAATAAGTAAGTTTATCCAAGGGTAGCACCCAGAACAGTGTCTGGTACAAAGTATAGGTGTTGGAAAATATTAGATAGTTCTATTATTTAGTGTATGGATCTTAACAAATCATCAATATTTTGAGAGTTTTAAATTAAAAAAAAACATTTATTTATAAATCAAAAACTGAATGAAATCAAAATATTAATTCAATAGAATTAATGTATTGTACCCACATGCTTCTTTTGATTCCCATTCTACCAGTCCCAAATTCTCAGGCTGTCCCATCTTCTGCAGAGAAATATGGTATGTTCTTGTCAAATCTCTAACCTTCTGCCCATGGGTTAGGAAACTGAGGATTTGTTACCACCATACCTGAAACTCATAGGAGAATTTCCCTGTCTTATAATTTTTTCTTTCAAGTTCAAGTTCCTTTGGCTTTGACAGTTGACCAGAGCAATCCATTTACATTCTGTTCAGGATGGAAGTCATTTTACTTGTTTTCTGCTATGTACCCGATGATGTTTGGTCTTTTTGATGCAAATTATCATGCCATATAAGTTGCTTAACTCTGGTTCAGAAGATAAATGTGTATATATGTGTATGTGTGTATGTATAACATAATATATATATACATATATATATTATATTATATATTCATTCCAAGGTAAAAGGGGCGTTTAAATTGTCATCCATGGAAACATTTTATCTAACTTAGAAGACTAGCATGCCACTAAGAGTAGAGAGGATGGGCGCCTGGGTAACTCAGTCGGTTGAGCGTACAACTTCAGCTCAGGTCATGATCTCACGGTTCATGAATTTGAGCCCCACATTGGGCTCTGTGCTGACAGCTCAGAGCCTGGAGCCTGCTTCAGATTCTGTGTCCCACCCCCTCTCCTCTGTCTCACTCCTGCTTGTGCTCTGTCTCTCTCTGTCTTTCAAAAATGAATAAACAAAAAAAATTAAAAAAAGAAGAGTAGAGAGGAAAAATGGGTATAATAGTCACAGGGGTGGAAGAAGACTGTATTTGTCACATTTGTAGTATTCTCTGTGCCCCTGGAGAATAAATTTTATATGTGATCACATAGTACTAAAAATTAGGATCCTTACTGTCCTTTACCTCATGGTAAGCCTAAATATCTAGCTTTGATTTTAGTTACAAATTAATTTCTGTTTCCTATGTGTTTGATCTAATTCCATTTCAAACTCCAGCACATGTAGATTTTCTACAAATGCTCTTATGGTGTAGAAAGCAACATAAAATAATGGGGAAAGTATGTATTTTGGAATTTAGAAAACCTGAGTTCTTAGCTGAGTCCCTTCTTAGCTTTTATCTCTTAGCTATGTGACCTCTCTGAAAAATGACAATTAATAAAATAAGCTAGTAAAATAGTCCTAATACAATAGTTCTACTAGTAATTAAAATACCCTAACCAGTAAAATAGTTTACATATTAAAATAGTTCTAATAAAACTCCATTGAAGTATATGAAAAGATGTTCAATATCATATGTCCTTAGGGAATTTTGAATTAAAGCAGCAGTGAAAAACCAATACATACCTATTAGAATGGCCAAAAGCCAGAGCACTGGATATTGAAGAAATGGGCAAAAGATATGAAAAGACATTTCTAGAAAGAAGATATCCAGATGACTAACAGACACATGAAAATATGCTGAACATCACTCATTGTCAGGAAAATACAAATCAAAGCCACAATGAGATACCACCTCACACCTGTCAGAATGGCTAAAATGAACAACTCAGGCAACGATAGATGTTGGCGAGGATGAGAAGAAAGAGGAACCCTTTTGAACTATTGGTGGGAATGCAAACTGGTGCAGCCACTCTGGTAAACAGTTTGGAGTTTCCTTAAAAAATTAAAAAATAGAACTACCAATGGCCCAGCAATTGCACTTAGTAGGTATTTATCCAAAGATACAGGAGTGCTGATTCAAACTGGCACATGCACCCCAATGTTTACAACAGCACTGTTGACAATAGCCAAAGTATGGATGGAGCCCAAATGTCCATCAACTGATAAATATAATGGAATATCACTCAGCAATAAAAAAGAAGGAGTTTTGCCATTTGCAACAACGTGGGTGGAACTAGAGTATATCATGCTAAGCTAAATAGGTCAGAAAAAGATAAATATCATATGATTTCACTCATGTGGAATTTAAGAAACAAAACAGATGAACATAGGGGAAGGGAAGCAAAAAAAGATAAAAACAGAGAAGAAGACAAACCTTAAGATTCTCCGAAATACACAGAACAAACTGAGGGTTGCTGGCGGGGTGTTGGGTGGGGGAATGGGCTAAAAGGGCAAGGGGCATTAAGGAGGACCTTGTTGGGATGAGCACTGGGTGTTATATGTAAATGATGAATCACTGAAATCTATTCCTGAAATCATTATTACACTATATGTTAACTAACTTGGATTTACATTAAAAATAAATAAATAAATGAATGCTGTATTTTATGCTTAGTAGCTTGTCTTTATAATTTTAATGGTGTCTTTCACAGAGCAAAAAAAATGTAATTGTTATAAAGTCCAATTTTCACTTTTTTACTTCTATGATTGTGCATATTGTGTCAGGTCTAAAGATTTTCTCTTATGCTTTTTAAAATAATTGTTTTTAATGTTTATTTATTTTTGAGAGAGATAGAGCACGAGAGGGGAAGGGCCAGAGAGAGGAGACACAGAATTTGAAGCAGGCTCCAGGCTCCAGGCTCTGAGCTGTCAGCACAGAGCCAGATGTGGGGCTCAAACTCATAGACTGCAAGATCATGACCTGACCCAAGTTGGATGCTTAACTGACTGAGCCTCCCAGGCGCCACTCTCCTATGCTTTTATTTTCTAAAAGTTTAATGGCTTTTATATTTAAATATACAAAATTATATATAGTGGATATATATATATATATAGAGAGAGAGAGAGAGAGAGAGGGAGGGAGGGAGAGAGAGAGCTGAAGGAGAAGCAGTGTTATCAAGATGTGGGTCCGATAAAGCAAAAAGTTGAAGGGAATTCCAAAAATTAGTTACAAATGTGGAACAATGTGCTGATCTCTAAGCAAGAGTTCTTTAGCACAGAGTTCAGTGTGTAGGAGTGTCAGAAGAACAGCACACTGGTCAGGTTGGAGTGTGTATGAAAAGTACAGGGATAAGCCAGGTCAACAGTGATGGGAAGAAAAATGGAATTAGTCTTGTTTCTGAGATGAGTGTGGACAAGAGGACACATTGCTATCATATCTAAAATGCCCTTAGGTGTGATGACCCTCATGGGATGAGTATTGTTCTCCCAGGGTTGGGAGGAGGGTGGTCATCTTTCTAGATGGACTGGCATGACAGCCTTTTAAGTTTTTCCACTTTGCAGTGTCTTTTTCTGACAGCACCTTCCAGAGGCTTTACCCATAGTCAAATAGAAATAAGTAGTACCGCACTCTGGATACCAGATATCTGGATACAGATACCATGTTCCACCTGCCCCCACGAAAGTATGCTAATGCACGGATTCTCTTAGTACTTAATTAAACATGTGGATTTTTAACAGGGCCTGTTATTCAGAGCCTTACAGGATTTGGCTCCTCATTCTTTCTACATTTCTGACCTTGTTCAACTAATTCCCTCACTTACTGGATGTGATTCCTGTCACACTGATGGCTGTAGTCCTCTTTCTGGAACACTCCAGTGTCATATTGGCCTTAAGGCTTTTACTTGCTGTATCCTTGACCTGAAGTTCTCTTCTGTCAGATTTTCAAATGACTAGATTCTTTTTCATCTTTTAGTTTCTACTTCATCTCTCATCTCCTCATCAAAGACTTCCGGACATATTTCTCAATTTTGTCTTGTTTTCTCTTATCTTGCCAAGTACCTTGAGGTTGTTCTGTATCCTATTCCCCTATTTTATGTTTTTCTGCCATTTATCAGTATCAGAAATTATGTGTTCTACTTGTTTAGGCATTTATTATTTATTTACTCATATATATCATAAATTTTATGACTCAGAAATTTCTCTTTTATATAGAGGAGGGCTGGCTCATAGTAGACGCTTCATAAAATATTGTCGGATGAATGTATAAACACTTGATAAATGTTTCTTTTTCTATATTCCAAAGTAAGCTACTATTTCTTTTTCTATAAATAAATATAGTGGTTATGATTTTCATGGTTGTTTGGACAAAATGTGGTAATATATAAAAGTCCATACTACAGTTTTTAACACATAGTAGGCAATTAGGCAGTGGATTTTTTTTTTCATTTTTCCATCAATATATCCCACTGAAATAACACAGTAGATATTGATTAAATGATATAATTCAAACTGGGGTATTGTAATCATGTGAAATGATATCTTACGTATTACATATTTTATGGCATATATCACATTATATACTATCCCTTATATATGACATAAGATATATGATATGGGATATGTGACATATTTTTATTAGATAGTAATGATGAAATTATTATAGTTAAATATTCTCCTTTGAAGCACAAATATTCCAAAAGTAATCTGCCTTCTTAGGTTTTCAAACTATGTGAATTACAATTAGGAAAAAAATAAAATTGTCTGTATTTCTAAATTAATGTGAAATATTCTATCTTCTAAGGAAAGCTTTAATTCTTATAGTTTCATGATTAACTATTATTTCCTACCTTCATGTTTACTGTTTCCAGGAAGAACCCTATGTCTTGTTTAAGAAGTCTGACAAACCTCTCTATGGGAATGATCGATTTGAGGGCTATTGTATTGACCTCCTCAGAGAGTTATCTACAATCCTTGGCTTTACGTATGAAATTAGACTTGTGGAGGATGGGAAATATGGAGCCCAAGATGATGCCAATGGACAGTGGAATGGAATGGTCCGTGAACTGATTGATCACGTAAGCCTTTTTTCTCATTTTTATCATTACCTTTTGTAGATTGCTAAAATATTTACTTGTTAAAAGTTTTTTGATGGTCAAGGGTTAATAATGGCAAAGAGCAGTAATATATTTCAAGTATGTATTTCCTTAAATAATTATCTTCAAAGTATGTCTTATTTTTGCCCTTAAATATAAACAATCTAAGAGGGATGTATGGTTCTATTAGAGAGAGTCATCTGTTTTAAATTCACTAGTATTTAGTGATTTAATATCTTGAAATATTTAGTCCTAATTTGCAAATTATAATGTGGTTTCCCAACAATTTATTTCTTTTTCACTTTTATAATACTGACTTCATAATCAATAGAAGGAATGATGATGCGAACTCTAAATTTTATGATAAAAATTTTCTGGATTAGCGTAGGTTACTTCTTATCTTTAGAGATGAGAGAAATCTATATGCAAAAAGAATAGAATAAAGATAATGTGTAAAATAAAGTATTTTAAGTGTATTAATCTGGCGATAGACATTTTATTTATTTAGTTAGTTAGTTAGTTGAATAAAGCCAGACATTCCTTATTTGGTCAAGAAAGCATTATTTCATAATTTCTTAGTTGGCAGTGTCGATTAATTCATCTCTTTGAAATAAACTCTTATTTTTTTTAAATAATAATAATAATATTACATTTGGCTTTGTGTTTTTTAACATTTAAGTTTATTTTGACATTTTCCATAATATTAAGGCATGTAATTATTGCCAAATATCTGCAAAGTAACAAAATATATTTTGCTTTTAAAAAACCATGAAAACTGTACCCTAAATTAAAGTCCTTACTAATGGAAGTAGCAAAAATAGGCAGTTTTCACAACATTTTGAAGATATTTCATTGCTATTAATTATAAAGTTTATTATCAAGAGTAAAGGAATAAGGGAGATCTGTCTCTATCCCTATGTATCTATCTATCTATCTATCTATCTATCTATCTATCTATCATCTATCTATCAGGGGATGTTAGGGTTTGGTTAGAAGCAGAATAACAAAACAAATAAACAATTATCATTAAACTTATTTTTCTTTAATCTTCAACATATTATTTTAATTATTTGAAATTTACTCAATAAGGTCCTGAGGTTCTAGGCTTAATCAGTTATTTCTAAAAAATTCTGCATAAATGGTCCATTTATATTTTACTTTGTAAAATCTATTAAAGATGATGAAAATGTATATGATTTGGAATCAGATATGAAACATTAAACTTTATGTTCACTTATGTTACTATAGCAGCAACCATAAGAAATCTAATTCAAGCTGGTTTAAACAAAAATGTTAACTTGTTTGTTTGCATCTTTGTAAAGTCCAGAGGTAGTGTGGCTGGATTTAGAATATCAAGATTTAGTTTCCCTGATATTTTGCCTCAATGTAGTCTTTGTTTCTCTGTATTTGTTTTACTCTTAGACATGTGCCTCTCAACAGATGGCAAGAACAATTTCCACCAACAGTTCTAGATCAACCATCCAGGTAGAAGTAAAACACCTGGACCCTATAATTTAATCAAGGGACCCCAAATTTGGTTTCATTGGCCAGACCAAGGTCATAAACTAGATTCTGAACCAATTATCCCATTCAGAGGAATTGCTATTCTTGAGGTGCCTAGGTAGCTCAGTTGTTTATGCATCCGACTCTTGGTTTTGGCACAGGTCATGATCCCATGGTTTGTGAGTTCGAGCCACACATCCGGCTCCATGCTGACAGTGTGGTGCCTGCTTGGGATTCTCTCTCTCCCTCTCTCTCTGTCCTTCCCCTGCTGTCTGTCTCTCTCTCTCTCTCTCTCTCTCTCTCTCTCTCTCTCTCTCTCAAAAATAAATAAACTTAAAAATATTTTTTTTAAAAAGGAAAGAAGTGCTATTCTCATTGGATAGTTTGGAGGCAATATATTCACACAAGAAATTAGGAGGTGGGGTGAATCCCTTTTAAAACCACATAGATTTAGATTTGAGGAACTGTGAATTTTTAAAGGAAAATTAGGGTGTTTATCCAGGAAGAAAGTAGAATGGATCCTGCACATACCAATACAAATGTATATCCAGCATCAAACCTTTGCATACGTAGCCTATTTTTTTTTTCAAAGAAATTAAAAGTAGAAAATGAAGGTTAGGAAATAATGATTTAGATCTATGGCATAAAAGAGGATGGCACCCAAAATGAAGGAATAGTAAGGGGGATTCTATCAGTTGATATTTGTTTCTCAAGAAAATTATTTGTAGTATTGGATTGAGACCACTGATGAGGGCTTCAAGTTACTGAATCATTTTATTCTTCCTAGTGCCATATCTTTCACTTCACCTTTTATGTTTCCTTTAGTAGAGTACTGTTCTGTCCTAGTATCCACTTTCTTGGTGCCTTCCTCATGTTTCATATTGCCAACCAAGCCTTGGTTATTAATATTTAGCATGAGTCATATTAAACTAGAATGATGATTATAGTCAATATATTTTTCTTTGTACAACCTCACCCTGGTTTGCATATTTATGAATATGCTAATTCCAACACAAAGTAGTAACTCTTCCTGATAATCAGATAAATATCCTAAACTGCTTGCTCTCCTTGCTTTCTTTGGATAAGCTTATCTTCTCTCATAGCTTGATTACCATGCTCAAACTGAAATTTCACCATTCTGCATCTTTAGGCGTGAGCCTTAGATGCATATATCAACCTACCTCTGTTATATTTTTTGCTTAAATATTTCATAAGCATCTCAAAGATAGAATATTCCAGACTGAATTTATTGTTTATATTTCTTAAACCTTTTCTTTCTGAAGAATTTCTTATATCAGTACATGGAGCAATGATTCAATAGGTTCCCTAAGCCAAAATTTAGTAGTCATTTTTGGATTATTTCTCACTCCATCATGTTTTGTTGAGTGTGGTCCTTAAATAATTTTTTTAATCATTATTTATTTTTGAGAGAGACAGAGACAGAGCGTGAATGGGGGAGGGACAGAGAGAGAGGGAGACACAGAATCTGAAGCAGGCTCCAGGCTCTGACCTTGTCAGCACAGAGAAGGACACGGGGCTCAAACTCACAAACCATGAGGTCATGACCTGAGAGAAAGTCAGATACTTAACTGACTGAGCCACCTAGGGCCCCTGTCCTTAAATAATTTTGAAACCTGCTCACTTATCTCCATCTCCACTGTTACCTGGAATAGTATCCCAATATGAGGATCTTTCCTTTCTAATACATTATCTGTATATATATCCATTATCTATCTATCTATCATCTGTCATCTATCTATCTATCTATCTATCTATCTATCATCTATATCATTCAGCTACGATGTTGTTTCAGAAGAAGAAATCTGATCACGCTTTTCTCGTGCATAAAATCTATCAGTAGTTTCCTAACAATACAGCACCAACTATATAATATATTTATAATACTTCCACATTTGGTTGTTGTCTATCTGTTATGGAAATCTTCTTTTTACCCTCCAGATGTACTCTCAGGTCTTCTCCACCATGCTTTCTGTATTGGGAGGTTGTCTTACATGGAGTAAATCAACAGGGCTCCCAGTAAGAGATCCAAGGGAAGGAGGAGAGTGAGGTCAGAATATTTATTTCCCTCCTTGCTCCCTGAGATGTTGGCTGTGTGCCTACAAGGAATGCCAGTTTCTTATTATGAGGCCTGATCTATACAAATCTATCTCCTGTTCTCAGTTCCAATTTACACCCTACATAGGTTTGTTTCTCCAGATCTCAGGATGGTTACAGCTTAGGTGCTATTAGCCTTGGGTTCCTGCACCATCCCTTAAAACTTCCCAACACCGGGGGTCCTTGAAATATGTTCCATACACCTGCAGATCAATTTCACTTGCAAACTTGTTACAATTGCAAATTTTCAGGCCCTAACCTAGAACTACTAGATCTATAACTCTGGGGTGGAGCCCAGCAATCTTTCTTTCCGCAAGCCCTAATGGTGATTCTGATGTTCGCTGAAAT
The DNA here is from genome assembly GCF_014898765.1 of Herpailurus yagouaroundi. Taxonomy (NCBI): domain Eukaryota; kingdom Metazoa; phylum Chordata; class Mammalia; order Carnivora; family Felidae; genus Herpailurus; species Herpailurus yagouaroundi. Next base: position 60,600,673 of record NW_024412394.1, read on the forward strand.
TTGAGAATCAATATTCTACCCTCCACCCAGACTTGTGTAATTAATTTTTCTCTTTGTAAACAAATCCTATTCAGTTATCATTTGAGTGTGCCATCTGTTTTCTGTTGAGAAGCTAACTGCTACACCTCTCTATATTTCATCTATTTTGTCCTCTCCAACCAAACCTAGGTGGACTTTTTTCAGCCTTGTTCTCTTTTAAAGCTTTTAGGCTAGTTCTCTGACTGTACCACTCTCTTCAACCTCCACCCAAATCAGCTCATCTGAATTACTTCTACTTAACTTCAGATATACTTGTCCAGTGATGCTTCCCCACCCCACCCCAGGAAGCCCACCTGCTATGAGCTTCCACACTACCCTTCTTGCATAACATCTGTCACACTTTAATTACCAGCTTAATATTTGTCATATTTATTGTATGTATGTTGTATGGTAGTTATGAAATCAATCAAGACTATTTCTGGTACAAGTGTCAGAAACATGGCTAAAAATAGCTTACACAGATATACTTTAAAAAATATCTCATATTACTAAAAAAGTCCTATGGTGGTTCTCATTTCAAGTATAATTGGATTCAGGGTCTTAAAGTATGTCATTAATGTCTGACACATCCTTTGCTGCCTTTTTGTCTCTTGGCTTTACTCTCCTCTGTAGTTTTTATTCTTAAGTACTTTCTTTCCATATGGTGACAAAGGCGACCCAAGGTGGCTCTAGACCAATGGTTATCAACTGGAAGGATAACCCAAGAGTCTTTTCCCAAGAGACTTTTGGCCATGTTGAGAGACATTATTTATTGTCTTGACTTAAGGAGGTGGGGGAGATGTTGCTACCGGCATCTGAGGATAGAGGCCAGTGGTGCTAACCTCTAAACAATGTGCAAGATAGCCCCTCCCCTCCAAAAAAAAAAAAAAAAAAAAGAAGAATTATTTGCTCCAAATATCAGTCTTACTGAAGTTAAGAAACTTTGTTCTAGGCTTACCTGGTTCTTAGGGATCTCCTTTTGAAAGAGATAGAGGTCTTCTTTTGCCAAAGTTTCAGCAAAATCCGTGGTGGAGGATTGGGGTAGATGGAGGGGTATTGGCTGGATTAAGTTGGACCATGTGCTCATCTGTGAACTAATCCAAAAGGCTACGATTGGGAAGGCAGTGGTTGGAATAGCCAGACCTGGGTTATGTGTCCATACCATACCCTTATCTATTGGATAGAATCTGAATTATGCCACTTATTTGTATATGAACTTGGATGCAGAGGCAACTAATATTTATTTTATACCAACTATGTGCCAGTCCATTTTTGAGCGTTTTGTTGTTGTTGTTGTTGTTGCTGTTGTTTGTTTGTTTTAGGTTTGACTAGGTTAAGTAGAATGGAGATAGCTATCAAGAGGTTATATTTAATGCAAGTATTGTGAGGAAGAAATACAATTAAAAATAAAATCTTTTTCCAACCCCAAAAATCTTTCCATAAAGGTAGATGAAAAATAAAATAATTTTATTAATGAATAGGCATTATTTCAGAATCAGATGCACATCACAGTCAATTCACTAAGAGATTACAAAGGCAGAAAGCAATCTCACCCTTTTTATAGTCAGGAAGGCACAACCCATTGTATATATATTCTCAATATAAATAATAACTGGTCCTCAAGTAAGAAGGCTTGAAAGCACCATTTATCACACATAGTTCCTCCTAGATTTATTTGGAAACTGGGGTGACCATCTGTGTTAGCTAATTGGTTTTATTCCATAGAAAAATACACTTCGCAGGTCTTTATGAGAAAGGTGGTTTTTAGGCTCCCACCCACCTAAGTTAGGCTTCTACTTTCCCATGGAAATTTGGAAATAGGGTGTTATCTTCCCTGGTGATTACATTTCAAAGAGATACTTCCCAGATCCTTGGGAAAGGCATTGGTGAGTCATAAAGATGACAAGAGGCTTAATTGGCCTTTTAATATATATTTAAGATAAATAAATAAATAAATATATATTTGTATATGTATATATAAAATCTTATGGCTAATAATGTGTGTGTGTGTGTGTGTGTGTGTGTGTGTGTGTGTGTGTAAAAGAGAGAAAGAAGTTACAAGTTTTCTAAAGTAAATGTTATAGGAAAAGGGGAAGGGATTGATTCCTTTATTTTCAACAAGGAGAACTGAGCTCCTGTGTTTAATTTGTATTTGCCCTTACAGTTGCAGGTCTTTGTTATTCTAGTAAAGCTGGTTTTAGCACCTTCTCCCTCTGTCCTTTTGAGGGTTTGGTATGATCTCTCAAATCTATTATGATTTAACCAGGGATGAATCTTGGTGATGCAATATTAAGATACAACCCCAGAAAGATATTAAGAGAAAGTGGCTCTCTGAGGCAGTTAGTCCTTGAAAAGTGACAAGCCTTCCTGCTGAAAGCACCTTCCATCATCTCTACAGCAGGGCTATACAACATGGGGTACTAGTAAGTCCTTGGTAAGACAGATGTGGAATAAAATCCTAATTCTTCTGCTGTGTAGTTTGATGTTTTATGCACATTGCCTTAAACTCTTTGAGTCTTAGTTTTTGCAAAAGTAATAGAAATAATATCATATTAATCATTAGGAAGATATACATAAATTCTCTGATGCAGTACCTGACTTATAGTAGATAAGCAGTAGAAGTACAACTAATAAGTACAAAATTTGCATTATTCTTTCTACTATATTGTTAATGAGTATTCTTATTGAGGACTAAGAAGTAAAAATTGGAGACACTATTACAGTGTAAAAAATGTAGGAATTATAGTTGCTACTGATATTAATTTTGAATCAGAGTCAGTAATATTGGCATTAAGTTTTAATAGTAAAATTTATTAATTTGAACATTGGTATTCAAATATCTTATTACTTTTCTACCTAACTGATCTATGTCTTGGTGGTTTTATATTAGAATTAAACATGGGGAAGAATTAATAGAGAGTCAAATTCAGTGTGAGATTAGCAGTAGGCAAGATAAGTAGGGGAGGATGATGTTTTGGCAAAGTAGGGACATCCGATTAAAAAATTACTATTTAATATTTTTTTAAAGATAAAGTAATCATTATAAGAAAAGTCAAAACATGTTTAGACCTCCCTGTATTTATTTTATGGTTTGGTAGTGTGTCAAGTTTGAATTCTATTAAAACTGAAAGTGAAGGGATATATTTTCCTTGCTTAAATCCTTTGAAATCTCAACCTGCCACTTCTTAAATACACTTTTAAAGGTTTTTTTCTTAATGTTTATTTATTTTTTGAGAGAGAGAGTGCACACGAGAGAGGGAATATTTATCGAAATAATGACACAAATGTTCAACAGTGTTCCACAACAAATGTCAAACTCAAGCACCCTGCTTGAGAGAGAGAGAGAGAGAGAGAGAGAGAGAGAGAGAGAGAGAGCAGGGAAGGAGTGGAGAGAGAGGGACAGAGGATCTGAAGTGGGCTCTGTGCTGACAGCCCAGAGTCTGATGCAGGGCTTTAACTCAGGAACCATGAGATCATGACCTGAGCCTAAGTCAGATGCTTAACTGATTGAGCTACCCAGGTGCCCCTCTTAAATACATGTTTAAACTAAAAATTGCTCAGAAACAAATTATTTGGTAAATTAAAAAAAAATGTTAATGGTATATGTCCTACCACAGAGGAAGTAGAGCAGCAATCTAGGCAGTTTTCCCTTTATGTAGGTAACCTGCTTAAAAAAATTAATGTTTATTTATTTGAGAGAGAGAGAGAGAGAGAGAGAGAGAGAGAGAGAGAGAGAGAGCGCGTGTGAGTGCAACTGGGGGAGAGGCAAAGAGAGAGGGAGACACAGAATCTGAAACAGGCTCCAGGCTCTGAGCTGTCAGCACAGAGCTTGACATGGGGCTCGAACTCATGAACCCGTGAGATCATGACCTGAGCCTAAGTTGGTCATATAACCTACTGATCCATCCAGGCACCCCAGATGACCTGCTTTTTTTTTGTAACATCTTAATTCTAAGAAGTCTTTCCCTCAGGCTGTCTAGTGAGTTATGATTAGTGTCATGGGCCATTCTATTTGAAGTTTGTTGGGCAGCTATAAAAGTTGATTTAAAAAAAATTTTTTTTTACTGTTTATTTATTTTTGAGACAGAGAGAGGCAGAGCATGAACGGGGGAGGGTCAGAGACAGAGGGAGACACAGAATCTGAAGCAGGCTCCAGGTTCCTAGCTGTCAGCACAGAGCTCGAAGCGGGGCTCGAACTCACAGACCCTGAGATCATGACCTGAGCTGAAGTCAGACACTTAACTGACTGAGCCACCCAGGCGCCCCCAAAAGTTGATATTTTTTTGTGAGTCATCACACTAAAATCTAAATCAGGACACTATTTCGTCTTATCAATTCATTGCATCTGAAGTATACTAGGTAGTATTTATTGGCTTCAAATATGCTGAAAATAGTTGGGAGATACAACACAATTGCAGAAAGTGGTCAGCATTAAAGAATATTTATTGAAAAAACGACACAAATGTTCAACAGTGTTCCACAACAAATGTTAAACTCAAGCACCATGCTCTTTAGAGAAATTGCTACATATTTTCCAAATTCTTTTATTTTTATGTTGCCTTCCCAAGGCCCCAGTGAAAGTTTCTGTTCAAGGGCCAAGTAAAGAAATACACAGTGACATCTTTTTCTCTTGAAAGTAAAGCATTGTAACTTTTTGTATAGTACTTTACGAAGCATTTTATCAAGTTTTTCATTCTTAAAACCAAATTTAGCTATTCAGCTATTACTGGTGGGAGTCTCTGTTCTGTGAACGGAGATCTCAGTTCTAGGTTTTCCTACAGAACATTTACCTGAGGATCTGCGCTCAAATAAAGACAGCCAGGAGGAAAGTAGCAAGCACAAAGCCGTTTATTAAGGACAGTACACCCTCATGATAGTAAAGGGGGCAGGCCTGGAGAGGCCAGCTGCACTGGGGTTAAGAGTGTCTTCTCTTTATAATGTTTGCTTAGCTTATGGGTCATAGCTGGTGAGGAGTCTCTGGGGTTATTTCCAGTCATTTAAGTGACTCCTTCTAATGGTCAGGAGGGGTAGTTTTTGGCCCTACAGGGTTCTTACTGGAACTGTCATAGCCATCTTTCCCCACTGCTGTGGGGTGGGGTGTCAAAACCCCAGTGTAAATATATTATAATGAAGCTATAGTTTACCCTGGGGCCCAGGTTGAAGAGGAGAGCACATGTTGTGCACCTGTGGCTCCTGGTCTGTCAGCCCCACGGTGTTGGAAGCCACAATGCCAGGATGTTGAAAGCTATAAGTCAGGATATTGTGCCCTTAGGTTTCTAATGGTAACGTATTTATCACCACCCTTGTCTCCAGCTCATGTTTACCTAACTGCCTACTCTATAAGCGCCTGACTTAGTAGTGGGGAGTACACAGAATCTTGCTAATGCAACCATGTTATTAAGCTAGGCATAAATTTTACTTGTAGCTTTGGGTGGTGTATTCTTTATGGCTAATAACTCATTTACGGGCTCATGGGACTACTGTTGTGAGTATGTTATTCATAAAGCCAACTAGAATTATTCATAAGCATGAGGGAAAACACCTAAGCTGCAATAAGCCAGCAGCACATGTTATTATGGGACTACTTAAAGGAGACAAGGGCAGTTAAATTACATTCAAATCTCTGGTGATGTTTGCCTTGGCAGTGGAAACTTCAGGAGAATTTATACTTGTAAACATACATAAATTAATACAGTAGTATGCAAAGTCTGTGTATGTCCAGGTCAAAAATAGACCACAGATCACAGACACTCCTTGTTACTTGAAATTCTTTGCCTTTTCATCCTTCCCACAGAATACACCCCATCTTGAGGCAAATTTCAGCACACTCTTAAACCAGTGGTCTTCTGGGCCTTTCCTGACTTAGTGTCTTAATGTTGATAAAATGTTTGAGGGGGGGGCGCCTGGGTGGCGCAGTCGGTTAAGCGTCCGACTTCAGCCAGGTCACGATCTCGCGGTCCGTGAGTTCGAGCCCCGCGTCGGGCTCTGGGCTGATGGCTCAGAGCCTGGAGCCTGTTTCCGATTCTGTGTCTCCCTCGCTCTCTGCCCCTCCACCGTTCATGCTCTGTCTCTCTCTGTCCCAAAAATAAATAAACGTTGAAAAAAAATTAAAAAAAATGTTTGAGGGAATATTACATCTGCAAATCCACAATTACTTCTTACCTGGGCAAATTTGGGAATTTGGGTTCTATTTTTTATAATTATAGCTGAAAAATCAGAGGTTTTTAAAGTCATATTCTCATTCCCTTTACCTCATTAGAATTGTGTAGATTAGAGTATTAGACTATTAGAAGTGTGTGTGAAAAAAAAAAGCAGGGGGAGCGCTATGTGGCTCAGTCAGCTGAGAGGCTGACTCTCGGTTTTAGCTCAGGTCATGATCCCAGGGTTGTGGGATTGAGCCCTACATGGGGCTCCACATTGACTGTGGAGTCTGTTTAAGATTCTCCTCTCTCCCTCTGCCTCCTCACCCCCCTCCCCAACTCTCTCTCTCTCAAAAAAAGTGTGTATGCTTTTTTCTAAGTAACATTTAAAACCTAGATCTTTTAGAGGTGCCAACTACTTTTAGAAAGTTACGACTTCTCTGTGCATAGACTTATGTCTTAATATCATTAACCATTTATTGTTGGTAAGAGAGTGTATTGGTCAATAAAACCTTTTCCTTTTCTTTTTGATGAAGATCCTTTGTATAACTTCAGATGCTGTAGAAATTTTAAAGATAAACAAGCTTGATCATTTGATAGATATCTTAAAAAACAGTGAGAAATTCTGTTTCAGTGTATCAAACAACTATGGCAAAGAGGGAAGTCTATTGGGATCTAATTCACTCTTATTTTACATTACTTTTAAGAAAACCCACGATGCTATGGATTTCTAGCTGCATGAATGCTTCCCAGCATGCTGTCTTAGCAATGCAATTGGTATTTAACATTATCAAACCTTTTATGATTCATAAATGAGCCTAACAGGACCTTACTATACTCTGCTTTTGCCTCCTGATTGCTCTTTTATTATATTCTAGGAAGGAAATCAAGTATTTGTTTTTCAGGGAACTTAAAGAGGCTCCAGGTATTATCACAAAAAATTGAAAGGCTAAGTCAAAAAACGGTTTTAAATACATGGGGATTGACTTACACTGTAGCTTTGAGTTTTGATAGTGTGTTGTCTCAATTTTGCACTCTAGTGGAAGCATTCTAGTATTTTCAGGCAAAAAAATTGAAGAGTAGTAATACTATTGTCACTTTTTTAATTTTAGGAAAAATAACTAAAAAATAGATGTGCAAATTTATTTATAATTTCCCATGACCCAAAAGTGATGACTGTTAGCAGGTTTGTTTCCTTTGCTTTAAGTTTTTCTCTTTTAATATATGACATTGCATATGATGGTGAAGTCCCTTAGTTACCATAAAAATTCTCAATTTAGTAATTTTCCAAGTCAAGCACAAAAGATAGAATATCATTTCCTTCATTCCTCTCCAAATGTAACCACTATCTTAAGTTTGGTATTTTTCTCGTCCATTGTATGTAAGTCACTCAATAGTACTCTATGATAGGAATGTGCCATTTTTATTTAATTAGTCCTCTACTGAGAGACATTGAAGTTATTTCCAGTGTTATGTTAACAAAAACCAATGCTGTTATGAAGCTCCAGTCTTATCTTATCTCCTAGAGCACCTATGTAAGACCTTCTCAAAAGGGTCTGCTGAGAAAGGAATTGTTCAGTGTTCATATATGTTTCCAATTTCATAAGATATTGAAAATACTGTTCTCCAGATTATTTTATTAATATACATTTCCACCCATAGTATAGTTTCTGTTTGTCTGCAAAATTACTAACTTGAGGTTCTCACTATTTGAATTCAGTTAATCTTCATGCAAATGAAATCTCATTGCTTTAATTTGCAATTCCCTGATTGTTAGCCTCTTTGTCCTCCCGGAACATTTATAGATGAGTTTCTCCTCTGAATTTCCCATTTGCTTCCTTTGACTTATGATTGATACATAGTAATTTGTTATATTTTCTGAATAATAATAATGTAAATATTTATCCCAGTTAGGACTTTATTTTTTAATTTGTTTAAAGTGTGTGTGCCTGTGTTTTCGTATTGAAGTTTTGAAGTTTGAGTTTCTTGAATTTATTAATTTTTCCTATGGCTTGTGATGTTTTTGTGCATGTTGGAAAAATTCTTCCTTAACTGAAGCTCATGAAAATATTTTCCTATTATTTAAAAGGCTAAGATTTTTGTCTTTCAAATATAGCTCTTTTGCCCACCTACAATTTGTTTATTATGCCCACATACATGTGTTGGACTTCAACTTAAATAAAAGTCTCAATTCCTTCTGTTCCTTTCATGAAGACCCCAAATACTCTAAGCTACAACATATTTGGTAATAACTTTCCTTTCTTTGTTAAACGAACAAACAAACAAACTTCGAAAAGCAAGTAGTTTTTACCTTTCTATTTTATTTATTTATTTTGAGACACAGACAGCATGAGTGGGGAAGGGGCAGAAAGAGGGAGAGAAAGAATCCTAAGCAGTCTCTGCCTGTCAGCACAGAGGTTGATGTGGGGCTTGAACTCATGAAACCCACAGATCATGACATGAGATCTGGCTAAAAGTCAAATATTTAATGCTTAGCTGACTAAGCCACACAGGTGTCCCGCAAGTAGTTTTTACTTTTAATGAGAAATACTGTGACTATTATCTCAGACATTAAAGGCAAGGAATTAGGGAAAGTGTGTGACATGTTAAAAATGGCTAATGCATTCTTTATAACTGAATTTTTTCCCTCAAGATTTAAAAAGCAACATGTCGGGCGCCTGGGTGGCGCAGTCGGTTAAGCGTCACCATCTCGCGGTCCGTGAGTTCGAGCCCCGCGTCGGGCTCTGGGCTGATGGCTCAGAGCCTGGAGCCTGTTTCCGATTCTGTGTCTCCCTCGCTCTCTGCCTCTCCCCCATTCATGCTCTGTCTCTCTCTGTCCCAAAAATAAATAAACGTTTGAAAAAAAAATTTTTTTTTAATAAAAAAAAATAAAAAGCAACATGTCACAGTCAAAATGTACTGTCTAATAATTCAGAGGCAAAGATGAGAAAGTTAATCTAGAAGTAGCATATCACAACCAGTATAATTCTGATTTGTACTGTATAAGATTCATTGGAAATTATCCTACAGTTGATACTCAACAACCATTTATTGAATGCCTGTTCTGGGAAAGACACTGTTAATTATAGCATTAGCAATATCTCTTAAAAATAATGATTATATTTTATTTTTTTAAAAAGCAAATCAGACATATTAAGAGTTAATTTTTTTAATTACTAGTGTAATAAAGAATTTCTCCTCCTATGTAATTGCACATTAACATTGAGGTTATGTTTAGAAATACTTATTTTTTTTTAACTTTTTTTTCCTAGGATGTATTCTCAAGATTTTTAAAAGAATTTCTTCCCTAATCACAATCTCTTGCCAGTTCACTATTTAGTTGTAATTTATAGCAAAAAAAGCTAAGAATTGTTTTATTTTGCAATTATATAATAACTGAATAAATCTCTCATGGATACTACTAAGTTCTTCAAATATGATTCCTGAACTTAAGATACTTTAAGATATCAGTAAAATAAGTGTTTCAGACATAAATATTATCAGAAAAAGTAGTACAAACACATAATTTGAATCTTAAGTGGAAGTAAAATGCTAAGTTGTTATTATAGAGACTCCTATAGATATACACAAATTCCTGTGTGGTTCCATACCTTCTATATATAATTTTGCCCCTTATAAACAGTATACAGCAAATCAGTCTCTCCCTGCCAGGCATTGAAACTTTTCCTTTACTTTTTCCCCAAGCTTAGGCAAGCCTTTAGTAAATAAATAAATAAATAAATAAATAAATAAATAAATAATAAATAAAGCTTCCAAAAGCTTCATAAATGAACGGAGGTAACAGATTGGAATGAGAAGGCTTGAGTTGGGAATTTGATATCTCAAACAAAGTGTTATATAAAAATGATTGTAGAAATATAAATTAAGGGAAAGAGTATTCTGGGAGAAAATTACCTACACAAGCAGCTCTAAAATCTAGAATTACATGAGTTCAATAATAAAAAGTTTGCATTTGATTCAGAGAATGAATTTAGAGTGGCACTGTTGAAGCAGTGGGCTGGAAAGTTTGTTTATCTGTGGTATATGGAACATCTGTGTGTTATTAAATAATAAACACTGATTTGCATCTATTATTACTAGAAAAGCAGAATAAATGTAACTGAAAATAGATATAAACAAATGTGTTTTTTAAATGACATTTGCTTTAGAACATAAAACAAATGTAAACAGACACAAAACAAAGTCCTGAACAAAAACTGAAAAATTTTAAAAAGGAAAACCACAGCATGGAGTTTCTTAATAGAAGAAATACCATTTCTTTGTTAACTATAATTGAATTTTCCTATCATGAAAGTATGTGGAGTTCCTTTTCAAAGTAAATTTGAATAATGTATATATATAATTTCTAAAATAAGATATTCTTCATGATATCCCCTACTGGAAATATAATGCAATATTATTAATTCAGTATTTTTGTGCACAGCACAATTTTAGGCACTGAAAATTTAAACATAAACATGAATCCTAGAGTGAGAGAGGCACTTAAGTAATTTTTATGTGCTTCAGGTAATGCAATAATAGAGATATTCCCAAGACATTTTGGGAAACCTGAGGGGTATATATATCCAATCCTGTCTAGAAGGAAAAGGATCAAGAAAGTCATTAAGCTTTAATTCTAATATGACAGAATGTTTTTCCAATATACTATTTTTAGTGTTGCTGTTAATTTAACTTCAGCATGTGGTTTTACCTGAAGGATATTATTTTATATAACATCACATGTGACTAAAGGAGTAAAATATAACTTGGTCAATATATTTAAATGTATTCAAATACACATCAATTTAAGATAAACTCTGGCTAATTCAGAAAATTTTTGAATAGAGGATTAACATAAAGTAAAAAAAAAGGTTTCTAAATGTCTTTTTCTAATAGATTTATTTTTAGTAATTAATAACAGTTTATTGAGAATGCATTTGTCTGATAGTATACCATTACGCTAACATTAACCACTATTGTTCTATGCCAAAATCATGCATGTTCATTTCTAAATACATTTTAAGGTTTCCTGGTTCCCCTACCAGGACATTCAGTTTGATAAAGATACAGTCACTGAACAAGAAGTTTTTGTTTGTATATTTTTGCTTTTTTTTAACTATTTAATTATGATGATATTTCTGATCAAGTTTTTTGAAAAATATTATCCCACTTGGATCATTGGAAAATGATTTTAAAGATGTATTTTAAAAAGGAAATTGTCCATGGGATTTATTCAAGTACAAATTTATTTACTTGTTTATGTGATAATATTTAGCTTGGTATTAGACAATATAAAAATCATTTCTGTCCTTAGTAGTTTCTTCTCCATGGAAGTGATTAATTTTGTTACCTGATAATACACTAGACTCTCTTTGTTCACTGTAGATTAATTTTTTAGCAATATTTAGATTAAAAAAAATTCTCTCTAGTGTGACTTTCTGTTTTCCTTTTTTTTTTATATATATGAAATTTATTCTCAATTGGTTTCCATACAACACCCAGTGCTCATCCCAAAAGGTGCCCTCCTCAATACCCATCACCCACCCACTCCTCCCTCCCACCCCCCATCAACCCTCCTCAGTTTCTCAGTTTTTAACAGTCTCTTATGCTTTTTCTCTCCTCCCCCACTATCTCCTTTTTTTTTTTTTTCCTTCTCCTCCCCCATGGGTTCCTGTTAAGTTTCTCAGGATCCACATAAGAGTGAAACCATATGGTATCTGTCTTTCTCTGTATGGCTTATTTCACTTAGCATCACACTCTCCATTTCCATCCACGTTGCTACAAAAGGCCATATTTCATTTTTTCTCATTGCCACGTAGTATTCCATTGTGTATATAAACCACAATTTCTTTATCCATTCATCAGTTGATGGACATTTAGGCTCTTTCCATAATTTGGCTATTGTTGAGAGTGCTGCTATGAACATTGGGGTACAAGTGCCCCTATGCATCAGTACTCCTGTATCCCTTGGATAAATTCCTAGCAGTGCTATTGCTGGGTCATAGGGTAGGTCTATTTTTAATTTTCTGAGGAACCTCCACACTGCCTTCCAGAGCGGCTGCACCAATTTTCATTCCCACCAACAGTGCAAGAGGGTTCCCGTTTCTCCACATCCTCTCCAGCATCTATATCCTGATGTGTTCATTTTGCCCACTCGGACTGGCGTGAGGTGATACCTGAGTGTGGTTTTGATTTGTATTTCCCTGATAAGGAGCGACGCTGAACATCTTTTCATGTGCCTGTTGGCCATCCGGATGTCTTCTTTAGAGAAGTGTCTATTCATGTTTTCTGCCCATTTCTTCACTGGGTTATTTGCTTTTCGGGTGTGGAGTTTGGTGAGCTCTTTATAGATTTTGGAGACTAGCCCTTTGTCCGATATGTCATTTGCAAATATCTTTTCCCATTCCGTTGGTTGCCTTTTAGTTTTGTTGGTTGTTTCCTTTGCTGTGCAGAAGCTTTTTATCTTCATAAGGTCCCAGTAATTCACTTTTGCTTTTAATTCCCTTGCCTTTGGGGATGTGTCGAGTAAGAGATTGCTACGGCTGAGGTCAGAGAGGTCTTTTCCTGCTTTCTCCTCTAAAGTTTTGATGGTTTCCTATCTCACATTCAGGTCCTTTATCCATTTTGAGTTTATTTTTGTGAATGGTGTGAGAAAGTGGTCTAGTTTCAACCTTCTGCATGTTGCTGTCCAGTTCTCCCAGCACCATTTGTTAAAGAGACTTTTTTCCATTGGATGTTCTTTCCTGCTTTGTCAAAGATGAGTTGGCCATATGTTTGTGGGTCTAGTTCTGGGGTTTCTATTCTATTCCATTGGTCTATGTGTCTGTTTTTGTGCCAATACCATGCTGTCTTGATGATGACAGCTTTGTAGTAGAGGCTAAAGTCTGGGATTGTGATGCCTCCTGCTTTGGTCTTCTTCTTCAAAATTACTTTGGCTATTCGGGGCCTTTTGTGGTTCCATATGAATTTTAGGATTGCTTGTTCTAGTTTCAAGAAGAATGCTGGTGCACTTTTGTTTGGGATTGCATTGAATGTGTAGATAGCTTTCGGTAGTATTGATATTTTGACAATATTTATTCTTCCAATCCATGAGCAGGGAATGTCTTTCCATTTCTTTAAATCTTCTTCAATTACCTTCACAAGCTTTCTATAGTTTTCAGCATACAGATCCTTTACATCTTTGGTTAGATTTATTCCTAGGTATTTTATGCTTCTTGGTGCAATTGTGAATGGGATCAGTTTCTTTATTTGTCTTTCTGTTGCTTCATTGTTAGTGTATAAGAATGCAACTGATTTCTGTACATTGATTTTGTATCCTGCAACTTTGCTGAATTCATGTATCAGTTCTAGCAGACTTTTGATGGAGTCTATCGGATTTTCCATGTATAATATCATGTCATCTGCAAAAAGTGAAAGCTTGACTTCATCTTTGCCAATTTTGATGCCTTTGATTTCCTTTTGTTGTCTGATTGCTGATGCTAGAACTTCCAGCACTATGTTAAACAACAGCGGTGAGAGTGTGCATCCCTTTCGTGTTCCTGATCTCAGGGAAAAAGCTCTCAGTTTTTCCCCGTTGAGGATGATGTTAGCTGTGGGCTTTTCATAAATGGCTTTTATGATCTTTAAGTATGTTCCTTCTATCCTGACTTTCTCAAGGGTTTTTATTAAGAAAGGGTGCTGCATTTTGTCAAAGGCCTTTTCTGCATCGATTGACAGGATCATATGGTTCTTCTCTTTTTTTTTGTTAATGTGATGTATCACGTGGATTGATTTGCGAATGTTGAACCAGCCCTGCATCCCAGGAATGAATCCCACTTGATCATGGTGAATAATTCTTTTTATATGCCGTTGAATTCGATTTGCTAGTATCTTATTGAGAATTTTGGCATCCATATTCATCAGGGATATTGGCCTGTAGTTCTCTTTTTTTACTGGGTCTCTGTCTGGTTTAGGAATCAAAGTCATACTGGCTTCCTAGAATGAGTCTGGAAGTTTTCCTTCCCTTTCTATTTCTTGGAATAGCTTGAGAAGGATAGGTATTATCTCTGCTTTAAACGTCTGGTAGAACTCCCCTGGGAAGCTATCTGGTCCTGGACTCTTATTTGTTGGGAGATTTTTGATAACCGATTCAATTTCTTCGCTGGTTATGGGTCTGTTCAAGCTTTCTATTTCCTCCTGATTGAGTTTTGGAAGAGTGTGGGTGTTCAGGAATTTGTCCATTTCTTCCAGGTTGTCCAATTTGTTGGCATATAATTTTTCATAGTATTCCCTGATAATTGTTTGTATCTCTGAGGGATTGGTTGTAATAATTCCATTTTCATTCATGATTTTATCTATTTGGGTCATCTCCCTTTTCTTTTTGAGAAGCCTGGCTAGAGGTTTGTCAATTTTGTTTATTTTTTTCAAAAAAACAACTCTTGGTTTCGTTGATCTGCTCTACAGTTTTTTTAGATTCTATGTTGTTTATTTCTGCTCTGATCTTTATTATTTCTCTTCTTCTGCTGGGTTTAGGCTGCCTTTGCTGTTCTGCTTCTATTTCCTTTAGGTGTGCTGTTAGATTTTGTATTTGGGATTTTTCTTGTTTCTTGAGATAGGCCTGGATTGCAATGTATTTTCCTCTCAGGACTGCCTTCGCTGCGTGCCAAAGCGTTTGGATTGTTGTATTTTCATTTTCGTTTGTTTCCATATATTTTTAAATTTCTTCTCGAATTACCTGGTTGACCCACTCATTCGTTAGTAGGGTGTTCTTTAACCTCCATGCTTTTGGAGGTTTTCCAGACTTTTTCCTGTGGTTGATTTCAAGCTTCATAACATTGTGGTCTGAAAGTATGCATGGTATGATTTCAATTCTTGTAAACTTATGAAGGGCTGTTTTGTGACCCAGTATATGATCTATCTTGGAGACTGTTCCATGTGCACTCGAGAAGAAAGTATATTCTGTTGCTTTGGGATGCAGAATTCTAAATACATCTGTAAAGTCCATCTGATCTAATGTCTCATTCAGGGCCCTTGTTTCTTTATTGACCGTGTGTCTAGATGATCTATCCATTTCTGTAAGTGGGGTGTTAAAGTCCCCTGCAATTACCACATTCTTATCAATAAGGTTGCTTATGTTTATGAGTAATTGTTTTATATATTTGGGCGCTCCGGTATTCGGCGCATAGACATTTATAATTGTTAGCTCTTCCTGATGAATAGACCCTGTAACTATTATATAATGCCCTTCTTCATCTCTTGTTACAGCCTTTAATTTAAAGTCTAGTTTGTCTGATAGAAGTATGGCTACTCCAGCTTTCTTTTGGCTTCCAGTAGCATGATAAATAGTTCTCCATCTCCTCACTCTCAATCTAAAGGTATCGTCAGGTCTAAAATGAGTCTCCTGTAGACAGCAAATAGATGGGTCTTGTTTTTTTATCCATTCTGATACCCTATGTCTTTTGGTTGGCGCATTTAATCCATTTACATTCAGTGTTATTATAGAAAGATATGGGTTTAGAGTCATTGTGATGTCTGTCTGTTTTATGCTTGTAGTGATGTCTCTGGCACTTTGTCTCACAGGGTCCCCCTTAGGATCTCTTGGAGGGCTGGTTTAGTGGTGACAAATACCTTCAGTTTTTGTTTGTTTGGGAAGACCTTTATCTCTCCTTCTATTCTAAATGACAGACTTGCTGGATAAAGGATTCTCGGCTGCATATTTTTTCTGTCTAGCACACTGAAAATCTCGTGCCAATACTTTCTGGCCTGCCAAGTTTCAAAAGAGAGATCAGTCACGCGTCTTATAGGTCTCCCTTTATATGTGAGGGCACGTTTATCCCTAGCTGCTTTCAGAATTTTCTCTTTATCCTTGTATTTTGCCAGTTTCACTATGATATGTCGTGCAGAAGATCGATTCAAGTTACGTCTGAAGGGAGTTCTCTATGCCTCTTGGATTTCAATGCCTTTTTCCTTCCCCAGTTCAGGGAAGTTCTCAGCTATTATTTCTTCAAGTACCCCTTCAGCACCTTTCCCTCTCTCTTCCTCCTCTGGGATACCAATGATGCGTATATTATTTCTTTTTAGTGTATCACTTAGTTCTCTAATTTTCCCCTCATATTCCTGGATTTTTTTATCTCTCTTTTTCTCAGCTTCCTCTTTTTCCATAACTTTATCTTCTAGTTTACCTATTCTCTCCTCTGCCTCTTCAATCCGAGCCGTGGTGGTTTCCATTTTGTTATGCATTTCGTTTAAAGCGTTTTTCAGCTCCTCGTGACTGTTCCTTAGTCCCTTGATCTCTGTAGCAAGAGATTCTCTGCTGTCCTCTATACTGTTTTCAAGCCCAGCGATTAATTTTATGACTATTATTCTAAATTCAGTTTCTGTTATATTATTTAAATCCTTTTTGATCAGCTCATTAGCTGTTGTTATTTCCTGGAGATTCTTCTGAGGGGAATTCTTCCGCTTGGTCATTTTGGATAGTCCCTGGCGTGGTGAGGACCTGCAGGGCACTTCCCCTGTGCTGTGGTGTATAACTGGAGTTGGTGGGCGGAGCCGCAGTCAGACCTGATGTCTGCCCCCAGCCCACCGCTGTGTCCACAGTCAGACTGGTGTGTGCCTTCTCTTCCCCTCTCCTCGGGGCGGTATTCACTGTGGGGTGGGGTGGCCTGTCTGGGCTACTTGCACACTGCCAGGCTTGTGATGCTGGGGATCTGGCGTCTTAGCTGGGGTGGGTAGGCAAGGTGCACAGGGGCAGGAGGGGCAGGCTTAGCTTGCTTCTCCTTAGGTGATCCACTTCAGGAGGGGCCCTGTGGCAGTGGGAGTGTGTCAGATCCGCTGCCGGAGGTTTGGCTCCACAGAAGCGCAGAGTTGGGTGTTTGCGCAGAGCGAGCAGGTTCCCTGGCAGGAACTGGTTCCCTTTGGGATTTTGGCTGGGGGATGGGCGGGGGAGATGGCGCTGGCGAGCGCCTTTGTTCCCCACCAAACTGAGCTCTTTCGTCTGGGGGCTCAGCAGCTCTCCTTCCCTTTGTCCTCCAGCCTTCCCGCTTTCTGAGCAGAGCTGTTAACTTATGACCTCCCAGATGCTCAGTCGCGCTTGCTGTTGGAACACAGTCTGTCAGGCCCCTCTGCTTTTGCCAGCCAGACTCGGGGGCTCTGCTTGGCCGGCGAGACGCCCCCTCTGCCCCGGCTCCCTCCCGCCAGTCCGTGGAGCGCGCACCGCCTCGCCGCCCTTCCTACCCTCTTCTGTGGGCCTCTCATCTGCGCTTGGCTCCGGCGACTCCGTTCTGCTAATCCTCTGGCAGTTTTCTGTGTTATTTAGGCAGGTGTAGGTGGAATCTAACTGATCAGCAGGACGCGTGGTGAGCCCAGCGTCCTCCTATGCCGCCATCTTCCCTCCGGTCCTCCCCAAGTCTGCCTTTCTGTTTTTCAATGGCTTCTCTCCGAGTTAGATCATTCACTCTAGAGGAAATTACATCTCTATGACTTAACACCATGGCTAACACATAATAGATACTTCATTAGTATTAGTTAAATACATTAATTCTATTTTTTATCTATGGCAGTTTAGCCAACTCCACTTATGAAACTACTTATAAATAGGGATATGCCTCAAATGAATATCCCCAATCCTCATACTCTAGCTATTAACATACATGCCTTGTGTCCCCTGTTCAGGTGTCAGTGTGTTGACTGAGGCAGAAATGATTTCATGTTCTTCTTGGCATCTCTCACAATACCTACCACAGGGTTTCACACATGGTGGAGATGGTCAATAGAAGTCTGTAAAAGAAATAGACATAAATTATCCACCCAGCGTCTTCTACTCTCCACACTAGGGAAATGCAGTAAACTTTACATATCTAT
Organism: Herpailurus yagouaroundi; assembly: GCF_014898765.1. Lineage (NCBI taxonomy): Eukaryota > Metazoa > Chordata > Mammalia > Carnivora > Felidae > Herpailurus > Herpailurus yagouaroundi. The sequence goes on from NW_024412394.1 coordinate 60,618,669, forward strand.
GAGTACTCAAAAGGAAAGCTATGATATCATCACAGATTCCTTCTGAAAAAAGGTAAAATCATGGAAGATTGTAGAACTTAGAGTTTTAAAGTAGAGAAATGAATCATCTCTGTGGAATAAGAGATAAAGGCATTCTGAAACACTATCCCTAATGTAGACACATAGGAAAGTCATTTTCAAAGGTTTCTTAAACAGATACTGTCAGATATATCAGACAATAAGCAATGAGATGGTGAGAGAGCCCTGGAAAACACTCAGGGTAAGACACTTAAACAAAGTGAGTGTCCTTAAATCCCCCAAAATAATAGTATAAAAAGGTCAGAATTGTCACAATTATAGTTGTATAAGTCAAATGGGACTTGATTGCATCTGACACTATTGAAAGATAGCTTGTCTTCAGGGCAAGAGCAGAAGAGAAATGTGTGTTTTGTAGTCAAAGGATCATCAGTATAAAAGTAACAATTCTAGCCTCAGCACCTTAGGGAAAAAGTCATCCTGGTCATCTGAAAGTTTATCTTTTAAGCACCTTAATACAATCTCTTTGGATGGAAACATTTTTAGATTGTATTATAAATATTTCTCTCTTTGAAACTGCAGTGCACCTTTCTATATTCCAGTCGAAAAATTCATGTTTGTCTTGATGCTTCCATGATAATTTTATACTTTACTTTGCAGTCACCCAGGAATATGAAATTCATGTCTACCAAATTTCTTACCCATGATTTGTGATTGAAATGCTCCAAACATTTGCTCAGTAACCATATGCTTTTATTCTCTTACTTCTTTGATAGATTCAAGTAGGCACTTGATTCACCCTGTCACTACTTCCTATCACCTTTAAAGAGCCAAGTGCGTACTTCACATTGTATCTCAACTTATTTTCTTAGGTTATTTCCTATTATCTTTTATTTATTCCAAAATTTCTCATGTATATTTTACCTGCTTTCCTACACAAACCATTACATAGACTAGGTAACTTTTATGTTTATTTTCAACCAGCATATAAACAATTGAAGGTCAATATTTTTAAAAAAATATGTTGATAATAAGCTTATTGATGAGCTGTGCTTCATGGACTGAGGATAAGATTGAGTTAAACATGTTTAAAACTGGCATCAGCTTCTTGGCAGAGGTACCCATGCATGGTGATGATTCCAAAGCAGAGATCTGTTGATTCTGCATCTCTATTATAGTTATGCAAGTCCCAGCATTTATTACACCGTTATTCAGGAATTATTGAGCTAACTAAACACATAGAACTGGTTTTAAATCAGAATATTAATTTTCACATGAGTGTAAGAAAAGGGACCTGTGTTTCCAGCATTCTTACTCTTATTCCATAGATGCAATTAGAAGCCAACTTACAAATCAGTGGACAAAGAGCCAAAGGACAAATTTCAGGTAATCTCAGTATAGAGAGTATATATCAGTATAGAGCATCAAGCATATACTCAAGCATGAAGTATACTTGTCCTATACTCTGGTGATATTTCTTTCTAAGTACTAATGCAGACTATTGAGAATCAGAGCATCCATTCTTAGGGATAAAAATCCAAATGTACTATTTTCTGTCTCATTTTGCTTGGCAGACCATCACACACCTGCTTGGAGAAAACATCTATCTCAAGGATGTTACAATACAATCAAGTGGGCTGTCTTTTTTTTTTTTTTTTTAGAAACAATTGCTTGTTTTGATTATGTTGATAATAGTAACACATTCAGTTTTCATTTTTATCACCTAAGTTTGCTTCCTTCTTTCCCCCCCCCTTTTTTTTTTTTTTTGTACTTTTTACTCTTTTTTTTTCCCCCTTTTTACTCTTTTCTTGACCTCTTTGGATTGAATGAAGTTTCTTTAGACTTACTCCTTTTTTTTCCTCTACCAGTATGAAGCTATAAACTTTTTTGTTTTTACTTATTAACTTAGTCCTATTTTTATAACCATTCTTAACAAGATACCAATTAATCAGTGCTTTGTCTTTCTCCAAAATAGTGCGAGAACCTTAGAAACTAAGCTGATCAATGCCTTGCTGACATCTACTATTATTTTAGTTATTACTTGATTTTTATTTAATATTAAAAATACACCATTAATACTATTATTGTATGTATCTGATATTTGTTTAGACTGAACACATTTAACACAATGATTTGCTTTGGTCAGTTTTTTCTTTTATCACAGACATTCTTCTGTGGGATCTTGTCTTCAAAATAATACACTTCAGTAGTGCCTTTCTGTTGGTAGTAAATTCTTTCTCTTACCAACTTTTTTTTTTAATTGGAAATGTCTTTGTTTCACCCTCATACCTGACAGATAGTTTTGCTGCTGTACAATTTTGAGGTAACAGTTGTTTTTTCTCAGAACTTTGAGCATATCGGCCCACTCTTTCTGACTTTCATCGTTGTTCTATATAATTATTATTCCATCATATTTCCTTGTTTTTTCCTCTGCCTTCTTTTAAAATCTTCTCTCCGTCTTTGGTATTTTTGGCATCATTCAGATGAATCTCAGTTCCCATTTATCTATCTTGCTTAATTTACATTGACAGAGCCCATGAGGATTCATGGCATTTCTCAATTCCAGAAAATTCTCAGCCATTATTCATCATGTGTGTTATCCCCTTTTGGAAATCTGAGTAGATTCATTTGGAACTTCTATGGCTTTTCAACTCTATTTTCCCATTGCTTTCTCTCTCTGCTACAATCCATATAATTACTTCTGACACATCTGCTTTTTCATTTTGCTCTTGGTGTTTTCACATTTCTTTCTTTATTCCTGTAATATTTAATTTATGTTTATATTATATGTAGATAACTTTAATATAGGAATGCATGAGTATCTGATCCTGCAATTTATTATTTCTGCTGATTCTGTTCAGAATGACTTGTCTTACTGGGTACTTTCTGATATTTTATGGTTAGAGAACACATAATCCTTGAAACATTATTTGTTGAAACACTTGAGACTTTTATCAATATGAATTTCTCCAGAGAAATTTTATCTGAGTTTCTGCTAGGTCTTTAGTGACAAATCCAAACCAGAACCTATTAAACTTTGTTTTTGACTTTTTTTTTTTTTTGGAGATTACCATATGAAGGAGGATAAGTCATTAAGAATGCCCAGAGTAGGCACTTTTTTTCCTTTTTACTCACATTTAATTAAAGCGAAGACTAAGTCAAGTATGACTCCCCATCATCTATTTCTGTGTGGGGGGGGAGCTTTATTCTAGTTGATCCACTGAGTATGGGTGCACTAGGGTGTATTGGCTTTCTATAACAAATTCTCCAATCTGATCAGTCATTTTGCATGGGACCCAGGATTTACCTTCTGCTTTGGGCTGTTGGCTCATTAAATCTCAAGCTTTAGATGAGGATTACAGGATTTCAAATGCGCTCGGCAAATGTCAGCTCAAAATCTCTGGATTCATAATTTCTTCATTTGAGTTATTTTGAACTGAAACTATTTTTCTATTTATTTAATCTTTCTAGAAATATGTCTGGAAGGATGTTTCCACAAATACTTAGTTCTTCACATTATATATTAGATTTTGGTATTGTCAATTCCATTTTCAGAGAAATTACATTTTCCTGACCCCAGTCCCTAAATGGGAGGACATGAAAATTAAAAACTTAGTATTTAATTTATTAAACAAAAAACATGGGAATGAAAAAGATCAATGTGGTTAATATCATTGTGTAAAAAGTTATATTAAACAAGAAGCCCAAAATACATTTATTTCATTTATTTATTGAAGGGACTACTTTGTACAATGTTCTATGCAAGTCACTGCCAATGACATAACCACTTAGACTTGGACTCCTCTCTCCCCAATATTTAATACAGTACAGAAAGTAGATATAAATTTAGAATTACCACAACAGATTGATTAAAGCATGAAGTATCATGATGCGTGCATGAAGGATGGAGAGTAAATCTCAACCAAGGAGAGAATATAAGTAGATTGGAGGCATGTGAAAAGCTCGGTGGAAAGGTGACACTGAATGAACCATGAGGGTCTATCTAACATGATCAAAGTTGTGTATCACAAAAATATTCCCAGGCAAACTGTTATTTTATAAACACTAGTCAAGGTCATAAAAAAAGGCACTGCATTGAAATCAATATAAATGATTTCCAATCACTTTCTCCTAAGATATTATACACTGGGTATTTGTCAACAACATCTCTCACTCAACAACTGTGATGAATCAATTGCAGCAATACACGTGTATGTGCACATGCACACAACACACAAATATGTTATTATGTTCAATTTGTCTTGCTTAAAAAGACAATTTAGTGTTTAAAGATATAAGATAATGTTCTCTCACCTGGGGATCAACATTACAAATAAAAATGTAATTTGAAACACATGTAAAATCTGAATTCAGTTTTTGAGAAGTCAAAATTTAAGAAAAAAAAGTGTTTAGGCAAATCAATTAATTATGTAAGTAGCAATATTAGGTTGAAATATAAAATTGTCATTTTTGCAGATTAAGATGAAGTTATCCAGAATTTTACATGCTCCATCCTATACATTTTCCCTATTCATGATACCATTAAAAAGTTTTCAGAAGCCTTTCCTCCCTTGATATTTAAATATATAACTTTTTAAGGTTAAAATAAGAACATCTCTAGATCCTTTTCTTTAAAATTTTTTTTCAACGTTTATTTATTTTTGCGACAGAGAGAGACAGAGCATGAACGGGGGAGGGGCAGAGAGAGAGGGAGACACAGAATCGGAAACAGGCTCCAGGCTCCGAGCCATCAGCCCAGAGCCTGACGCGGGGCTCGAACTCACGGACCGCGAGATCGTGACCTGGCTGAAGTCGGACGCTTAACCGACTGCACCACCCAGGCGCCCCTAGATCCTTTTCTTTAGAAAAAAGTTGTGACAAAGATTTTTTTCTGAGATTTCACAAGCTTTATTAAGACTTCAGATCTAATTAGAACCAATAACTAGTCTAAATGATTAAAATGTGGTTTCCTACAAAAACAAAACAAACAAACAAACAAACAAAAAACCTCATCCCTAAAGCACTCTTCAAGGCCTACATTTTCTTCCAGTGCCAGAGCCCTGTCACCATTGTCTAAACCTTGGCATAGTTCAAAGAGAGCTCATCAATGCACAGTGAGAATTAATGTGCACCACTCATTACCCTGCTGAGATCCTTTGTTAAACAGTCCATTTCTATGCTGTTTGTAAGGTTGTGCAGTTGTAATCCCTGGGTAACTGCCAGGAATAGCCATAGTAACAAAACAGCCAGTGTCCTTCTGTTTTCAATTCAGTCTGTCATTGTGTAAAGAATTTTTTGAATTATGAATCTTGCCTGCCAGTCAGTATTTGTAGGTCATTCCAAGACCCTTCGTGAAGGATGTTACTTCTCAGCTCTCATAGATGGATTCATTCCCATACATCTCTTTACATAAATTATTTATGTTATGGTTTGTCATAATAGGTGAGGTTGAATTTTCTAATTAAAACAGAATATGCAATATGTATATAAATAATACCAATATTCTCATATGTTCTCTTATTGCCTGTATATAAATCATGGTGTACTTAAAAAATAAATAAACTTGACTTTCACAGTTTTGAAGTAATTGATGCAATATTACAAGTACACACCCACATCCATGTTTATATATATTTATATATGTATACACATGTATATATATGTATGTATATATACACATATATATGCACATACTGTATATATATATATATGTGTATGAATGCATACAAACAGTATACATATGTGTATTTGCACACTAAAAACAGTTTTAAAAGCAAAAAGTGGGTATTGTTTTAATGAACTAAGATTCAGTGTGTTGTGAAGGACAATGCCTGTTGTTTAAATGTCAGTATGAACTTGGATACTTTAGTGAAGACTTGATCACCAATTTATTTGCTATTCTCACTAAAATCTATTCCCAATTCATTATTGCTTGATACATTTTATTTTATGTTTAAAGATAATCATTCCACCTGGTATATTTTGATATTCAAAAGGCTTTATAATTATAGCCAGTAGAATAACTTGGCAATTCAGTCAAATTTACAAATCTGTCTTCTATTCCTTATCAGAAGCATGATCTTGGACAACTCATAAAAGTTTCCCCAGCCTCATTTTTCTTAACTAAAAAGAGCACTGACCAAAGCATGCACTTCATGCTAAAGATTAAATGACATAAAACATATGAAGTTCTTAGAATAGTACCAAGTATATTATAAGTATTCAATAAGAGTTAGCTGTCATTAGCATTTTTTTCCTAATAGAAATAGTAAAATCTGTGAAATGAATGAAAGCACAAACTCAAGCATCTTACTGCCTCTTCCATTTACCCTACTTCCCATTGAAATTATCAACAGAATAAACAAATTAGGAAAAGTCTACATTTACTTTGGAATCTATGGATAGAGCCATCCAAATGATGTATTTTTTTTTTTATTTTTCTACTTAGCTTAGTGTATACGAGACCAAAGAGAAGAAAAATTAGAAGATTGATACCGGATCCCACTCTCATAAAACATCCATGTGTTTGAGAATTTAGTGGAAAACCATGTGATTGCAGCTTGTATCTTCAGTAGTATATTTTTAAACATGAATATGAGTTAATCTAAACAAACTATCTCACAACTTAATTTTATTGGATATTGTAAAAATTCTAAGACTATCCAGTCTATTTAATTTTTCTACTACAGGTGCCTGGGTGTCTCAGTTGGTTAAGCTTCTAACTCTTGGTTTTGGCTCAGGTCATGGTCTCCTGGTTTGTGGGATCAAGCCCTGTGTTAAGCCCCACATTGGACTCTGTGCTGAGCATGGAACCTGCTTAGGATTCTCTTCCTCACCCCTACTCTCTGTACCCTCACCTGCTTGTGTGCATGAGCATTCTCTCTCCTAAAATAGATAAATAAACTTTAAAAATAGATTCTCCCTGAATGTTTACTTCCAGAATGTGCTGAGCTCTGTTGACTTTGCTCTGACCCAAGTTACCACTCTTTCCCTTTCTTACAAGCCATTCATTAGAACTTCTGGATCCCTACTCCCTCCATCATTGATAATCTCCTGTGATTTCTAATTACTCCCTTGATTATTTTTTATCTTGTTTGGCTTCTCTACTGTTTAAATTGCTCTCTCTGTAGCCCTGTCAATGATAGCAATTCTATCTGTCTCACTTCCACTTACTTTGAGAAACTGGGTCAGATCTGTTGGCTGCCTGGATTAGGCAGCATGGGCTAAGCTCAAATATTTTAGTAATTTATACCTATAGAGATTGTCTCTCACACCCACTGCATATATATCAAAGGCCAGCTGAGGGCTCTGCTCCATGTTTTCTCACTCAAGAACCCAAGCTAATGGAGATTCCCCACATGAGCATTGCTGATTATTACACTGGGAAAAGAGAGAACATGGTGACTTGGACACTGTTTTTAAAAGTTTCTTCCCAGAAGTGAAAGCACACCATATCTGTTTATATTTTGTTGTCCAGAATAAATCATATGGCTGTGCTCAACCTCAAAGGAGAAAGAGGATGTGATCTGTCATGTACTCAGAAAAAGACAGACTGGAAGATAGTTGAATAGTCATACTACCCTACTCTCCATTGCTGTTTCTAGTTCATGAACCCTTCAAGCTCCAGGAAAAAAAAAAAAAAGAAAGAGGCTTCTTTGAGGTTCAGGTTCATTTCCCTGGATATTCCTTCTCTGTTTATGCTCTTCTCTACTCATGTCTAAATCACAATTACTCTTCCACTGTTGACTTCAGCCACTGGATCATAGCCTTTGACTTTAAGATGGTTGATTTTATGATATTAGATAAATTCAGTGTCCTTACAGAAGATTCATGCATCACCACAGGCTCTAAGTTCCTTGAGTTATTCATTTCTAGGGGCCTCTCAGCCACATCACATTATAGATGCTTATAACTACATCATAGTCATTATCATGACCCAAACTATACTAACTTAGATCAATAACTCAGATATTCGGCTTTTTTTCTTTTTGCTTATAAATTCATTTGACTCCACTACACTTGTGTCTTACCCTATCAGACCATGAGTAGGATCTGTTTCTCTATTAATTGTCTTCTCTCTTCACATTTCTCCATATCTAGTTTACTTTTTATAGTTTATTCTTAAAAACACCATTTTATGATACCAATTTATTTTTTCACTGTTGTCAAGCATTTACCTCCTCAAGACTTAATCCTGTATTAATGTCATTGTCTTCTTCACTATAGCTTAGAAAAACAAACTCAGATGGAGAAAATTCACCAATTGTGAAGAATGGACCCACTGGAAACTGATAGTCAGTAATCCCAAATGAGCTGCCAACACTGCCACAACTGCTATAAACTCTGGCCACCACAGTTTTGTAATGTTTATTTATTTTTGAGAGAGAGAGAGTGATAGAGGGTGGGAGAGGGGCAGAGAGAGAGGGAGTCAGAGGATCCAAAGCAGGCTGTGCACTGGCAGCAGTGAACCCAATGCAGGGCTCAAACTCATAAACCGCAAGATCATGACCTGAGCTGAAGTCGGAAGCTAAACCAACTGAGCCACCTAGGTGCCTATGGTCACCACATTCTTTTTGTTTTTTAATTTCTTTTTTTACATTTATTTATTTTTCAGAGACAGATCGCGAATGGGGGAGGAGTAGAGATAGAAGGAGATAGAGAATCTAAAGCAGCGGGCTCCAGGCTCTGAGCAAGCTGTCAGCACAGAGCCCAACATGGGGCTCGAACCCATGAACCGTGACATCATGACCTGAGCTGCGGTCAAACGCTCAACAGACTGAGCCACTCAGGCGACCCACCTGGTCACCACATTCTTATATTCTGCAACACTATTTTCAAATATTTCTTTCTACTTCTTAAGTTTAACAGTCCGTCTTTTAACTGGGTGCAGAAAACCTGGTCTCCGGCTTCTGAGAGAAGTAGAAATTACTAGATGAGAATGTCTTACCCTCACACTGTTTCATTAGCACCTGTTCTTCATTTGATGGAGAAATATGCCCTTCTTCTGACTAAAGATATACTCTTCATCTTTCTTTCCCATTCCAGCTCTGTTCAGGAATTTTTATACCCATATATATTTCATCTCTAGATACTGAGGCCTTATTCTTCTGATTTATTTCCATTTGTATTTTTTAAAGATTATGATTCCTCAATTTAAAAAATATCCCTTTCAACCACCACCCAGTGTTTCATTTTACCCGTTAGTTAAATATCTTTACCATTTGGCTGCACTACCTACCTCCATTGGCTCACATCTTACCCATGATCATTTTTGAAGTAACATGACATCAAAAAATCATCCTTAGTAATGTCTACAAGTCATTAAATGCAGTGGATATTTGTTAGGCTTTATCTTATTTGATCTGTAAGAAGCTATTTTCTCAGCTTATTATTCTGTTCCTGAAGCACTCTTTCCCACTGGCTTGCATAACACTCTCTTCATTTTTCAATTACCTCTCTGAGGTAACTGCTTTCCAGTTCTATTCACTATCTTTACCTCTACTGACTAACTTTGAAGCGCTACTAGGAAGAGAGTATATTATAATAAATTTGGAAAACAATACTGCTTTATTTCTTGTCAGGATGGCATAGTAACATCATGCTTTGACAGACTCCTCTTGGATTAATACCCATAACAAAATCCATGCAAAATAAGCAGAGTAAGCCTGACTAAAGCTATGGCACTTAGGGCTTCTGATCCCAAAGAAGGGCATGTTGGTGTGGAATTAACCCAGGATTAAAAGTGCTCCATGTAAAATCCAAGTCTGAAGCCAGGCTTACTGCTTGACACCAGGGCCCTGAATATGCCTTCCTTATTTGTGAAAGCAGCATGAAATACTGGTGCCTGAGGCTTTGACTTATTTGAAAGTTGTTGGACCTAGGTAAATGTAAGGGCACAGATTAAGTCAGGTAGCTGGGAACTGTCTCAACCTATCTAATTGTTTAGGGACTAAATTCAAAGTACCACAAATATCTTCAGGAGATATGAACCTTAAATCACCTTTATAAAACATAGCTATGGATTAGAAGACTGGGGAGAGGGAACTGAGTGAAAGGAATAACAGAACCCCTAAAAAGGTACCTGTAAGGATATATGAGAGAGACAGAGAGAGACAGAGAATGAAGTAGAAAAAAATGTCAAAAAAGCTTGTATTGAAAAATACAGTTGAATATTAATTTTATCTTAATGAAAAAAATTTTGTTGAGTTGACAAAGATTTTTAAAAAAACGAAAGACAAAAGATCTTATAAAATTCTGTAAAATATCTACATAAAAGAGAATTCCATAGTAAAAATAATGAAATAGGAAAGTGTGAAAAATAACGAATAAAGAACATTTTAAAAGTTTCATGAAAATATGTCAAAAAGAAACCTCAATAGATGAGGTATACTGAAGAAAGAGTTAAATGGAAAAAATATACTGAATAATCAGCACATAGCACAAAAAGACAAGAAAATAAACTGAAAGAAGAGCTAAGAGGTGTGGAGGTTTGGGTGATAAACTCCATTATATCTCTGGTAGGAGTTCCATAAGAAGACAATACAAGGAAGTAATTTTAAAAGATAATACCTCAGGATTTTCTGGAATTTTCCCAGGAAAGATCCTCCAAATCATAAACAGTTACATGTAGAAAAGTCCTAGTACTTTTGGGACCCCATGGCTCTAAGGTCCCTCTGTGATGAGTTTGCCTTTTGTTGTCCTGTACCCAAAGTTTTTCTTCAGTTTCTGTACTAATCACTTTTTAGACACAGCTTCTGTGTACACTCCTTTTAAAAAACAGCTATTTACTTGCTGCTACCCTTGTTGAAATTGAATGCCCGATCCACAGAAATCTTGTGATTACGTAGCCTGATAATCCTGTATTGAGGTTGACCAACTTGGACTTTATAACACCTAATGTGGGAAAGACCTCAAAAGTTTCTCTTATCAAATTGAAATAGTATATTCAAGAACTCAGCCATCCAGGCAGCTGTAACATCTTGGGTTTAAATGAAAAGAGGTAGCAATCACTTTAGGGGCAATTTTATTCCCCCACCCCATAGCTTAAAATACAATGGCTGATTCAATAGGGACCTTGATTCATAGGGGTTCTTCTAAATTCCTGGGCCTGGTTCCCTGACAAGTTGAAACAAGATGGCATTCACTGGGCTCCTATGGCTATCCAGCATCATTGCTACCTATACAGAGCCAAAACTGGATATGATCATTCTTATTGGTGGGCAGAGCCCAAGACCATTGGCTGTAACTCTAGCTATGATGTGAGCTGTTGCCAAGGGCTTGGGTTTTACTTTGCCCTTCGGAAAGCTAAAGACTGCCAGGTTAAATATAACCCTCTCTTGGCCCCCCAACTATGGAAACAAATTGTGGCTCTTGATTGGAAAGTATGGATTGCTAATGAATTCATAATGTAAGCTTGTTAACTGCTATATTGGACTTTCTCATTCATAGTGTAAGTATCAAATATCCCATGAATCTTCTAACCACTCCATTGATCTCTTCCTCATATAATCCATTGTGTTTTGATAGCTCCTCTGGATATTTTTTGCTTTAAGGAATCTTATATAAGCTTTGGGAGGGATCATGTCTAACTGTCTTTTCATCCCTGTTCTGCCTAGTCTTCCAGTAAATACTGATTGATAGATCCTGTCATATTATTTCACAGCTGAGAAATCAGAAGCTGATTTAACTTTACTGTGGGATATATTTGTGTGAATTTTTGGTGGAGAAACAGCAATTGCCTTATGAAATCATGGGTATTTACTACTTATAATTTATTCTTTATTCCAAGTTTTTTTTGTTTTTTTTTTTTTTACATCTTACAGAAAGATAATCTGATTGATTATTGCTCCCTCTAAATCCTACATGGAAGCACTACATGAATATATGAAAAAGATAGGAATCACTAGCCTTGAAATACAGTAGCATTTTCCCCAACATGTTATGTAATATTTGATATAAAAAATTCCATTTGAATCATTCAGGTTAAACTACTAATAAAAGGGGAGCTTATTTTTCTTTATTCTCAAAATGAAAATATATCAGCTGTTTTTAAGAAATTAAATTAAAGCAAAACAGTACTTTATTTACTCATTTCATGTTTTAATAGTTTATTTTCAGAAAAGAATTGCATTTGTACTGAAGTTAATCTATAAGTTTAGGGCAAATAAAACTCTTTGCATGTGTATCTCAATCTTTATATTCTTAAACATAATGACCACAATATTCTATGGATTTGCTTTATTGCTTACAATTGTTGTTTTATTTAATTAGTGAAGGTTTTTCAAGCTTTATATATATATATATATTTATATTTAAAGCTTTATATATATATTTATTTATATTTAAAGCTTTATATATATATGTATATATAGCTTGAAAAATCTTCACTAATATATATATTAGTATATATGTATATATGTATTTGTGTATATATATCATATATATATATTCAGGTATTTCCTTATTGAAATATGAAAATAATATATTTTCAATATATAAAAATTATAAAATTTAGAAATAATATAAAAAACAACCATAGTTCTACAACTATTGATAAACACTATTAACATTTTGCTTGATTTCCTTCCACTACTGATTTTATACATTTAAAATGTTATATTATGGGACTTTTCAAACATGTGCAAATAGAAAAGTAAAGTGAGGGGCAATGTATCCATCACAGCCCTCAAAGTTTAACAAACTTTTCACCAATATCATTTCCTCTCAACTCTCACCAATTTTTTTTGCCACCTGTGTTATTTTGTAGTAATTCCTAGACTTCATATCATGTCATATGTTTATTTCATATATTCATGTATAAATAGTATTTATCACTAAAAGACAGGGACTAATTTTTTTAAATGCCCATGCTGTCATTATCCCATGGAAAAAATTTGATTTTATTGACATCAAGTATTCAACAAACAGTATTTATTTACTCATTCATTACAATGTACTTGTTTAAATTGGGATCTAAAAATTCTCTTTTATTTGTGATTGGTTGATATATTCCAAGACCCATTTAATCTGTAGGTTCCACTCATCATGTTTTTATTTAGTTGAATTCATATTTAATATTGTATGTTTCTATATTCACTCACATTATCAGTGTCCATTCCCTTTTACTGTAGACATCATAAAATGTTATTTAACAGTGGATAGTAGTTCTTTATTGTTATACCCTTATATATTAACCATTCCCTTTTGAGGCATGTAAGCTACTTACATTTCCAGATTATAGGTGATCTTGGGGGAATACCTTTGTATAATAGCCTGGTTCTGAAGTTAGAATTATTTATTAAATATTTTAGGTGTGACATTTCAGGGTTAAGTATTAATAATATATTTAAGGCTCTTGTAAGCTGGAATTGATTGTCCACTTTCATTCAATAGAAAAAGTTCTTTGCTTATGATCTCTGTCTTAAAATCCTTTTACATCTGCTAATAGACACAATTTTATTGTATATGCTCTTTAAAAATAAAAAAAATCATTCTGATTTTAGAAGAAGGAAAAGAGAAAAGAAGGAAGGAAAGAAGGAAAGAAGGGTAGTTTGGATAAAATAATAGATGGAAAAATCTAACCTTTTTCTTAGAGAACTTTTTCTTATTATTTGCATCCAGTTTCCTACTATCAAACACTATCAAAACTGCAGGCACCTAGTATTGGAAAGACTTTTGTTTGCTATTTTGAAGGACTTTCTTTGTTTAACCCTTATATTTAATTTTACCTATGAGTTATCCAATCATCCTTAAAAACATGGTGATAATATATTGTTAAAATCTCATGAACAAATATGGGAATGATGTCAATTTTTATTAATAAACATGGTGAAGTGGTCTAAGTTCTGTTATTATAAATGAATTATTCAGAATCAAATATTCTAAAAGGAAAATACTGTTCCTCAGTGATATTTACAGAAAGCCATGAAGTTGTTCTTATTAATCAATGGGAGATTTTTGTACAGGCAGGAGATCATATTGGTGTTGTAGGAACAAAGTCATGTCACAGGTTCAGAAATATTGTGCACAGTGTAATCTTTTTTTTACATTATTATTATATAATGCTGAGTTTCCACCTCATGGGATCGTTGTTTTGCTTAATTTTTTAATAGGTGGTATAGTATTTTATTTTATTATTTATTACAAAATTTTTTTAATTTTTTTTTTTTTTTTGAGAGAGAGAGACAGAGCGTGAGCAGGGAGGGGCAGAGAGAGAAAGGGAGACACAGAATTCTAAGTGGGCTGCAGGCTCTGAGTGGTCAGCACGGAGCCCAACATCGGGCTCAAACCCACAAACCACAAGATCATGACCTGAGCTGAAATCAGACGCTTAACTGACTGGGCCTACTCAGGTACCCCAATAGGTGGTATAGTATTTTAACAAATCTAGGGCACAAGTAGTTTTCTTTCAGTTGAATTTGAACAAAATAATTTATAGGGATCATATAGGATAAAGGTAAGAGGATAAATCAAAATTATATTTTATTAGTGGAAAAAACATACTGAGAATGACATGAGAGGCGCAATGTTGGAAATTTTCTCTACTAAATCTGACACCTTTTTTTATGGTTGGAATATCTTTTTAATTTAATGTTTTTATAATCAGTGGGACTTTCTGAAGAGGATTAATGGAATGATTAAAGTAGGAGAAGCTGGGGAGGATTAGAGACATGTTTGGGACTCCTCTGGCTTACCTGGCTTGTTTCCACTCCTGAGCCTTTGTAATTCATAGTCTCCTGCTAGGAGAACTCTGCTCAGACCCTCCCAGGGCTTTATCTCTGACTTGACTGAAATCTAGACTCAAATGTCTAGAGGTTCCTCTGTCCATTTTATTAAAGAGTGCCCTCTTTTCCCTACTCACATTCTGATCCTCTCACCCTGCATTATCTTTATTCACTAACACTCTTTATTACCCGAAATTACATCCTCTAATTTTTTCATGCTTCGTGTCTGTCTTCTTTCTTCACCTTGTCTGGCTTTGCCTGTACTGTGAGTATCAGAACAGCAACTATTATAGAACTGTCATTAAGGAACAAATAATTATTGAATAAATTAGTGAATTGTTTAATAACACATTTCTTAATAAATTAGTGAATGAATGATTTCACATAGACGACAGGATTTTAAGTTCACTCATACATCAAAAATTTTGACAGATACTGAATAAATTGTTATAGTTAAACCTTTATAAAAATTATTAAATAGTACAGTTTCAAGGAATTTTATTAGTCATGGGAGCCAAATAAGACATGTTACAAAGTATTTTTGTTAGAGAATTAATTGTAAAGATATCCACATGCAACACCAATAATGGCTAGCTGTTATATTACTATAAATATTTTTGTTACACAAAGTTCTTTCTTACCATGTATGTAATCAATTTATGTATTTAACAGATTCCAATATGTTCTAGCTATGAGCATATGATACATATTTTGAATGTAAGGATTTGAGTAAATTTATATTTTAGTTTGATCTTTTCAAAGATAGGTTTGCTTAGTAGTTGAGCATACAATGTGAATCTATTTATAAGGCAAAGTACGTTCTATGGAGCAAAAAGTTAAAAATCATGCTCTGTTGGAAGATATATGGTAGATCTATTCTGTACGGCATTAAAATGAATGTAACAAATGCCTTTAGGTAAGAATTATGCGACTATATAGGAAAATTAGTGTTTATTTGCATTTTAACTGGAAAAGGGAATAGAAGAAGTTGATCTAGGAGTGCCTTCTAGTTTGCTTATGTGGCTTGCAAGTGTTATTCACCATGCAACTCTTCTTATTCCTCTCATATTGATTCTTCTAAAGACCACTTTGATTTTTAAACTCCTTAGCATAGTTCTTTTTTAATCTAGTAATAAGGTATAGACAATCAGAAGCTATAACGTGGATTATAATACTGTCACTTTTCCCTCTTGAATCCATTGTACTTCTTAAAATACTAATGACAGAGTGTGTATAAGTCCCATTTCAACTCCAGGTTTTGCAGAAGTAATGTAAATTCTAATGAATATCATTTTGTATTAATCCATTAAAGCAACAGGTGGGCAAGCCAATAAAATCATAGCACAACTGTACATACCTTAATTTACATATACACACTTCAGCTAAAACACTAATTAGGCCTTCCCAATTATTTGTTTCCATTGTTAATCTTCCCTATGCCACAGTGAGCACTGGAGAAATTAGACTGTCCTAAATATCTTTGTATCCTATACTTTGTCCCAGGCCTGGTGCTTAGTGAGTCTTGGTAATATTTTATCAAGGAATATTTGTAATTGTGACAAATATCCTAAATAAATTGATTCTAAATCAATTCTAAAATTATTTGAAATTAATTAATATCCAATTTTAAAATAAACATCATAATAAAACATTTTATGTCATTGATTATTTATAGCTATTATAATTTACTTATTACTTTAAAATAGGTCCTGAGAATTCAATATGCTTAATCTCTTATACTGAAGAACAGTTTACAAAGCAGAATTACAAGTTCACAGTTCCATTAAGCAGATTCCCTCTAGTTCATAGTCACCCATCTTAGTGGCAGTAGTTGTTTCTTGGTCCACTGCTTGTGATACCATAGCATGTAAACTGGGAAATGAAAAAGGTTTAACAGAAAATATATAGGTGAAATAATAGCTTCAATCAATAACAAGAAGTTGTGTGAATGTTTTATAGGTTCAAGAAATAACCCGCAATTTTAAATACTATTTTGAGTTGCTTCTATTTTCTTTTACACTTTATTTATTTTTATTTATTTATTTATTTATTTATTTATTTATTTATTTATTTATTTTTGAGAGAGAGACAGAGACAGAGCACTAGTTGGGGAGAGGGAGACGGAGAGGGAAACACAGAAACCGAAGCAGGCTCCAGGCTCTGAGCTGTCAGCACAGAGCCCGACATGGGGCTCAAACTCACAAATTGTGAGATCATGAACTGAGCTGAAGTCAGACACTTAACTGACTGAGCCACCCAGGTGTCCCTCTATTTTCTATTTTGAAACTTTTCATATAAATTCATTTCAAAGAAGATATGCATCATCTTTCTCATTTCAAAATATTATTTGCTTGATAAATATATAATAACAATAATTTTGAGTAATACTGTGGATTTTTCCTTGTTTTGTTTTTGTTTAAATATGTAACTAAGGATTATAGAATATAATAGAATATTTTTCACATTTGGGTGATTGTCTTCAACAGAATAAAATGTTTTCACTTACAATTTTAGAAGACATTAGTTATTTTATTATTAAAAAAAATTTTAATGTTTATTTTTGAGAGAGAGAGAGAGACAGAGCATGAGCAGGGGAGGGGCAGAGAGACAGGGAGACACAGAATCCTAAAGAGGCTCCAGGCTCTGAGCTGTCAACACACAGCCCAGTGAGGGGCTGGAACCCACGAACCACGAGATAATGACCTGAGCCGAAGTCAGATGTGCAACTGACTGAGCCACCCAGGTGCCCCAAGATGTTAGTTATTTTAAATCGGGAAATCTATATATCCGAAATCCAGAACAAAAAATGTCAGAGACACTATCATTCAGTTCTTTGCTCATGAATAACAGATTGTCGTAGACTCTGAGTCTGGAGTTCTCTCTTGTCCAGCAAGAGAGGGGGACACAGGATTAAAAATGTATGAGAAGCTAATGTCCGGGAGGAGACAAGAGCCCCAAGTAAGGGTTGTCCTTGTTCCATTTTTATTAGGATCAGAAGGCTTACAGACAGACAAAGAAACTGTGAACATTAACTTATGGGCATGGGGAAAAGGGGGTTTTGGAGATATGCGGTGTTAGGAGTTTGGGTCAATACAAAATACGATTCTGGTGCTGGGTGGAAGGTTGTTTATGGCAAACATGATGCTCCACCTCTGTTTACCTGAACTGGTCTAAGGGACAGACAAGAAAGACAGAACATGATACCTCAGGGTCAATAAGGCATCTGCTAATTAGCTCTGCTCTGGGCAACTCTGACCCTGCTGTGGTCTATAGCCCTATTTACTGGTTTACTTAATTTGGTCCTTCCTGTGAAAGCAGTTTTCTGCCGTTGTCCTATATCTTTGTCCTATACTGGGGGCCTTTGCCCGTTTGTCTTATACTGGGGGCCTTTGCTCCGTTTGTCTTATATTGGGGTCCTTTGCCCCATTTGTCCTATACTGGGGGCCTTTGCCCCATTTACCTAATCTTATTTACCTAATCTTGTTTACCCAAACTTGGGTGTGTTCATCCTATGGCTTTCTAATTCTTTATGCCTTGTTAACCCATTGGTGCAAGCTCAGGAACTTCCTAAGCTTATTCCCCACGACAGATATACTAAATTCCACTTTGAATTATTGATACGAATGATTTCAGATTATTTTTAGTAGAAATTTAGTTTTCTTGAAATTATCAATGTGGAAAATACTCCTCAATTTCTGTGTACCCAATTTTTCCAAGGGAGCTAAGCTAACTCAACTACTATGTTAAAAAACAAACCAGGGGTTGAGCATCCAACTCTTGATTTGGCTCAGGTCATGATTCTAGGGTCATGGGATTGAGCCCTGCATTGGACTCTGTGCTGAGCATGGAGCCTGCTTGAGATTCTCTCTTTCCCTCTGCCCCTCTCCCTCGTTCACTCGCATTCTCTCTCTCTCTCTCTCTAAAACAAACAAACAAAACCACAAATGAATCCCATGGAAATACTGAAGTTAAAGGAAGGTATTGTAATATAAATATTAATATTTATAAGCCATCCAGTTGGGAGTTCACAGCAAAATCAGAACAGGGTGGGAATACTACAACACAAAACAAAAACCATTAAGTCCCCCCTCAAACTGTGCTCCCCCTACAAAAAAAAATCACACTCCAAAACTGTTTTGGAACCATGGCTCTTCTGAACAATTACCAGTTGAGAAGTTCATTTTTCATTTGTGTCATTAACAGCAAGTTTGTTAGATTTAGTCAATATCATATGAAATTACCAGCAGGCTTACTTAAGCATTAATAAATTAATTATTGCTTGTGTTTAATACTACTGTCTGTGTTTAATTCATTCTTAATTCTCTCTGTTCAGGCTCTTTATGTGTAAAAGAAATATCCTTATTTTATAACTCAATTGCCCACTGTACAATTGAGGTTTGTAGGTTACTACTTAGTTTGGTAAAAAGCAACTGAAGGCATATTTCTAAAATATAAGGTTATGCTTTTGTGAACCTACAAATAGACATTATGATGTATAGTGTATATAATATATGTAATTTATAGAAGTTTGAAGTTAGGTTTTCACATTTATGAGACATTTAACTTTAATCTCATTACTTTTTTCTTAAACACAACCTAGTGAGTACAAGCTAAATTAATGGTATAAGGTGACTTCTTGTTTGTTATAATAACTGAAACCCAGTTTGTCACAGAAATATTAAATATGAAATATATTACCAGTTTTCAATAACTATTTTTAGTTTTATAAAAATAGAAATCACGGACAAGGAAAATCTCATTTTTGTAAGAAGATAAACCTCAGGAATATATGTATTTTTTTCTGTAAAGACATTTAGGGAAGTACTGGGGATAAATGTTTTATGCATTCACTTGATCATTTAAAAATATTTAATGCGGCGCCTGGGTGGCGCAGTCGGTTAAGCGTCCGACTTCAGCCAGGTCACGATCTCGCGGTCCGTGAGTTCGAGCCCCGCGTCAGGCTCTGGGCTGATGGCTCAGAGCCTGGAGCCTGTTTCCGATTCTGTGTCTCCCTCTCTCTCTGCCCCTCCCCCGTTCATGCTCTGTCTCTCTCTGTCCCAAATAAATAAACGTTGCAAAAAAAAAAAAAATTAAAAAAAAAAATTTAATGACTACTCTGTCCCAAACACTGTACTAGGCACTGACAATGCAGAAGTGGACAAAGTATAGAAACTCCTTTCTCGAAAGAGATGTACATTCTTTTGGAAGGAGGACAACAATAAATGACATAATTTCAGGTCACTCTAAGTTTTATGAAGAAAATGAAAACATGGAAAGGAGATAAAGAGTGATAGAGTAAGTGGTTAATAAAGATCCCTTTGAGTGACTGATAACAGAACCTATACATCAAAACATTAAAAGTGAGTGAATAAGCCATGTAGACCTATGAGGAACAAGCTTTCCAGGCAAAAGAAATAGTAAGTTTAAAGGCCTTGAAACAGAAACGTGTTCACATTTAAAGATTAGCAAGGCAACCAGAGTTATTGGGACAAGAGTGATCCCCCTAAGACCAGGAGAGTGATAGGAACTGAAGTTGATTACATAATTAGGGGCCATCTCTTGTAGTGCTTTGTAGGCCAAGATTAGGTTGTATTTTATGTGTGCTAGAAATCATTGGAGAATTCAGAGCCAAAAGTGATAATCTGGTATATGTTTTAAAAAGAGCTTGTCTTCGGATGAAGAATAGACTCTAGTTGGGCAACAATGAAAGCAGGGGACCAATTAGGAGGCCACTGTAGGAGTCCAGGCAGTGTAACCAGGTGGATAGTGGTGGAAATGGTATGCCACATGTACAGAAAGTAAACTATGTTTCCCTAAAAGTGCACACAGAGGCGAAAGCATGTGCTCGCATTATTCATTGTGAAGAGTTTGGTAAAGTGTGGGATCACTTATAAGTTACGTTAAAATTCATATCATAATTAACTAGCTTAAATGTCTTAGCTAAATCAGTTAAAATATTTCCAATTTATTCAAGCACACTTACCACTGTCGTAAGCATTTCACAACACTGTGGAAACGAAAAGTTTTTAGAACTGGTTTTTCCAGTTTGTTAAATTACAAAAACTTTCAGAAGTATGCATAAGATGTTTCACTGGCCAGAGCATGTATTATAAAATAATATCATTATGTTCTTTCATTACTAGGACTTTGTAAAGAAGGTTTTCTCAACATGATCAAATTAGGAGTCATTGTGACATTCATGAACATATGCCTTGTTATCTAATTTTTGTATTAGGTAATTGGAAATTAGACCAATAAATGTTATCATTGTTCTTTGAAAATGTAATCAAGGATTGCTATTAACTATATAGAACTCCATAAAAAGAATTATTCTGTTTTCCCCCAGATGGGTTAGTTCACTAGAAATTACATTAATGTACCAATAAATCTTATTTCTAGAATAAGATCAGAAAAAAGTTTAATTTTGAAATTCTCTGGGTAATTTTCTTTGAAAATTTTAGTAAGTTAAACTGTGTTTAGTAAGTTGAAACTGTATTTAGCAAATGTTTACCAAGTAGTTCCTTGGTGTCAGATTTTGTCCAATGCCCTACGGATATTTGATTGGTTATTATGAGAATAAAACAATTTGGAAAATTTCATATAGAATGATAGAATATTAAATTAAAACTTATTAATAAGATAGCTGCTGCCCAGGCATCTTGGTGAAATTTCCAGGGAGAAACCTTTACCATAGCAACTATGTTCTAATTAATTTTATCAACACAACATTAAGTACTACTAACTGAGGATATGGTTAAAATTATTATCTAAAAAATAGACTTTTTAGAGTAGTTTTAGGTTTATAGAAAAACTGTGCAGAAAGTAGAGTTTCCATACCTTCTCCCTTTCTGCTTTCATCCCCTGCCCCACTCTAGTTCCCATGATTATTAACAGCTTCCATTAGTGTAGTACATTTGTTACAATTGATGAACTTTTTGAGACATTAGCTAAAGTCCATGGTTTATATTAGGGCTCACTCTTTGTATTCTACAGCTTTATATTTTTTGATAAATGCACTGTGTCATGTGCATTATGATTTCTTACAGAATAGTTTCACTATCTTAAACATGTTTGGTTCCACTTATTTGTCACTCTGTTCCCCTGAGCCGTTGTCAACCACAGAGCTTTTTACTGCCTGTGCAATTTTGCCTTTTCCAAAATGTCATATAATTGGAAGCATACGCTATGTAGCGTATTTTTCATTTTTCATTTAGCACTATATGCATTTAAAGTTTTTCATGACTTTTCCTGTCTTGATAACTCATTTCTTTTTATTGCTGAATAATATTCCATTATATGAATGTACCACAGTCTGTTGATACATTTATTTTTTTATTTTATTTTATTCTTTTTAATATGAAATTTATTGTCAAATTGGTTTCCATACAACACGCAGTGCTCATCCCCACAGGTGCCCTCCTCAATACCCATCACCCACTTTCCCCTCCTTTTCACTTCCCATCAACCCTCAGTTTATTCTCAGTTTTTAAGAGTCTCTTATGCTTTGGCTCCCTCCCTCTCTAACATTTTTTTTCTTCCTTCCCCTCCCCAATTGTCTTCTGTTAAGTTTCTCAGGATCCACATAAGAGTGAAAACATACGGTATCTGTCTTTCTCTTTATGACTTATTTCACTTAGCATAACACTCTCTAGTTCCATCCACGTTGCCACAAAAGGCCATATTTCATTCTTTCTCATTGCCAAGTAGTATTCCATTGTGTATATAAACCACAATTTCTTTATCCATTCATCAGTTGATGGACATTTAGGCTCTTTCCATAATTTGGCTATTGTTGAGAGTGCTGCTATAAACATTGGGGTACAAGTGCCCCTATGCATCAGTACTCCTGTATCCCTTGGGTAAATTCCTAGCAGTGCTATTCCTGGGTATAGGGTAGATCTATTTTTAATTTTTTTGAGGAACCTCCACACAGTTTTCCAGAGCGACTGCACCAGTTTGCATTCCCACCAACAGTGCAAGAGGGTTCCTGTTTCTCCACATCCTCTCCAGCATCTATAATCTCTTGATTTGTGCATTTTAGCGACCCTGACTGGTGTGAGGTGATATCTCAGGGTGGTTTTGATTTGTATTTCACTGATGGGGAGTGATGTTGAGCATCATTTCATGTGCCTGTTGGCCATCTGGATGTCTTCTTTAGAGAAATGTCTATTCATGTTTTCTTCCCATTTCTTCACTGGATTATTTGTTTTTCGGGTGTGGAATTTGGTGACTTCTTTACAGATTTTGGATACTAGCCCTTTGATATGTCATTTGCAAATATCTTTTCCCATTCCGTTGGTTGCCTATTAGTTTTATTGATTGTTTCCTTTGCAGTGCAGAAGGTTTTTATCTTCATGAGGTCTCAATAGTTCATTTTTGCTTGCCCTTGCCTTTTTTTTTTTCTTTTTTGCTCTTGCCTTTGGAGATGTGTAAAGTAAGAAATTGCTGTGGCTGAGATCAGAGAGGCTTTTTCCTGCTTTCTCCTCTAGGGTTTTGATGGTTTCCTGTCTCACATTCAGGTCCTTTATCCATTTTGAGTTTATTTTTGTGAATGGTGTAAGAAAGTGGTCTAGTTTCATTCTTCTGCATGTTGCTGTCCAGTTCTCCCAGCACCATTTGTTAAAGAGACTGTCTTTTTTCCATTGGATGTTCTTTCCTGCTTTGTCAAAGATTAGTTGGCCATACTTTTGTGGGTCCAATTCTGGAGTCTCTATTCTATTCCATTGATCTATGTGTCTGTTTTTGTTCCAATACCATGCTGTCTTGATGATGACAGCTTTGTAGTAGAGGCTAAAGTCTGCAATTCTGATGCCTCCTGCTTTGGTAGTCTTCTTCAATATTACTTTGGCTATTTGGGGTCTTTTGTGGTTCCATACAAATTTTAGGATTACTTGTTCTAGCTTCGAGAAGAATGCTGGCGGAATTTTGATTGGGATTGCACTGAATGTGTAGATAGCTTGGGATTGCACTGAATGTGTAGATAGAATTTTAACAATATTTATTCTTCCAATCCATGAGCACGGAATGTTTTTCCATTTATTTATATCTTCTTCAATTTCCTTCATAAGCTTTCTATAGTT
Source organism: Herpailurus yagouaroundi (assembly GCF_014898765.1). NCBI lineage: Eukaryota > Metazoa > Chordata > Mammalia > Carnivora > Felidae > Herpailurus > Herpailurus yagouaroundi. The sequence goes on from NW_024412394.1 coordinate 60,642,487, forward strand.
TTCAGCAAAAAGATCTTTTACATCTTTGATTAGGTTTATTCCTAGGTATTTTATGATTTTTGGTGCAGTTGTGAATGGGATCAGTTTCTTTCTTTGTCTTTCTGTTGCTTCATTATTAGTGTATAAGAACGCAACTGATTTCTGTACATTAATTTTGTATCCTGAGACTTTGCTGAATTCATGTATTAGTTCTAGCAGACATTTGGAGGACTCTATCTGGTTTTCCATGTATAATATCATGTCATCTGCAAAAAGTGAAAGCTTGACTTCATCTTTGCCAATTTTGATGCTTTTGATTTCCTTTTGTTGTCTGATTGCTGATGCTAGCACTTCCAACCCTATGTTAAATAACAGCAGTGAGAGAGGACATCCCTGTCGTGTTCCTGATCTTAGGGGGAAAGCTCTCAGTTTTTCCCCATTGAGGATGATATGGGCTTTTCATAAATGGCTTTTATGATGTTAAATTATGTTCCTTCTATCCCAACTTTCTTGAGGGTTTTTATTAAGAAAGGATGCTGAATTTTGTCAAATGCTTTTTCTGCATTGATTGGCAGGATCATATGGTTCTTTTCTTTCTTTTCTTAATGTGATATATCACATTGATTGATTTGTGAATGTTGAACCAGCCCTGCAGCCCAGGAATGAATCCTACTTGATCGTGGTGAATAATTCTTTTTATATGCTGTTGAATTTGATTTGTTAGTATCTTAGTGAGACTTTTTGCATCCATATTCATCAGGGATATTGGCCTGTAGTTCTCTTTTTTTTTTTTTTTTTTTTTTTTTTTTTTTTACTGGGTCTCTGTCTGGTTTAGGAATATAAGGAATGCTGGTTTCATAGAATGAGTCTGGAAGTTTTCCATCCCTTTCTATTTCTTGGAATAGCTTGAGAAGGATAGGTATTATCTCTGCTTTACATGTCTGGTAGAATTCCCCAAGGAAGCCATCTGGTCATGGACTCTTATTTGTTGGGAGAGTTTTGATAACTGATTCAATTTCTTCGCCAGTTATAGTCTGTTCAAGTTTTCTATTTCCTCCTGATTGAGTTTTGGAAGTGTGTGGGTGTTTAGGAATTTGTCCATTTCTTCCAGATTGTCCAGTTTGTTGGCATACAATTTTCATAGTATTCCCTGATAATTGCTTGTATTTCTAAGGGATTGTTTGTAATAATTCCATTTTCATTCATGATTTTATCTATTTGGGTCATCTCTTTTTTCTTTTTCTTTTGAGAAGCCTGGCTAGAGGTTTATCAATTTTGTTTGTTTTTTTTTTCAAAACAACCAACTCTTGGTTTCATTGATCTGCTCTACAATTTTTTTACATTCTATATTGCTTTTTTTCTGCTCTTATCTTTATTATTTCTCTTCTTCTGCTGGGTTTGGGGCATATTTGGTTTGCTGTTCTGTGTCTATTTCTTTTAGGTGTACTGTTAGATTTTGTATTTGGGATTTTTCTTGTTTCTTGAGATAGGCCTTGATTGCAGTGTATTTTCCTCTCCGGACTGCCTTCGCTGCATCCCAAAGCGTTTGGATTGTTGTATTTTCGTTTTCATTTGTTTCCATATATTTTTAAAATTTCTTCTCTAATTTCCTGGTTGATCCATTCACTCTTTAGTAGGGTGTTCTTTAACCTCCATGCTTTTGGAGATTTTCCAGACTTTTTCCTGTGGTTGATTTCAAGTTTCATAGCATTGTGGTCTGAAAGTGTGTATGGTATGATCTCAACTCTTTTATACTTATTAAGGGGTGTTTTGTGAGCCAGCATATGATCTATCTTGGAGAATGTTCCATGTGCACTCGAGAAGAAATTATATTCTGTTGCTTTGGGATGCAGAGTTCTAAATAGATCTGTCAAGTCCATCTGATCCAATGTATCATTCAGGACCATTGTTTCTTTACTGATACTGTGTTTAGATGATCTATGCGTTGTTGTAAATGGGGTATTAAAGTCCCCTGCAATTACCACATTCTTATCAATAAGGTTGCTTATGTTTGTGATTAATTGTTTTATATATTTGGGGGCTCCCATATTCGGCACATAGACATTTACAATTGTTAGCTCTTTCTGATGGATAGACCCTGTAATTATTATATAATGCCCTTCCCTTTAACTTAAAGTCTAGTTTGTCTGATATAAGTATGGCTACTCCAGCTTTCTTTTGACATCCAGTAGTATGATAGATAGTTTTCCATCCCCTCACTTTCAATCTGAAGGTGTCCTTGGGTCTAAAATGAGTCTCATGTAGATAGCAAATAGATGGGTCTTGTTTTTTTTTTTTTATCCTTTCTGATACCCTATGTCTTTTGGTTGGAGCATTTAGTCCATTTACATTCAGTGGTATTATTGAAAGATATGGGCTTAGAGTCATTGTGATGTCTGCAGGTTTCATGCTTGTAATGATGTCTCTGGTACTTTGTGGTCCTTGCAACATTTCACTCACAGAATCCCCCTTAGCATCTCTTGTAGGGCTGGTTTAGTGGTGATAAATTCCTTCAGTTTTTGTTTTTTTGGGAAAACCTTTATCTCTCCTTCTATTCTGATTGACAGTCTTGCTGGATAAAGGATTCTCGGCTGCATTTTATTTCTGTTTATCACATTGAAGATTTCCTGCCATTCCTTTCTGGCCTGCCAAGTTTCAGTAGATAGGTCTGCTCCTACTCTTATGTGTCTACCTTTGTAAGTTATGACCTGTTTATGCCTAGCTGCTTTCAGAGTTTTCTCTTTATCCTTGTATTTTGCCAGTTTCACTATGATATGTCATGCAGAAGATCTATTCAAATTACATCTGAAGGGAGTTCTCTGTGCCTCTTGGATTTCAATGTCTTTTTTGCTTCCCCAGATCAGGGAAGTTCTCAGCTATGATTTGTTCAAGTACACCTTCAGCCCCTTTCTCTCTTCTTCTTCTTCTGGAATTCCTATGATACGGATATTGTTCCATTTGATTGCATCACTTAGTTCTCTAATTCTCCCCTTATACTCCTGGATTTTTTTATCTCTGTTTTTCTCAGCTTCCTCTTTTTCCATAATTTTATCTTCTAATTCACCTATTCTCTCCTCTGCCTCTTCAATCCCTGCTATGGCCACCTCCATTTTATTTTGCACCTTATTTATAGCATTTTATAGCTCCTCATGACTATTTCTTAGTCCCTTGATCTCTATAGCAATAGATTCTCTTCTGTCCTCTATGCTTTTTTCAAGCCCAGTGATTAATTTTATGACTATTATTCTAAATTCTTATTCTATTATATTGCTTAAATCGTTTTTGATCAATTCATTAGCTGTCACTACTTCCTGGAGTTTCTTTTGCGAGACTTCTTCTGTTTTCTCATTTTGGGTAGTCCCTGTGGTGGCTCCAAACTGCAGGGCACTTCCCCTGTGCTGTCTGGAGTAACTTGTGTTGGTGGGTGGGGCCGCAGTCAGACCTGATGTCTGTCCCCAGCCCACCGCTGGGGCCACAGTCAGACTGGTATGTACCTTATCTTCCCCTCTCCCAGGGAAGATAGTGGTGTGGTGTGGCCCATGTCTGGGCCTCTTGCACACTGCCAGGCTTGTGGTGCTGTTTCGATGGGATCTGAGTTATTAGCTGGGATGGATCTGCAAAGTGCACAGGGGCAGGAGGGGCAGGCTTAGCTGGCTTTGCCCTCTCTGGTGTCCTGCGGGAGGAACCCTGCAGCACTGGGATGGAGGCAGTCCCGTTGGAGGAATGTATCCACAGAAGCACAGCATTGGGCTTTTGCACAGTGCAAGCAAGTTCAGTGACCGGAACTGGTTCCCTTTGGAAATTCTGCTGGGGGATGGGAGAAGGAGATGGCACTTGCCAGTGCCTTTGTTCCCCAGCTGAGCTTAGCTCTATCTTCTAGGGCTCAACAATTCTAACTCCTGGCGTCCTCTCGCCCTCCCCATGAGAGCAGAGTAGTTCACTTTTAACATTCCAGGTGTTAAGTCCTGCTGGCTGTCAGAACTCATGGAGTCCGGCCCCTCGGCTTTTGTAGCCAGATTCAGGGGCTCTGCCTTGCTGGGCGTGCTGCCCCTCCACTGCTCCAGCTCCATCCTGCCAGTCTGTGTAGCACGCACTGCCTCTCTGCCCTTCCTACAGTCTTCTGTGGGCCTTTTGTCTAAGCTTGGCTCTGGAGAGTCCATTGTGGTAGTCTTCTGGTGGTTTTCTGGGTTATTTAGGCAGGTGTGGGTGGAATCTAAGTGATCAGCAGGAGGAGGTGAGTCCAGCTTCCTCCTACACCACCATCTTCCCCTCTCGATACATTTATTTTTTTAAATTAAATGTCAAAAGTGTCTGTTTATATCTTTTGTTTCAAATGACTAATTTCTTTTATAATTGAAAGAATTTTACTGTGTGATGTTTTGTCTTATATTCATTTTATATTTGGGATAGAAATTTTACTTTAGGCAATGCTAAGTAAATTTTGAAATTTGATGGATGTCTAGTCAATCATATTAATATATGCCTGTGGAACGACTTTTTTTTTTTAGAATAATGTAGTGGTTTTGTCTTAATAGATGTTACTTGAATTGTTCCCTAACTTTTGTTAATATCTATTTTGAATTTAAAAAATATTTTACCAGCTTAAAGCATGTTCACTTACATGCTTTACATGTTATAAAATTTTGCTTTTCATGTGCCTACAGTGAGGGAGGGTTACAAAAGTGAAACGGTACATAGATAAACTGTGCTGTATACTCAATCCCCTGAACAGAAGTAAGCCACCATTTCAGGTTGTCCATTTTTTTAACCTAGAATCTGTTTCTTAAATGATCACTCTTTTTCCCTAACAAACATCCTTACTTTTTCAAACCGTCTGTAGTTCCTTCCCTTCTGTCTTAGAGGAAGTGCTATTTCTTCCTTGTGGAAAGTATTCCATCTTCCTAAATTCTGCACCTGACCCTCTAAATTGTCAGTGACTGTAATCTATTAATTACTGACCTTGCTTCTATATATTCTCCTTTCCATCTCTACAGATTCTTTAATAAAGGAATGAATGAATGTCTCCATCATTCCATTTCTGGCTTCTGAGATGCATCTCATGCTTAACTCTAGGTATAGATTCCAATAGCTTGGGGTTTAGGTCCTGGTTCCAATGCTCAGTTAGCTCTGTGACCATGAACAAGTTTTTGACTTCTCATAGATTCAGTTTCCTTATCTTAAAATAGGAATAATAGTAGGATTGTGTAAGGATTAAATGTGATAATTCATGTAAAGTGCTTACCACACAATGCCTGTTGCACAGCACATGCTTAAAGAACATTACCAAGTATTATTGCTAAATTGATATTTTCTTAGATTTATGAATATGTAATGTGATGATATCCTCTCCAGGACCCTTAACACTTGTTCTTTCCTTCCTAACATTTAGAGAAATATCTCTCTGTCTTCAACGCTGCTCAGAGGTACTCTGTTCAGGTATCTGAGTGTTCCCCCTTTCCCACACACACCCAAAACACAAATGCACCCAAACACACACCCAGAATAATATCGTCAACAAACTTAGCCTTTTAGTGAAGTTTCTTTTTTTAAGTTCTCCAACAGTCCTCGAGGTAAGAAAACAAAACCCAATTTCATTATTTTGTTCATCTTTCTGTAGCTCTCTACAAGCAGCATTTCTTATTTATCTTCTGAAAGCCCAGTATGTTTATGAAAATAAAAGGAAAGTAGAGATATTGCTTCCCGTTATATATGAGAATAGATGCCTTTATTATTTAAAATATTAAAATGATTTCCTGTAACATATTACAGCTTAAGTTCATCCCTGACAGATGGTTATAATATGATGAGTGAAAAGCATTAGTAATTTAACATATTTAAGCTACCATGGAAAATTAGCAACTTTGTGAAAATTGAAAAACTCATTTCCTAATGCGATTTAGGCAAGGCTGCAAGGATTTTCATTAAATAATATAAAACAAATTAGAGGGATAGAAACAAAACTCAAGGGCAGTAAACACAATCACATTAAAAGAAGATTTTCAAAATGTTAACTATTTAAAGACTTAAACCTTTTAACTGAACTCTATAGTTTTAAAATAAGGAAAACATGTTTCTTGATTATCAACGAAATGATTTGAGGTAGATATTATTATTACTATTTAGAATTTGACCAAGTTATTTAGAGATCCATAACTTATATTAAATGTGTTTTTTTAGTTTAGATTAAAAATAATTATGAGAAGATTCCACAGCATAATAATTCAGGTACTGAATGTACAATAGTTTCTTCAGTTTTTTCATTCCATATATTTTTTTTCTTTCTTTAACTACTTGCAATAAATGCTGGTTTGCTAATCTAGAAGGACATAGAAATGAGTAACAGAAAAATCAAATGCTTCAATTCAGGGTCAAGAATGCTTTAAATGTTAACATAATAGTTACTCAGACAATTCTCAAGTATAAAGTATTTGTTTTGCTTAATTTGGATACTGACTTCTTTTTTTGAGACTTAGAACCAATTTTTTCCCCTGTTTTCTGTTTCTCTCTACAGAAAGCTGACCTTGCAGTTGCCCCACTGGCTATTACCTACGTTCGAGAGAAGGTCATCGACTTTTCCAAGCCCTTTATGACACTTGGAATAAGTATTTTGTACCGCAAGCCCAATGGTACAAACCCAGGCGTCTTCTCCTTCCTGAATCCTCTCTCCCCTGATATCTGGATGTATATTCTGCTGGCTTACTTGGGTGTCAGTTGTGTGCTCTTTGTCATAGCCAGGTAACATGCTCACTTTTGTGATTTTTTTGGCAATTGTTACCTCCTTTTTCTAACTAATAATTGTCAAAAGTCACAATAATTTTACTTTTCTTCTTCTTTATTTCCCTTGGGGTGCTGAAATAATGAACTTTTAAGAGTCACATACCTTATTAAAATATACTGTACTGCCTTTTTGGGCAGAAAGCATGCTGGTTGTGTCAGTAAGCTATAACTGTGGGAGAGTTTACTCTTTTTAATTAGAATCTGAAAGCCGTCCAAATTATTATTCCATAAAAATTATTTCCTCATTTTGCTCTTGAGCGAGACAGTAAAATAGTGTATTTTACTAATTTGAATTGATAAATAAGTCATAAGAAAAAACAAAGAGGTAAGATTTAAAAGGAGGCTTTTTTTTTTAATGAACCAAGGCTAATTAAAAATGAGCACTTTATGTATAAAAAAACTACCGTTATTTTCCACATAAAATTATTCATTTTTCTACAAAATAATTATAATGTATAACTACAAATATGTTTTTGCTCTATTATCAAAATTAAACATTAAATAAGAAGGTTATTTTTTCAATTGTATTATATAGCTTCTTCTGATAAATTTGTCACTAAGGATATTTATCCTTTGTTAAACTTATTCTTTTCTCAATGAAGTCATATATTTGTTCCTAGCAAAAAATAAACAAACAATAAAAACCCACTTAGTTCATTCAATTAAAAGAGGAATCACTTCTAGAATAGCATAAGATTTTTGATATATACACATTTTTATAGGTATACACAGATATTTTTGATATTTACATATAAATGTTATGAAAACTTATAATTTCCCCCAATTGATTTAATATTGACACATGAGTCCTTCAGACAATTATCATTTGCATTTGTCTGAAAATTTGTATTGGTACCATGAGTACATATAGCTTTGGTAGCTGTATGGTAGATCATATTAATATTTGTATTTGAAGTTTAGAATTCTCCCCTCAAAAATGAGAATTTGGACTATAAAATTCGTAAGTCTTTAGCTCTAACTTTTTCCGTATCTTGTGAAGACAAAACAGCCTTTTCATTTTTGAACATCTTTGCATTAGTTACATATATTTTATAGCGGCCAATGTAAACCATCGTGTTTCATATGTAGTCAGAGAAATGAGTTCAAAGATTACAGTTTAAATAATTCAATGGTTGGAGAACTCTACAGCCTGCCCACAAGGCAAACAGAAAAATAAATACTCCAAAGTATAGAAAAAAGTCTTTCATGCTGTCTGCAGGTACACCTGTTCCTTCTTAATCAAATTAACAAAAGTTCCCAGGAAGGATAAAATCAAAACCTAGGGGCAAATGTCCTGATACCATTCTGAGACAATTGTGCAGGCATCAGTCAAGCTGAATTAAGTCTAATGTAGTTTCCAGGGGACCTTAAGCAGAGACTATTGAGTTACCTCAAACTTGTATTAGGAATTTCAGATATTCCTAATTTTCTGAGCCCAAATCTTCTGAGATTACATTCAAAAGCAAATATTGAAACATCTGAATTATTTTCCAGCTTAAAATTACATGTGCAAATAGAGATGTGGAACAGCTATGCAGTGATCTAATTTTCAAAATATTTTTAACTCTCACTGATAACTATCAAATAAAAGAGTGATATAATATCTGTATAATTATGGTAACCTGTGCTGATTTTACACAAAATAAATACATCTATCTCATTCTTTTTGAGAATGTAACATTAGTTGATATGCAATTTTTTAGTGTCATTAAATTTTGGAATATTACTGTTATATTTTGTTGTCAGTTAGTAAATGAATGGAATTTGAAAATGATTCTATTTCAGCATCTTATTCAATGCAAACAGTCTCATACAATTTCAAAAATTAAGTATAATATCTTCATTTATAGATAAATTAACACATATTTTATTAAATAATAAAAAATGTTAGATATCCTATATTAACTAATAAATATCTTGGTAAATAGTACATAATATGAAAATAAATTCTTTGCAGATTATTCCTGAAATATTTTATTCAATACTCTATATTAAAATAATGTATAAATATTTGCTAAATTTAAAAACAACACACTAAGAACTCAGATTAAAAGGAAATTCTTGAAATAGAATCCAATTAAATTCTTAACTGAACTTCCAAAGCCAAATAAATTTATATAATTAAAATCCAATATACTTCACTTAAAAAAATATTCAGTGTCATATGGTATTGAACTCCTCTCACAATGAAAGTTCATAATATGCAAAGCAGGCAAAAATGTCCAGATTTCATTGCAGAACTTAATTACCTTTGTAATATAAATGGTATTATGGTATTTCTTATCAATACAAAATAAACACAGAATTTTTATTTTACCTATGAATGAAGACTGTGTCTTATGTTATTTAGAGATCACTAATGAACTTACTAATATTATTATATTATATTAATGTTAACATATAGATATGGCATTTTATTTATGTATACTTTTTATCTTCATCTCCATAATAATTACAGAGAAAGACCATTTACATTTGAAAAAATTCTCATCTATGTGTTTCATTCTCACTGAAAATCACAGAAACAAAGTTCTACAATAATACCATGTCAACAACAAAATTTTGTAATAAATTAAGTACTGATCATAATTGTTAGAATTTATGTTTTCTAAAATTAAATTTAAAAGCAGATTGTTACTGTGATAGCTCTTAAAAATTTCCCTTCACCCTTCCTATATAGAAAAAGATTATCTAAGAAGTACTTAACAAATGCTCTAAATTTTTTTAACCGTTATTAAGAAAGAGATACATGGTCTTATTTTCTTGGTATGGTTTCATAATCTATGGTCTCTTGCAAATAGTTGCTTTCTTGTTTATAGCATAATGACATAATCAGCATGCTTGTCTGAATTAGCTGAGAACTCTTTTCACAGTAAAGATAAGCCCGAGGTACAGCATTCTAGATATGGAATGGCCTTATCCTGGATATCCTAACCATAGCTCTTGGCTGACAGAAGATTAGGAAGAAATCTTATACATGACAAACTTGTACATAATCACGTTTGTCCCTAAACCTTTCCATCTCTCTTTCTGTTTTCCTCTGACCTAGGTATGTTAGTATAGAGACAGCAGTTAGTCATATAAAGAGTCTGGTTAGGAAATCCACCCTTTATACTCAGAATGAGAGGTATTTTTCACCTTGCTTCAAATATTTTCTTTATTAAACAACTGATAATATGGACACAGTAGATACTATTTATAAAATGGAGCCAATTTAAATGCCCATAATGTTAGAAAAAAATTTTTTTTTCTTTTAACAATAGGTGTCTTCAAGACCAGAGCTGTTTTGAAAATCAGCATGTAAATCTTGGTCTAGAGTTTTAGTAATTTGGTATAGAGGTGAATAACTGAAGACCAAACTTAAAAGAAGAGACTAATGCTATACACATTTTCCTCCAACAGGATTGATGGAACTGTAGTAATAATTCACCAAGCGTATAATAATATTGCATATTTTATTCTAAGATTGACATTTTAAAATTAAATACAAATAAACTGGGGAAGAAGAGTAATATTAAACCATTTTTTGTAAGAATTTTATTACAGAGAAATGTCTTAGGTTACTGAAATGAACAAGTGAATATGATCAAATATAGGAAAAAGAGTAAAAGAAAGCTAGCAATATTGGCTAACCTGGCCTTAGCAAAGATAACAAATCCAAGAATATTCGGTATGTGTTAAGTACATAACATTAGTTTTTCTAAGTTAAAAAGAATATAGGAGTTTCTTATGTGTTTTGGGGTTGAATTACTTTGCATGATTTTTAGAATATTAGAATCTCATCTATTGTATTATTGGATTAGACAGCAGGAGGTGGTCTCCCTAGAATCTGCTCAAGGGTTTATAAATACGGTGACCACCAGGACCGTCTTGACACACATTTTGGCACTAACATGGTCTGGAGTCACAAGATGACAAGGCTACTGCCTTACTGAGAGTTCTTACATTTGTAAAAATACTCTGTATTTCTCTTGGTGCTCGGAGGTAAAGATGTTCTAAACATAGTGTTTTTGACGGTTTAACTGAGTTTAGAAAGCCATGTCCAAAGTGCTTGCATCAACAGCTTTGATCTAGGCTCCTGGCTAGTGTGCAATAGCTTTTATATTCTTGTCACAATGATGGGTGACATTTAATGTACAGTGAAGGACAACAATGACTTATTATGCACTTGGAAATGGATAACTGTTTTGGTGGGATGTTCAATGTTAAACTAATATGCTGTCAAAAAGACTGTTGTCACATGGAAACGAAATGCCAATTTTGTTGTGTGCCTTTGCCACCACTTGCCCACCTCTTACTAGAAAACCATTTCAGTCTTACCTTTCCATAACACAATTTTAGGTATATTTTTCTTTAATTTTTTAGACTTTTTTTTACTTAAGTAAATTTCAGGAAAACCTATCTGCTTTTATTGATTTAGCAGTTTTCTGAGAATTTAATGAAAATTTGGTTTGAAATAATGCTGTTTTCTAGTATGCCTTTCACACATATGAAAGTGATTATTAAAATTGATTATATTAGCAAATACCTCAGCTATGGACCTAAAAGTCATCATCGATAAAACTAAATGCACTTTCAAACCACATTTCCATAGGAGATGAAGTTATTTCTACATTAATAAAGTTTTTTTTCACAACTGTTACTTGGTAAATCTATTCTAAAATAATTTCCCTCCTTATTTGTAATGATTCCAATGATGTTCATGACTACAAAATAGAGATGGAGTTATTACACCAGAAAAAATTCTTCATTTGTACTAGTAGAACCAAAGCAATTGAAAGGTTAAATTGGTGACTTATTTTCAGCTTATGGTGAATATTGTATCTAGATAATGGAGGCAGTGGAAATTTTGACCGCAATTGTAAAGGCTGAAGAATCGGAATCTCAATCACTTTAAGAAAAAATAAACATATTTTCTACCTCTACATTTTATAATTATGCTAGACACTTACAAGAATAAAAGATTTGAAAAAATCAAGTAAGACAAAACAACTTAAAATTAAGCTACTTATTTTGGTAATCTTCTGTAATCTAACGCTTTTGGGCATCTTTTACAGATAATTGTACTTGAGTTTCTTTTAGAAGTTTTAATCTCTCTTACCAAATTAATTTTTGACAGAATTTTTTTATTGTTAGGGCAAAAGTGAATGTAAATTGCAAGAGCAGAAGTTTGATAGCCCATTTTTATTTTTCATATCCTATAGGTAAATTATTTTCCTCTTTACCTTTCCTTGCCTCCATCGCCAAATTGAATTCAAGACTTCTAGAGGTGGGAAACCACCTCTCTGTCTAGTCATTGCAAGAATGTCCTCTCAATAAGTATCCTGGCCAATGAGCTTCTGAGGACTATGGTCACCCTATTATAATTTGTTTCAATTTAGAAGTTTCACAGTGTCTAGCTCTTAAAATCACAGATAATAATTTTAATAAATTATACTATATAGAGAGTAATGTTAAGAAACTCGAGAATGCTAAAAACCTGAAGATGAATGTCATTAAATTATTATACTTGCTACCAACAAATGACAGCTCTGTTTTTAATGAATCCTTTATGGAATATGTAATTCTGTTTACACACACACACACACACACACACACACACACACACACACACACTGATGAGAAGCAATAGTCTTGTAAAAGATTTTTTTCTTTGAAAGATTGAGAAAGGAGTATAGTGTCATTTTTGACACTTGCCACTATGTTTCATACATTTCTCAGTAGGTAATTCTCATGGAAAACTAATAGGACAAGAATAATACTGTGAATGGCTGTTTCTCTTCCTCTTTATTTCTTTCCTTTGTGTGTGTGTGTATGTGCGTGTGTTTATGTGTGTGTGTGTATAAGAGAGTTTTAACATAAGAAAGAAATTCTTTGAGATGACTCTTAAGAACCAACAAGATAAAGAGAACCAATCATTTGTTACCAAGTGATGCACTTATTCTTTCACATTTTGTAGTCTATAGACAGCTACTTCTCCCACAGCTGCAGAGTACTGTGAATTGTTTGTAAGAAGTCATCCTCCCACCTCGTTCGTTCTGTGTTAATTCTCAAAACAAAATTGTGCTTCTGTTTTTCTATAGCCCCCAGAAAAATGATCCCCTCGGACTTTCCGGACGAGGGGTCTCCATCATCTAACAAAGGTCTTTATATTCTGAAAAGTAGGGTTTTCCCCCCTATATGTCTCTGTACAATGATTGAGAGTACTCTGCTCAAAAAAGTCAGTTCCCTTGAAAAATGTAGAAAAATAAGTCAATTTTTTTAACGGTAAGCTTGATACCTAAGTAAGTAACGTTTTCACCTGGATAAAGGTGTCCTTTTGTTGTAGATTCTTTGGTGTGAGAGTTCTTTCAAATGGATGTTTTCCTATATAGTCTTGTACTAGGCTGGTGGGTTTTGTGGGGGAAGTCATTGAGAGAGAAAAGGAAGGAAACTAATACAAATTACATGTCAACAGTGGCCAGGTTTTATCTAAGAACAATGGAGAGATTAATTCATTAGCTTCTTTTTTCAGTAACTTTATGTTTTTTAAGATTTGATGTAAGGAATGAATGGATATACACAACCACACTATTATACCAGTAGCAAGTGATTTTGAAATGTTTCCCTTGTTTAATGCTAGCATTATTACCCTTTTTAAATTCTAATTGATTATAGGGAGAAAGTTGTCTTAAAGAAAAGAAAACAGATTTAGAAGAAAATAGAAAACAGAAAAGGAAATTATATCACTTGGTTCATTTTGACTGCCATGTTAAATTCACTTTTTCCTTGTAAGATTTTAGAAAAAAAAGAGCTTGGCTAACTTTTTAGTTATGATTTTTAAACTAGTCCTGTATAAAATATTTGAGCTACATGTTAGCAGTATGTTGTTTTATAATAACTTGAAAGAATCACTCAATTAGCTACACTTAAGAAATGTGTCTTTATCTTTAGAATTGCAAATAAGGTAGGTTAAAAATATTTCCAGTCACTTAGGCACCTAAATAGGACACATTAGCAAGCCACACATGTGCAGATTTGCCTCATAAACATGTAAACTTACTTGTTTTATAAGTCATTTTTCTAGAAATGCTAACTTTCTTCCCCTAAAAATTACTAGCTGCATATTGTAAAAAAAAATCGCACCACATTATGAGCTTTTCTAGCAACTCAAAGTGCTATTGATATTCTTTTGATTTTTTTCCATAATTCATGGATGAGGAAGAAATATCACTAATATTAAATGAAAATGTATAGATGTAATTTTTAGTGGTAATTTATGACTTATTTCTTCATGCTATGTAAAAATAATGCACTCTATCCAAATAATTAATGAGTAGGAGATATAGTGTCATCAACCAGTGTAACTTCATCCATTACAGCATGTCACGGCACCTTACTTGCTATAATTTTTTACATTCCATTACATAATTACATCATTCAAGTTAAATTGTTTTCATATCAATCCTGTTGGGTATATATACATATATATATTTTTAGAAAAAATATCATATGTCTCTCCAATTGCAATAGGGATTTCAATATGATATTCAAATAGTAAGAGCTGGACAGTATCCATTTTGTATGTAAATAGAATTAGTAAAACAGATGACAACACAAACTATTCTATTGATTTTCAACACCTATAAATTTTAATATTTTTAGTTAAATCTTACAAAAAGAGGGACAGTATAAAAATGTGAAGTTATCTCATTTATAAATATGTTGATTTTATACCTACTTTTGGAATTTTGTTTGGAAGCCTAGAAATTAACCTGACAGACTTCATGACAAAAACTTTACTAATGAAGTAATTATATATGCCTGCACTTTAAAACTATAGTAATTCTTTCTTTTTTTTAAATGTACACTGGATTGAAACCTATGTTTAGTTTCAGTACTATACAAAATCTATAAAAGATAATTCTCTCTGCCCCACCCCAGACTGGATAATATTTAATTTCCTGCTATTCTTTATGAAAGATGTTTAATCCAAAGTTAATTATTATAAAATATTTCCCATTTTCATGTGCCCCTGTCTGACTACTCTTGAGATGATAAATGAGGTGAATGAATTTATAATAGATTTTTCTATTAAATTAATGGATTTAATATTTGAAGCAAAGGTGAAATTGTAGGTTTTGAATGTTACTGGCATGATAAACATTATAAACAGAATAGGGCTACAACTGTCATCTAAGTTGGTTCAGAATATGCACCTGAATATTATTTTAACATAATAAAATTAGGTAAGTGTTTCCCTGCTTCCCTTATTATTATTGGTACTGAGAATGGGGGTGCTGGGAGGTGTGTTTCAATATAAGTTTAACAATTCACTAGACTGACTGAAGATATGTTTTGGAAACTGGTATTACTAAAGTGATATTACCAAAAAAATAAAAGGAAAATAAAAAGAAAATAATGAAAATTTTGTTGTAGAAGGAGATGCAAAATCGATATTCACATTCAGGGAACTGTATGTTGATTTAAAATTTTTCATATCACTGCTTTAATTTTCAATTAGGGCTTCAATTTTTTTTTAAATCAGGAAGATGTTAAAAATTATATATAAGATATTTCTTCTGCCCCCAATTTTAAAACATTCATATTGATATCTGCTAAGTCAGATATTTGAGTTGCAAAAAAAATAGTGAATGCTTTCCAAACATACTTCAGTTGTTTTAGATACTTAACTGCAAATGCAGTACATCCACTTAATTTTAAAATATTTTATTGGTATATTTGATACAATAGAGTATAATTTCAAAAGATATTCAGTTGGAAGGAAAGAAAGCCCGAAAGTCATTAGACCTTGTGAAACTTATTAAAATTATTTTATAGTTAAAAACTCAATTAGAAAAAAAACTTTATGTGCCTTGCATGTTCATGGTAGCTGATGTGCTATTTTTTTTTTATAATCCAGATATTTACATATTAGCCAAATCAACTTAAACATCCAAGTGATGCTAGAAAATCAGATGCTACCTTTCCAATGCTAGCTTCAGGTTCTTGCTGATAAAATCATTTACTTATTGAGTGTCCATTTCTCTAAAAGTATAGTCTGTTTCATTTTCCAGTATTAGAAATGACATGGCTGCTTGACTGATCTGAGGACAGTCTGCCTTGAGCCTTTTAATACTGGACTTACTGCTTTAAAATCCTTAGCAAGTGTTTGCAAGCTAAACACTTGCTTCTGGTATGTAAGTCTAAGAAAGAATTCTTTTAAATGTAAATTATGTTCAAACTAATTTAAAAATAACTGTTTTTGTAATGTTTGGTACTTCACTTACAAACAAATAGCTATATTGGTAAGAAATTATTGCTAGGAGGAACCTGTGCTTTCTTATGCAATGTTGATATGCAAGCCATTTTCCTTATTATTTCCAATTTAAAGCCACTCTTAATTTAATTTGATTGGACAATTGGGTGTTTAAAAGAACTGTATTAGTAGCTATTTAATGAGGCTATATGAAAGCCACTGTATAATTTTAAAAATAGATTCCAGCTTTAAGTGTAGAATTATATATTTTTATTTTACACTTGTAAAATTAAGCTGAATTTTATGACAACCAAAATAATGCCTTTCCTTTGGGAATCTTAAAATGATCAGTAGATGATGATAGTAAGGACTTTTTTGTTCTATCACAATAAAAACAATCTTAGGTAGTTTAAAATTGGAGTATGTTGCAGTATACCATTATAACTTAACTTTATTAAAAAGTTGCTTAGGATAAAAATAGGTCATAAGGATCTGAAATTAGACTACTGTTTAAGTTAATTTCCTATATCAATTATAAATTTTAAATGGTAATTAAGAGGAAGCCTTACAATTTGAAAACCCTTGTTATTTATTGTTTCTTGTTATACATTTATAGCTGATAGTAATGTTTATTTCTCCTCAAGGTTATATTTTAATGAAAATTGATCATAATTTAAATTTGCTGTTGATAAATTACAAATCAGTGGAACTGATCATTGTTACCATCTCATTAAGCCCTTCCAATCCATTTAGATCTACTAAATAATATGTTCAGTAGCATATTATTGTAGCATTCATATACAGATAATCCTTGTTCTTCATTCTGTGTAACTTTGGTGACTTTCTGGTACTAAAGCTACCAAATAAACAATGCCAGCGTTAATTAATGAACAACATATGGCATACAAATATAACATAAATGGTGTATATTGTTCAGTGATGTGATGGTACTTGCTTAATAACTGGCTATGGCAAGGAGAGAATCTTTGATTTGTAGCAATTGACAATTTTAGTGGTGTAAATATTGCTGATATGATTAATACCAAGCTACCAGTGATGCCTTACTGAATTCAGATTTGGAAAGATAGGTACAAAATTGGCTCTTCTAGCCATATAAGCTGGCTCCAGAATACTGCTAATATATAACATGTTCAAATGAAGGGATAAGCATAGATCATAAAAGTGAATAGCAGGTAGCATAGGTGGATGTGCTTGTACAGATATGTAGGATGTACCGGAAAAATATGTGGAAGATAATGGCAAGGTTATGGAGCCTCAAAAGCAAAAGTGAAGAGCTGGATTTTTTTTTTATTTTTTAAAAAAAATTTTTTTTTTCAACGTTTATTTATTTTTGGGACAGAGAGAGACAGAGCATGAACGGGGGAGGAGCAGAGAGAGAGGGAGACACAGAATCGGAAACAGGCTCCAGGCTCTGAGCCATCAGCCCAGAGCCTGATGCGGGGCTCGAACTCACGGACTGCAAGATCGTGACCTGGCTGAAGTCAGGTGCTTAACCGACTGCGCCACCCAGGCGCCCCCTGGATTTTTATTAATACAATTAGAATCTTTGAAGTAATTCCAAACTTAAGTATTAATCAATCCTTTCTCTCATGGAAATAATTTAGTATCTAAACAATTAGCATTATTTTTTGCAGTTAACCGCACATTAAAATATCTATGGAAAAAAGAAAATACACTAAGGAAAACTTCAGCAAGGTGACAGTCTCATGGAATGAGTCCTTGTAGATTCTGGTATTTTCTGAATGATTGAGATGTTATCATTAAATTAGAAAATTTCAACTCTTTACATGAAACTTTTAAACTACGAGATGGTTTTCCTTGCTTATAGTTTTTAATAAAAAGTATTGAAAGGAATAAAATTGTCTAAGATCATTCGGTAATAATATATACTCAAATTAACATCCTCTGAAAGTTCAGTAATAGGTTCAGAGCTTGTTAGTAGGAATAGGTTCACATGTAGGTAGTAGGAAACCTGACTAAAAATAGGAGGTTTACTATTCTCATGGAACCTAAACTTAGGCAGGGCAAGGCTGAAACCAATGCTGAAAGGTGATATCAAGAAACTTGGCACCTTCCATCTGCTTGCTACACTGTTCTTAGAATGAGGCTTTTATCCTCAGGACTGTGAGATGGTCACGAAAACTCCAGCCGTCCTTTCTGTGTCTTAGGCAGGAAGAAGGTCAAAAGGAAAAGCAAAAGACAAAAGAGAGTGCCTTTACCTCAGAAATGAAAGTCTCCCTCTTCTCTATATGTTCTTGGCTAGAGTTTTATTTCCTAGCTGCAAAAAAGGGTACAGATTTGTTTCTTTTATCTGAATATACTGTCACCTCAGTTCTTTTGTAAGTAAGATGTTATCAGGTATGTAATTGGCTGTGCCTATCAACAAGACTTCTTAAAGTGTGAAGTAATATTTAGCCACACATGAAATTCTCCCAAATTCCTTATTTCAAATGTCCATTTCTGAAGTTTTCTTTTATTCTTGTCTGTTATCAGGGTGCCTATTTTTGAATAGCCCGACTATTCCCTTCCTGTTAATTATTTTCAACTGGTATTCTCTTTAAAACAAGTTAATCATGCTTGTTTAAAAATGTATGAAAAGTTATGTGTAAATATTTATATTTTAAGAGGGCTTTAGTAGTTTCTTTCTGGTGCTAGCCTATATTCTTGAGACATGAATTTACCAAATTAGTTTTGTTTAGGAAGCATGAATCGTCATTCTAATATTATCTTAAATGATGCTATCAAAATATAAATTTTCTTTTTTTTTTGGTTTATTTACTTATTTTGAGACAGAAAAAGAGAGCTAGCATGAGTGGAGGGGGGGGGAGGGACAAAGAGAGAAGAGAGAGAGAATTCCAAGCAGACTCCATCCACTCTGTCAGCACAGAGCCCTATGCAGGGCTCCGCCTCACTAACAGTGAGATCATGATCTGAACCAAAATCAAGAGTTGGACACTTACCCAATTGAGCCACCCAGGGCCCCCAAAATATAAAATTTAAATCCCATAGAAAAAATCTGATTTATTTTTGTTATGGAATATCCTAATACATCAATATTTTTCCTTACTTTTATAAAGCAATAAATAAGTTGGTGCAAAAAATTGTTACATGTGATAGGCTCCATAATACTTATGCATATCATACAGCAGGATTTATAAACCATCAGATGCTAAGCTGTTTCTAAGGGGGGAAAGTGAACCCAAGAGAGTCATATGATCAAATAAAGTCAGGAGAACTATATACCAGATCCTCTTGAAGATTCACTATTAGCAGATTAAAGTCTCTGAAAAACCTTGCAGTAAAGAAGTTTGGGTATGTTTGTTTAACTCAGCATTTTCTAAACATTTTGGGCCATGGGACATTTTTCCTCTTTACTTAGAAATAAAATAGTGAGGGGTACCTGGTTAAGCATCGACTCTTGATTTGGGCTCAGGTCATCATCTCATGGTCATGATATCAAGCCCTGCATGGGACTTCTTGCTGTGCATGGAGCCTGCTTAAGCCTTCTCTTCCTTTCTCTTTGCCCCTCCTCTACTCACGTTCTCTCCTCCCACTCTAAAAAATAATAGTAAAATAAAATAAAATAAAATGAGTGTGAAAAATTTTAATTCAATTAGGGAATTTAAAAAATTAACTTTCATTTTAAAAATGTCTGGTCTCAAAATAACTCATTATTACTTATTTGTGGATTTGGTCGTAAAATCAAGATTTTCTATTTTTTTAAGTTTATTTATTTATATTGAGAGAGAGAGAAAGAAATCACATGAGTGAGGGAGGAGCAGAGAGAGGAAGAGAGAGAGTCCCAAGCAGGAGCTAACAGCACAGAGCCCAATGTGGGACTTGAACTCACAAACTGTGAGATCATGATCAGAGTGGAAATCAAGAGCTGGACACTTAACCAACTGAACTACCCAGGTGGCTCTTAAATTTTCAGAAAGACAATCACTGAATATTTAGAAATTTCCTTACATGTATTGATAGTTATAAAATAGATAACTGGAAAAAGAAAAAGGCTTTATTTTGGAATAATGATAAACCTAGCAAAAAAAAATTCCATACTGACAAATTATGATTGAGAACAAGCACATGGCTTAAATAAATTCCAGTTTTATTAGTAATCTTACCTTATTTGCTAAAGGAGGAAGTATTAAAAATAGTTGATACTTTATTTTGTATTTATTGTAAAGGTGAAATGAGTTGTCTATTCTATAAATGATCAGCACTTCAGGTAGATGAATTATGTAGATTTTAATTTTGGACATATTTTGAAGCTACATATTTTTATGAGGTTGTAATTTTTCTGTTAGACTCATATTTGTCTACCTTATGACCCATACTCTGGAAGCAGGGCTGAAGGAGGTCACTGTATTTTAAATCTCCTTTACATATGGGACAACATCAAATGATAATTATTAGTGTTCTTATTCTATATGGAATATAAATAGCACAATTGCAAAAAAAAAAAAAAGCCAGAAAATAAGCATATTCAACACACATGTAAGCCTTGAGTGTCTAAAAGTCAACTATAGTGATATTAAATGGCCCATTTAGGGACAACCAGCATTTTTATCTACATGCTTCTAGTTTGCTCATCTTATGCAGATTAGACAGGTAGCAATTTTGGATAGCTCCTCTTAAAATGAATGCAAATTATCAAAGGATTCTATGATCCATCCTGTAAGGCATTCATTCATTTTAATCTTTAGTTTGCAGCTTTCCAGTTCCTCTTATATATTCTCATTGGTAGTTAATGGAAAGTATCATAGCTTAGGTCTTAGCCTATTGCAAAGAAAAAATGCTGTTAGATAAAACCTTCATAAATGGTAGCCACTCTTTTTAAAATTTAGACCAGGTGTGCTTATTTCTTTCTTAGAATAAGCTAAGGTGTACTATTTATTTGGTTTGTGATCATAAGATAATGTGCACCCAGAATATTGTCAATGATCATAGCTTATAACAAGATTGAGATTATATAAATTTCAATTGGGTCCTAAATGATAATACTCCATGATTTTTGTTGTTGTTGTCCATTTTTTGAAACTTATTCCAGCTAGATCTATCAATTCTCTCTCTCTTTCTCTTCCTCTCCCCATCCACCCATCAACATTTCACTAAGTATTAGCTATATAAATCACAATATGATAAATATATTCCCTTATCTATTTCCCATTCATAAAACCTAATATATACTTGAGATAACCTGCTAAGGACTATAGTTAAATTATGTCAGAAATACAAAGGCAGAATTTGTATTTTTTGTTTGAGTAAATGAGAAAGTATTATATAAGACAGTTACAGTTATATGGATAAAGGTTCTGGATGATAAAGATGATTTTTACTACAACAAACAGCAACTGGAGATAATAATCAGATCTCCTTGATTCAAATATGAAAGCCCATTCAGAGATTACATTATACTCTAAAATATATGCAAAATATTATTTCAAAAATCCAATTTATTGAGAGAAGCTACATTTTTTTTCCTTTTCTTTTTAACCTAGATTTCCTACAAATGCTTTAGCTTTTAAATTTTACATATAAAGTAAGATTCTGTGTGTATTTGTGTGTCTTTTTTAAACCTTAGGATAAAGACCATAAACTCCAGAGACTTAAATCCATCTCCAAATTCTTGAGGACCCATTATTTCTAGAATATAGACTAAGCAATGTGGAGAAATGCAAACTTATTATGTGTTCAGTCTAAATGGAAGGATTTAAAATTTAACATTGCAAAACGACAAACGTAGATGACAAAGTATGAGATAATAAGAAACTAATCCACCCAGAGACAGTACTCTAAAAGACATGAAAGGTGAGGAGGCATTACAAAAAGGTACAAAATCTGCACAGTAGGCTCAGGAAGTTAGAAAAGAATAACTGGTGTTTCAGTGTTAAGCATTGTCTATAGAAGATGTTGTCCAATTCATATGATTGTCTATAATGTATCCAAAGACCATATGCCAGACTACAACAGACAGAGACATTTGCAGTCTCTGGATCTATGTACCACCTGTTACCTACCTGAGATTGGATTGACTGACCTAATAAATATTAGTGAACATTCATCCTCACTAGGAAATGGTATCATACTAAACAACGACACATTGCTTTTGATTGTTTTTTCCTCATTTACTGTTTTAAAAATCAAGCACTTGTATACTTAACAGGTTATGAACAATGGCAGAATTCATCATGAGCAAAGCAATAAAATGACTATCTTAAAAAGCTTGCTAGAAGATTGCCAGAGATTTGCAGTATAAATTAAATATAGCAACAATATAAAAATATTAAGGGATTTAATTCAGTATAAGTAAATACAACATTGAGACACACATATATTATTTTACAGTACAAAGTCATAAATTCTTGAAACACTTTTATTAAATTTTTTTTTTCAACGTTTATTTATTTTTTGGGACAGAGAGAGACAGAGCATGAACGGGGGAGGGGCAGAGAGAGAGGAAGACACAGAATCGGAAGCAGGCTCCAGGCTCTGAGCCATCAGCCCAGAGCCTGACGCGGGGCTCGAACTCATGGACTGCGAGATCGTGACCTGGCTGAAGTTGGACGCTTAACCGACTGCGCCACCCAGGCGCCCCTTGAAACACTTTTAAATAGAACAAATTAAATTAGTGGAGTGACAGGAATTGTCTGTATCATTTAAATATATTATGACATTTAAGAATACTGAATTATATGTTTAGTAACAAAAGTACGAACACCATTTTAAATAAAATCACCTTCTATAAAGTTCTAGGTCTGTGACTGGTGAACAAAATTTTAACATATAATCAATAGAACTCCATGAATTAAATGAAGACACTAAAGTCTGAAGAAGTAAAGCAACCTGACATAGGTCCAGTAGTTAATCATAGAACTAGAGCTGAATGGAGTGATAACAGCATGCATGGCACCATAGCATTAAGACAAAACTGAGTCACCTGTAAACAGAACTCCACTTTAACAATTATAGTTAAAGTTCAAAGTTTAAAGTCTCAAGCCTGCAAGACTTTAAGAAATGTATAGCTACCGATTTGTTTTGCAATTTTTAAATGAAATATGTTTCCTGAAAATTAATATTTTAGGTGTTCGGTTCTAACATTTTGATCACTTTTTTTCTCTCCCTAGAAGTTCAAGTTTCTAATCTGTAACACATGACTATAACACATGACATAAATTCAGAGTTCTGTCATAGCATTAGGCAACGTGTTACACATTAGTTTGTTACTTAGTACTTCATCTACTTTTCAGGCCATGAATACATCCTAATCAAATGTGTATCTTTAATTGTGCTCAGGGCCATTGGAATTTTTTTCTCTTCTCCCTTCCTTCTGCTGCTTTCTTTGTCTTCTGTTTCATATTGAGTGCACATTTCTGAATTCCTCCTTTCTTTCTTTCTTTTCTTTCTTTTCTTTCTTTCCTGACTCTCAATCATTGATTAGTCAGAGCTTTCCAGCACCATGTGACCACTTTATCTCCGTCTTTTATTGTTTTGTCCGAAGTGTTACTTGGTACAGATCTAATAATTTAAAATCCTCTAACAATTTAATTTATTATACTCTTTGGTTATTTTAAAATATCAGTAAAATATATGAAGCTAGGGGCGCCTGTGTGGCTTGGTCAGTTGAGCGTCCGGCTTCGGCTCAGGTTTGTGGCTTCGAGCCCCACAACAGGCTCTGTACTGACAGCTCAGAGCCTGGAGCCTGCTTCGAATTCTGTGTCTCCCTCTCTCTCTGCTCCTCCCCCGCTCATGTTCTGTCTCTCTCTCTCCTTCAAAATTAAATAAAAACATTAAAAAAATAGATGATAGATAGATAGATAGATAGATAGATAGATAGATAGATATGAAGCTAGACTAGGTTTATCAGGAAAGCTTTGTGTCACCTTATTATCTGCAGCTTCTGTACATGCCAATATTTATTAAATTTGCTCTCTATTATCTTTCATGTGGTTTTGAGGATGTGTGAATGCCCGTATCTAAGCTGATTGAAATGGGGTAAGATTTTATTTCAGTCAGTTTACTTATTCCTTGATCCTAATCTCTTTTCAACATGTTTGAGGATGAGTTAAGGTAAATATTGCTTAGTTATAATATGACATTTATGTAAAGATTTCAGGAACTAGAAGTCAGTGTTACCTCAGGAGAGGTCAGGGGAGGAGCACAAGAGAAATAATAAGACTTAGCAGAAAGAATAAATAATTATATAAAATAATGTAGAATATTAAATTCACTGTTATTCAGTTAATGAATTTTCAGAATATACTATATGTAACAAAGAAGTACATTCATTCCAGAAGGAGCATTCCTATGAAAAGGCAGAGAGCTAAGAGAGAAAGAATAGAAATGGAGACCTAATGTCCCCAAAACATAGCAGATACAGACAATGAAGGTAAATAAAATAAACTGTGCTAAGAGCAGTAAAAGATTCTTTTGAAATGATAAGACAAATATGCATGATCCCCTTATTTTATACATAAGAAAATTGAGGCACTGAATGGTTAAAAAATTTACTAGAAGTCATATAGAGAAAAACATGACAGGACCAGTATTAGTGTCTTGAATGTCTTGGAATAGTTTATTTTTTTTTCATTTTTTTAAGGTTTTATTTATTTTGAGAGAGAGAGAGAGAGAGAGAGAGAGAGAGCATGAATTCATGTGCACACAAGTGGGTGAGAGGCAGAAAGAGAGGGAGGAAGAAAATCCCAAGCAGGTTTCACAAGGTCAGCACAGAGCCCAATGTGGGGCTCTCACCCACAAACTGTGAGATCATGACCTGAGCAGAAGCCAAGAATCAGAAGCTTAACTGAGTCAGCCAGGTGCAAATAGAATATGGTTTAGAAATTAAAGCAGTCTCTTCAAAAAAGAAATTATGAAGTATGTTTTAAATTATTAGTAAGACGATATTCAAAGTTTGAAAGTTTGTTAAATAGCTGTGAGGTGTTATACAGGGGATAAAGCATAATTAACAAGAATCTTATTGAATCACTGGCTCTGTCATAAATGCAGAAGGTATTTTGATATTAAAATCATGAGAAATTCTACTGAAGTACTCGAAATGATAAAACAACTTTTTATGAACGTGATTATTGAGATAACGTCCTGGAAATCCCTGTAAAGAGAGACAGGAAATAGTAATTTAAATATTTTCAATACATACTAAGATAGTTTCAGAATGAATGGAGAATTTTTGGATGTTGAAGGAAGAAGATAATTTCTTTATAAATAAGTTCATTTGGGATTTAGAAAAAAAGTTCCCACTGCTAGAAAAAGTTGGAACAGTCTCTTTGTTTAGTGAAGCAGATAGTCATGCTTGAGATGAAAAAATATTTTGAGAAATTAAGGAACTGATAGCTCAGAGAAATGAACAGACACAGATGGACTTCTTGGCCTTGTTTCATGAGCACATTTACTATTTTATTGGCTTGGGACAAGTAAATCTATTTAAAGCATCAAAAGGCAGAAGAAAAATGCATCTTTTAGAAGTGCATAAAATATGTTCTTTGCCTCTTTGAAAAAGTAAATATATACGTGTGTGTATATGTATGTATATACACGTATATAAAATAATAACAAATATATAAACACATATACACATATATAAAACATATATATATTCACACATATATAAACCAATAAAAAACAACTCAATTATATAAATGTAATATAAAGAGCAATGGTGGAAAAGAGTATGATGAAATTGGAAGTGCTTAGAGTTTTGAGAATACAAACTAATATAAATATTATAATGCATCTAAGTTCTTATTTAATAATTATTCTAAAAATGCATATACTCTAAAAACTCTTGTATTATATTATGCTCTTATAAAACTTGAGCATTAAACAAAATCACTTAAAGTTATCTTTAATGTTTTGTAAAGAATAAGAGAAACATTTATCAGTGGTATATTTATCAGTGGTATATGTGCAATCTGAAAAAACCAACAAACTCATAGAAAAAGGGATGAGGTGTGTGGCTACCAGAGGCAGAGGGTGATGGGAAAGAGAATTAGAGAACAGTGATGAAAAGGCACAAATTTCCAGATATAAGATGAATAAGTACTAGGGATGTAAATCAACATGTTGACTATAACTGACACTGCTGTATGAAATACAGGGAAGTGGTTAAGAGAGTAAATCCTAAGAGTTCTCATCACAGGGGGCGCCTGGGTGTTCAGTCGGTTAAGCATCCGACTTTGGCTCAGGTCATGATCTTGAGATTTGTGAGTTTCAGCCCTGCATCAGGCTCTGTGCTGCCAGCTAGGAGCCTGGAGCCTGCTTCAGATTCTGTGTCTCTCCCTCTCTCTGTCCCTCCCCTGCTCATGCTCTGTCTCTCTTTCTCTCTCTCTCTCTCTCTCTCTCTCTCTCTCTCTCTCTCAATAATAAATAAATGTTAAAAACATAATAAAAAAAAGAGTTCTCATCACAGGAGAATTTTTCTTTCCTTTTTCTTTAGTTCTTTTCTTTTCTTCTTTTTATTGAATCTATACGAAAAGATAGATGTTAGCTGAACCAATTGTGGTAATCACAATATATGTAAGTCAAACCATCATGCTGTATGCCTTAAACATATACAGTGTAGGCCAATTATTTCTCAATAAAGCTGGGAAAACAAGAATCTAAGAAGTAAAAAAGAATAAAAAGAAAGATGTGATTATAATCTAATGCATAAATGTGTGATATATGCTAAATAGTTAAACGTCATTATTTCCACTCAAAACTAGTATTTGGAAGTTAAAATATTGTAAGTAAATGATAGTTTCATGACTATTGACTGATATAATTTTATGCCATTTTCAAAGTCCACATAATTAGGGACTTTTTGATAAAAGAGATAGTATAATTTAGAAAATGATAATTTTCCCTTAAAATTATTAACTGTATTCTAAAATTTTGCATCTAATGTAGAAAGAAATAATTTCATAGGTTAAAGTGACAGAGAATTCAGGTCTTGACTTAAATTTTTATTTTATTTTTTAATTTAAATTTTTATTTTAAATGTTATTTATTTTTGAGAGAAAGAGAGGGAGCACAAGCAGGGGAGGGACTGAGAGAGGGAGACACAGAATCTGAAGCAGGCTCCAGGCTCTGAGCTGTCAACATGCAGCCTGACATGAGCTTGAACTCACGAGCTGCAATATCATGACCTGAGCTGAAGTCAGATGCTTAACAGAATGAGCCACCCAGCCACCTCTTGACTTAACTTTTAGAGAATGGTTTCTAATCTAGGATTACTGTTTACTACTACTACCTATCTACTAATTTATTTTTGAGTCATAAAACTGCAGCTTGTTGAATGATCTATTTTTCTATATTTTATAATCTGAAACAATGTTTGATAACTTAAGTTTACTTCTTTATTTTGAGAGAGAGATTGTGTACACGAGTTGGGAGGCAGAGAGAGAGAGAATCCCAAGCAGGCTCCAAACTGCCAGTGCAGAGCTTAATGCACGCCTGAACTCACAAACCGTTGAGCTCATGACCTGAGCCAAAATCAAGAGTCAACAGCTTAAGTGGCTGAGCTATTCAGGCACCCCTGTTAGATAACTCTTTTAAGCTACTTCACAATTTCTCTATAAATTTATCTGTCATAATTTTCAGTTTATTTGGTTGATTGACTAAAATAAAAATACTGGGATCATTTACTTACATTTAAAATAGAAAATGTCCTTTATATTACTTGCTTTCTTGGTTAAAGATAACTAACTCATATTCCATTTTGCCTTCCTCACCCCGAGTTTACAGTTTGAGAAATTAGAGCTGCTTTCTTGGCCCATACAATAAATCAAATATCACATACAGTGTAGATAATCACAGAGTCTATGTGGACTTTATACAAGATGCATCTGATTAGGTATGGTTGTATTTTCTGTAACTTATTTCTAACAACAAACATTGTGTTGCAAAAGATGCAGAAATAAGAAAAGTGTAGCACAACTAAAATAAACATTCAAGTTTATTCTGATATTATGGTTGAAAGAAAAAGATTTTAGGGCACAACTGGACAATCTTGATTTCAAATTTAAGAAAATGATTAAAGCGTGGTTTTGACCAAACAAAATAAATCTACAACCTGAAATTGTCCCTCCTGTTTACTGCCCATGGCGAATCATAAGAAATCATTAAAATAATCACATGGTCATACTTTGCATAGATTTAAAAATAGTCGATACCAACATACAATCCTGCAAATCAGTTTAGCTTACTGTAATTTCCAAAATGGGAAGCAAGTTTTGGGGAATAGGTAGGCTGGGTGATGTGGAATGCTGCAGGGTAAATTTTTAAATGCTGTTACAAAGCTGTTTATTAATGAGGATCACATGATGTTATATGTGTAAAACTAATTAGAAAGGTGATCTTCTTGCCAAATATGTGTCAAAATTATAAAATACCTGTATCCAAACAAAGAATATTATTATATTTTAGAGCCTGTTTCAATGTTAATAAAATAATCTAAGACAAAAATTATTTTTCTGGTGTTAAGGAAATATGCCAAATGCTATATTACTTTCTGGTAATCAAACCACAAAGCAAATCAAATCAGTAATGTTTTAGGTTTCCTAAACCAACACTTGCATACAAATCCATTATTACTTTTATCCCCATTTTTTATACTATTCAGATAATCATCACAGTGGCTATGAATCAAAGTTGTTATGTACTCCTGGTACTAAGTTCTTAACCGTCTTTGTTCTAATATAAGAAACTTTTGATTCATATTTGTGAAAAGAAATTTCAATTGAATCAAAACCAGTCGGTTTTACAGTGAAAGTAAAAGCTCTAAACATATAGTGATTCATGCATTAGAGCACTGAAATAATTTAACTAGATGTAAAATCCAAGCTAATCTAATGTTTACTTTGTTTTGGCCTTAGGTGAAAACATAACAAACAAAATTTATTCCTCCAACCTTAACTTGATAAACTAAGTAGTTAATGACAGAATATCATCAATTCAAATCAAGTTTTAACAGTTTCTAATTTTGTGATATTTTTTCTGATAAATACGTAGCACTTATTTATAAATAAGACACAGAATTCTAATCATATTATGTATTGGAGCATGTGGTATATTTAAATCATATGGCTTTCAGATGTCTTTCTTTTTTTTATTTTGTAAAAATTACAGTGACTAGCTAGTAAAGCATACTATGTTTTTTCAATGTTAGATTTTACCATTTATCTTGAAATTGAAAGAAATTAGAGGGCTAACGAATACTGTAGACATGCTAACAAAATAATCAGATGAACGTAACTAAAAGGCTTCATAGTAAAATACTGCGCACACACACACACACACACACATGATGGCTAATAATTCTTCAAGTAACTTTATGCATTGTCAGATATAGTTTTTGTTTTGCCCTTCAAGGAATTTACTTCACATAAATGTGTAGGATCCCTTAGAGGCCACTAATCACTATATTTGTGTTATTGTCTTCTTGTCACTGTAATTTAAATATAAGCATTGTTTTTTCTTCTGACAGGGATATAGTAAATAAGGAAGAAATGAGCTAGAAAGGAGAAGATAAACTACATCTGGAAAAATCACAGCCATTTTGGGGTGGTTGAACATACAAGGAAGATAGAGAGGAAGATAGAATAAATAATTAATGGCTACCAGGAAGTTGGAGCAGTAGCAAAGTGCTTTAACTACAGATTCCCCACTCCCCACCATGGGGTGCTTGCCACACCCAGAACCATTAGCCTCTTCACATATGGGTCAGATGCTCAACCTAATTGATATGTTTCATCCACAGGTTCTTGATTTGTATTTATTTGGTTAAAAAAGCATGTTTAATTATTGTAGTGATAAGTGTTCTATCTCCTTTATGTATCTCTGTATCTTTCTCCTTTTTTTCAGTATTTTATTTTATTTTACTTTTTGGTTTCAGGAGTAGAATTTAGTGATTATCTTCATATTTTTCTATATTTATGTCCGTATCTATGTCTGTGTCTCTGTAGCCATCTATCTATATATCCATGAAGCAAACAAAAGAAAATCGACACACTGTGGTACCAGTAAAATGGTTCAAGCTAAGCCAGTTTTCAATTCTCTAAAATATAGTAGTTAGGCACAAATGACAAGAGTTCACTAAATTATGCTCTCAGAGTGATAAAGTTTCCTAAGATCTTACTAGGGGCATTTATAAAACTATCTTTTTTTTCAATCATAAACTTGAATATTATATATATTGAAAGAGATGAGCTTTAATTGCAGTATTTTGTTAAAGCTTTTACAAGGATTTGCTTATAAATGTAAATTTTGTCCTGTGTATGCTGTTTAAATAATTACCCATATAAATGAAATCTTGGATTATTAGTGTTAGAAGGAAGCTTTAGTGATAACCCGGGCAGCTTCCCCATTCTACAGATTAAGAAACTGAGGATGAGAGAGGAGACAGATGGTGACAGATGAGAATACTAATACTAATGGAAACACCTCTTGAGAATTATTTCTTTAGCTCTCTATTTGTTCAACAGTGTACACACATAAATATTCTATGTGTATTAAATATATTTTAAATTTAGAGCCTTCATGGATTTGTCCATATTTGAGAGACAAAGTATTTGAGGATGATAAAATTGAATGCAAAATGACAAATTAATTTTTAGTTTTTTCTTAAATGTTGCTTAAATGTTTTCTTAAATTTTTGTGTCACAGTGTCTACACCCACATTTTAGGCTTATGAAGTATTATTTATTTATTTATTTTTAATTTTTTTAATGTTTATTTATTTTTGAGAGAGACAGAGACAGAATGCGAGTGGGTTAGGGGCAGAGAGAGAGGGAGACACAGAATCTGAAGCAGGCTGCAGGCTCTGAGTTGTCAGCACAGAGCACGAGCTGTGAGTTCATGACCTGAGCCGAAGTCAGACACTCAACTGACTGAGCCACCCAGGCGCCCCTGAAATATTTTTTTAATTTAGAGTCTTTTTGGACTTGTCCATATCTGATGGACAAAATATTTGAGGATGATAAAACTGCATGCAAATTGACAAATTAATTTTTAGGTTTTTCTTCAGTTTGCTATAGGAAATCAATAGCATACTTTTAAAGTTGCAGAAGATGATATTGAATAATAACTTGATTCTTTGAGTTGTTAATATACATAAAGATTTGTACTCTTGTTGTGGTGTCTTAAAAATATTTCAGTGAAGGGGCGCCTGAGTGGCTCCTTTGGTTGAGTGACCGACTTCGGCTCAGTTCATGATCTCATGGTTCGTGAGTTCAAGCCCTGTGTCGGGCTCTGTGCTGACAACTCAGAGCCTGGAGTCTGCTTCAGATTCTATGATTCCCTCTCCCTCTCTGCCCCTCCCCTGCTCATGTTCTGTCTCTCTCTGTCTCTCCAAAAATAAATAAATATTAATAAATAAATAAATACATAAATATTTCATTGAATATTTTAATGTGGTATAAAGTAGAAAAATACTAGTTGTATTGAATGAAGGAAAGACCTATAATATAAATAAAATTTTCCTTAAGGCCTTAAAGAGTTGAGGAAAAAAATGTATCTATTTCTATAAATGTAATAAAAATTATCTGGGTAGCTTTGGGGCATCTGCTGCTGGTTTAGAATGTTTTACTTTAGGAGATATTGAATCGCAGATTAATCTAGACATTCCTTAACTTATAGGTAATCGTTATTTATAACTCTTACATTTATTTTTTCAAACATTTTAATGTTTAAATATTAGGCAATTACATATTTCAACATTGACCTTCCTCTTCCTTATCTTGAATCTAACCCAATGGAAGTCCTTATTCTTCAGAATCTGACATTAAAAGCAGTTCAAACAATGTTCCTATCCAAGTTTCTCACAAAGCATTCTTTGTTCCATATGTAGAAATCATGACATTCAGGAAGTAGAGAGAACTTGGGAACATTTAATTGAGTACAAGAGACATGAGTGAGGCAAAGTGACTTGTCTTATTACACAATCAGAGAATGAAAAAGAGGGGGAAAAACCCCAAAACAAAACAGAGTGCACTATAGACAAAACTACGTAATCTGCTTAACCAAGAAAATAATCAATCACATTCTCCATTGGGCATCCAACTAGCTTGTACAGATACCCTAAAGCATTATTTCAGTAAGTGTCAAGCAAATATAACAAAAAGGTAATCTTATATTAGGGTAATCAGAGAAAGATTGGAATCTTTTTTTAATCATTTTCAGGGCAGGAAAAACAGTAGGCCCCCTAAACACATGTTTCAGCTCCCAGTGCTTAGAATTACTAAGTGCAGAAGGGATTCCCAGTTTCAATCCTGTGTCTCTGTCAGCACTCACTATTTACATGCACCTCTCTTAAATAATGCTCAAGGATTATGTTATCAACAATGATCAGCAGTGGTGGGAAGCTGTGCCTGAAAGGGCTGAATA